>NC_080043.1:41829456-42199500 GCF_012489685.1 Lotus japonicus
TATCTTGCATAGTCGAATTGGTAAATGGGCTTTAGCCCTAAACCGAGTATTCACTAACTTATGCCCCACTAAAGGCAGTTAAGGGACAAGCAATTGCTGACTTCCTGGCAGACCATACTTTGCCTCAAGAAATCATAACTTACGTAGGCATCCAACCTTGGAAGCTATTTTTCGACGGTTTCTAGCCATAAGAATGGCACTGGGATCGGGATGTTCATAGTATCCCCAAGGGCATCCCCACGAAATTCAAGTTTAGATTAAGAGTAACTGCTCAAACAATGAGGCTGAGTATGAGGCATTAACATCAGGCCTCGAATCCTGATACCCTTGGGCAAAGAATGTCGTCGTAAAAGGGGACTCTAGTTGGTAATAAAGCAACTTACCAAGGAATACAAGTGCATTAGTGAAAATCTAGCTAGGTATTACACGAAAGCTAGCAATTTGTTGGCCAAATTCGACGAAGCTAGGCTAGGTCACGTTTCCAGAGTGGACAATCAAGAAGCCAATGAATTGGCACAAATCGCGTCAGGATATATGGTCGATAAATGTATTTTAAAAGAGCTTATCGAGGTCAAAGAAAAACTAAACCCCTCTGACCTCGACATCCTGGTCATTGACAATATGGCACCTAATGATTGGAGAAAGCCAATTGTCGATTACTTGCAAAATCCTGTGGTACTACAGATAGAAAGACAAAATACAGGGCAATGAGCTATGTCATCATGGGAAACGAGCTATTCAAGAAAAACGTCGACAGAACACTACTGAAGTGTTTAAGTGAAGACGACGCGTTCATAGCGATCTCGGCCGTTCACGACGGGCTATGTGGTGCCCACCAGGCAGGAATCAAGATGAAATGGATCCTATTTCGACAAGGGATGTATTGGCCTACTATTATGAAAGATTGTATGGAGTATGCCAAGAGGTGCCAAGATTGTCAGAGACACGCGGGGATACAACATGTGCCAGCAAGTGAATTACACTCAATCATTAAGCCTTGGCCATTCAGGGGTTGGGCTTTAGACCTAATTGGCGAAATTAACCCATGTTCTTCTAGGCAGCATAAGTACATCATAGTGGCTATAGATTACTTTACCAAGTGGGTAGAGGCAATTCCTCTACAAAATGTGACCCAGGACACGGTGATCGAGTTCATTCAGAATCACATAGTGTACCGCTTTGGGCTACCTGAGTCACTTACTACAGACCAAGGCACAGTGTTTGTAGGCCAAAAGGTAGCATCATTCGCAGAATCTTGGGGTATAAAACTCCTAACCTTGACCCCCTATTATGCTCAAGCGAATGGTCAAGTAGAAGCGGCCAACAAAACGTTGATCTCCTTGATTAAAAAACATGTTGGTCGAAAACCTAAAAACTGGCATCAAACGTTAGGCCAAGTGCTTTGGGCTTACAGGAATTCACCTAAGGAATCTACCGGAGCAACGCCTTTTCGACTAGCATATGGTCAAGAAGCGGTATTACCAGTAGAAGTATATTTACAGTCATGCAGAATTCAAAGGCAAGAGGAAATTCCAAGTGAAGATTATTGGAATATGATGCTTGACGAATTAGTCAATCTCGACGAAGAAAGACTATTGGTGTTGGATACCTTAACCAGGCAAAAGGATCGCATTGCTAAAGCTTATAACAAAAAGGTTAGAGCTAAATCTTTTATGCTTGGTGATTACGTATGGAAGGTCGTCTTACCAATTGATAAAAAAGATAAACGTTACGGAAAGTGGGCCCCAAACTGGGAAGGCCCTTTTACAGTCGAGAAAGTACTTTTAAACAACGCTTATTCGATTAAGGAATTAGGAGGTAATCGACAAATGACGATAAATGGCAAATATTTAAAAACGTATAAGCCAACATTGCATGAGATAAACATCGAATAAGGAAGTAAAAGAAAATAAATTGCCAAACGCGAGTGTTTTATTGAGTAGAATAGAGCATTACAACTATGGCAAAGAAATTTTAAAAGGGAGGGTTGGCCCTACAACTATTGTATCTGGCCCTAAGAGGCTCTATGCGCCTCAAGACATCCTCTTGTTGGGATTCCAGTCGCGATTTCTCCTGTCGAATATCCAGCTCTTCACGGGCAGTAGAAGAAAGCTTGTCCACCAAGGTTTTTCAGAGCTCCCACACTCCCCTCGGGGTCCGCCTGGCTAAAAGCAGCCTTCAACTCTTCAAATTCCTCCATCTTCTCGTCAATCTGGTGTTCAGCAAAGAACACTCGAGCAGTAAGCTCCCGGTGTTCTTCATATAGAGGTACAGCTTCATGCAGGAGGCTCAAAAACTCCTGAAGAGGAATTCTTACCGAGGCAATAATATTCCTCGAAAGAAGTTGGTCAATGAGCCCCGTAAGCTCTTCAGCCAAAGGAAGGATAGAGTGCAACTCCCAGAATAAGTCTTGATCAAAAGCCAAGTTTCGGATCTGGTTGAGAACACGACGGCTAGCCATGGCTGAAAAGAGTTCTGGAAAAGAAACAAGGGAGAGTTTGGAGAAGTTACTGAAAAGAAGTAACCAAAAACGCTCTATTTATAGGGTAACAACCAAGGAATGCATTAATTAATGGCAATCAGTTGCCAACCCTTCATCTTATGTTTAAAGGCCATGCAGATTACCACCACCATCGTGAATAGCTTTGGCTTTTAATGAACAAAGACTTGCATTGAATCAAGAAAACGTGGTATAAGACTGCAATAAATTGGTTCATTCCCCAGAAACAAAGCGACGACTATGTAAGGGGGCGCAAGGAAGTTTGAACGGTGCAACAGTAAATGAATAGCCGTCAAAATAAATGCGTAGTGGAAACTGAAAAGACTTGGCAAATTAAACGTCAAATTATATGGCTTAGGTGCCAAAACCATTGTCGAAATATTACACGCAAATTGGCATCGAAAGCCATGGTTAGAATAGTGCCATCATTACATATTAATAAAAGAAAGTCCTACAACAGGGTTTTAAAAGAGTTCAAACAATCAGCAAAGGTGGCAATCTTGGCATCGAGACCCTTCTTCACAGCCTGATCAATCTCCAATTCCTTGATAACCTCTTTTGTCGAGATGATCAGAGCCTTGGAGTCCTTAGTAAGCACATCCAACTGATCCTTCACAGCAGGGCCTTCCTCGACCAAATCAGCTCGCTTTTTCTCCAGTTTGGTAATCTCTCGATGCAGCTCTTCAAGTTTGATGTCGACTTCAGAGATTTCATCTGCGATCAAAACCTTCCTAGCAGTGAACTTCTTGAAGTCCTCTTTCATTGCTGCAACTTGAGCTTTACCAGCAGAGACTTTTTCTTCCTTAAAGCTGACAGCTTGACCAACGTCCTTGACTTGATGAAAGGTGGCTGAAGCATCCACTAAAAAAGATTGAAGGTTAGCCAAAGCAGCAGCCTGTTGAGAATCGAGTTTTTGGCCAAGAAGGAAGACAAGCAATTCCTTAGCAGCATGGCTCGTTTGAGGATCAGCTTGGATCTGGTCGAGAAACCCATTGGCGAAGACAATAGCCTTCAGCCGACCCATACTCTCCTCGATCTGCTGAGAATTGGCTACCCCACTCGATTGAGCAGTCTCAGCAGTGGCATCAGCTTGACGGGGTGGAGAGTCCCATTCCAAGGTGCCATCGAGGAAGCTATCCAAAGCTGCCAGCGGGTCCTCCTCAAATAAAGTGTCGAGCTTTTCACTAGACACATGAGATGAAGAGCCACCCTTGGTTTGAGGCGAAGGTTGCACCGTGGCAGTCGATTTTGGAGGAGGCATAGGGCTGTCATCCTTGCCTGGAAGAGGCTCTGTTTCGCGGATGGGAGAAGTTGCACCCTGAGTTTCCTACAAGAAAAACCTCTTTAATGCCCTTTCGATAAAGTAAAACGCATATTAGAGGAGTCAACAAAACATGAAAAGTATAAAGATACCTGGCAAGCAGAGTCCTTAGAAGGGCTCGAGTTGGTGGAGATTCTGGAACGGCGAGGAGACTTATGACGAGATTTGCTCCTGACCTTCCTCCTTCCCTCAGATGTGGAGGTCTTTTTAGCTGAGGATGCGGCCTTGGGAGGTTTCTCGACACCTTCAGTTTTGGATTTTGCAGGAATGGGAGCTGGGGAATTCTCACGGGATGGAGGATTGGAAGTAGAGTGCTCATGAACATCAGTCTAAAGGAAACAAAACAAACAAGAGATGACTCAGATTAGGAAACCACGGGTTAAAAATGTCACAAGGTACCCTCGAGAATGGAGAACATACCTGAATGGCGGCGCCGCCACCACCCTCTTTGTCATCGACTTCTGTTTGAGCATCAGATGCCAACTTAGAAGCCCCACTAGGGGTGGAAACACCAACCCCCTTAACCCTCTTCTGACTGGCCGAAGCAACAGGCTTAGGTTTCCGTTTTCGACTCTGTCGAAAAATACGTCAGCCCATAATCCAAGGAAATCGAAAAGGAAAAGGTAAAAGCATGAGGAAAGTACCTTGAGCTTGTCAGCAAGACTGACATCATCATCCTCATCATCATCATCATCATCCTCAATCACGACTGGCTTGTCCTTGGAGGAATGAGCCACTGGGGAAATAACTTGAGGAGCTGGTCGAATAATGACTTCAGCTGCAAACAAAAGAAAAATTAAGAAGTAAAACAGGAAAACCAAGGCCAAGTCGAAGTATTACCTTGACCAATACGCATGTTCAGCGATATGTGGTTGAAGATTTCGACGGGCACATGATACGGAAAGTTCCATAGGTGGTACTTAGTCCAAGTCACTCGCTTTCGAGGAGGTAGAGCTTGATTGGCCAACACATTTATGTTTACATGGTCAACCCATTTAGGCAAGACCGGTGGAAAAGCCAATGCAAACTTACTCGTAGGCAAAGACGGGAACCTAAAGCCAGTTTTTCGAATAACAAAAGATAGACCTTCCTCACCAGGAGGAACCACTAACTTGGATTTCTTGGCTTTAAGTTCCCATTTTTGCCTTAATACTTGGGCTGCTTTCGCAACTGTATCTCGAAGGCGAAGAGTTGGGTAATATACCACACCAAAGAACTCTTGAAAAGATCGAATTTCTGCCAGGTGCATACCTTTGGTCTTCTTCGGATCCTGCTTCTGCAAAAGAAAAGCATCTGTCATGCATTGCAGACAATCGACAAGGGGCTTCGAAATTTGAGCCCAATACCCAGACCACCAGGCTTTGAAAGCATTAGTGGCATAATATGAAGGAGCGTAAGTGAAGGGGCTCAGGTTGAGGAGTCTCTTGTTATAAAACTGAACAGTCGTGTCGAAAACAGAAGCCCTCTTAATAGCTCCAGGGTACAGGACTAGACTCTTGTCAAATAAAGTGTTGGGTAGAACTTGGCTAAGCCCAAACTGTCGAGAAACCAGTTGAGGGTTGTAGCCACATAGAGTGTAGTCACTGCTAGCAAAACCCACAGTTAAAACCCTAGGAGATAAGAGGGACCTCCAAAGTGTGATGTGGTGCTCCTTGGGCAATGCAGAATCAGAAGCATTAGGATAAGAATTCCTCAGCCAGAAAGGGCCACGAATAGCCTTGCTGTAAGGAGAGAAACTGGAACGGTAGTGCTTCAGCTCGAGAAACATGGTAAAGTACTTCCTGAAATCAGCTTCGAAACTCGACGCATCATAAGCAGGGGTCAGGGTCTCGAGCCTATGGGCATCAATCCTGGTGTTAGAAACAGTTAGAGGATTATCTTGTACCGGCAGAAGAGATTCGAGGACTGCATTCAACCAAAGTTGAAACAGCCAAAGTGGTCCAGCCGCATTCAGAGAGACGGTCTTAGTATTCCGGATATCCTCGACAGCTTCATTCAGCATTTGATACAGGTTGCCAAGGACGAGCCTAGCCATAGCAAGTTGTCGACCCTCGTGAAGCAGATTGGCTAAAGGCAAAAGCTTGGCAGGTATGCGCAAAGATTTGGTGCAAAAGACATAAACAGACAGCCAATACAGCAAGAAAGCGACATGTTCAGCATCAGACACCTCACCACTCTCGACATAATGGTCCTTAATGAATCGACTAAAAGAAATGTTGTCAGTAGGAATCGAGATGGGTTTAACAGGAGCAGGTGCAGAGTGATAATCATCACCAATGGGCCACAATCCGGTGATAGCAGCAACATCCAAGAGGGTGGGGGTGATCATACCAAAGGGAACATGAAGGCAATTAGTGGACCTCTCCCAGAAATAAAGTGCACTCAACAGCATAGCAGGGTTATACGAGATTGGAGATCTCGACAGCTGAATCAAGTCGAGAATCCCTACATCCTTCCAGTGTTGTCTCTTATCTCCCTCAACCCTATCTAACCATTTCAGGTAGGCCTTGTCGTTAGCAGAAGGGTTAGGAGGGGCTGAACGAAAGGCTCGTTTTGGGTCAGAAAGAAATGGCATACGGTAAGAGGGTTGAAATGCCAAAATGAGCTCCTCTCCCCTAACGCTAGGGTGAAATGATTCATGTTCTTCAGGGAGACTATTGGGCCTATCATGCTTCACTACTTTCAAAGGACCCAAAATGGCGCGTAAAGTACCATTAACAGAGAAAGGAATGAGTACCTGGGATTTCCAGATAGCCCTCTTCTCTGCTTCGTTGGGAGGCTCTGGGATTGCCACGCGCTTGGACTCATCCAGCTTAAGCTCAGTGGCCAACGGAATGGTTTGCTCAGGATTGGAAGCCATTGAAAGACGCAGTAAGTATTTCAGAGAAGACGGAAGAAGATGAAGTGATGAAGTCTGGAAGAAGAAGTTGAAGGTTGGAGGAAAGAATAAAGCTTGAACAAGGAATACCAAGAGGGTATTTATAAACAGAAGGGAAAACGGAACCCAAGCCGCATTGAGCAGCAATTTATAAAAATTTGGGGTCCAAGCGATTATTGTATTAGTTAATTCATGTCACCTCTCAGCTTTTTGGCATAGGTGAAATCATGGCCCTAAAAAGGCTATAACTGTCAGCTAGTGGAGAAGTCATCAGACGTTATGGCTGCTGATTGGACTTGAAGATCGAATGGTCGAGAGCACAAAGCATTTGAATCGTTGGAATCGAACGGCTGCGATAAAAAATGCTTGGTGTCTTCGAGCTAAAGCAGTCGACAACCAACATTTTTGGGGGGCAACTGTTAAGCCAAAATTACAAGTACTTCAATTCTCGACACCATGGTGCAAAAGTGGTTTCTCGACAGAAAGGGTTTGGCGAAGCCGGCAACTCAGCACACGATGTCCCTCAAAGACAAGTTAGTAAAAGCCATAACTCGACACACTCAGAAGATGAAGAAATCTCGATCATCTTAATGGAAGAGGCAGTTACCGAATAACAAGCAACTACAAGCACGTGCGTACACCCACGATGCCACGAATAGCAACGGTTGTCCACAACTCAGAACCATCCACGTGGCAATAGAGTCACGTGCGCGAAGACCATCGGCTAAACGTGGGGTACGGCGCCAAAATTCAAAACCCACGAAGCCATCGTGCATCCAAGAAAAACCGCCAAGAACATGGGCAGAAAGAACACTATAAATAGAGGAAGCAGCAGCAGAGGAAGAGGTTCCCAACTAAAAACTCTGAAAATTCACCAAAAGCTCTAAACGTCCGCATCAATGAGACTTCGAGAGCAAAACGTGATGATGGAGGAGTATGTTGTAGAACCAACGCTTTAATTTCCCTGCATCTTAGTTTGTTGATTTCCAGTTCTTGTGTGTAGCTTGTTTTGTCGAAATTTGCTTTCATGTTATTTTAGTTTGCTTGACTGTTTTGTAATCGACTCATATTCAATAAAGTCCAGTTTCGTTTGAGTTGATTATTGTTGTCGAGAATACACTCGTTCACACACTACACTTTGGCAAAGCGTTTTCTCAAAAGGACCCCGAATCTAAACTTCCTTTAGTCGAACTAAGAGGATATTTGTTTACCAAAAATCCGTGTAAACAACGGGAAAAAATTAAAAAGAGATCGAGAAAACAAATGAAAAGAATTGTGTTAAAATAGAAAGTAGAGTCTCTGAATGAATCATAAATGATTTTCATTTCCTATGTTAATTCACTCTATCCCCTCAATTGAGTTAAGAACATGATTTTGAAAGAACTCAGTAAGAAACTTATACCATTATTTTTCTACTATGTTTCTTGATTGCAACGTTATGAGGAGAACCAACACTCTCATGTAAGCCATTGTGGCGCAGTGAAGGGCCACCAGGTGGAACGGGTGCCCCTTTTGGAAGGAGAGCCAAATAAGCTGGAACAGAGAATCTTCTAGCTGGCGCTCCAACATTGGCTTTTCCATGGGTACCATTGTTGTTGTGGATCTTCAAGACTTGTGTTCCAACACTTGCAACATCTGTTGCGGCAATTGTAAGCAGAAGAAGCAGGTTGAGTAAAGACTCTGATAGCAAGATGAGTTTGGAAGCCATGATAGGAAACAGAGCAATGCTTGATTGATGCTATGTGGAAATGAATATTTCAGGGGATTCCGATTTTGTTTTTATACACCAATGAAAATTGCGTGTAACAGATGTCACTTCATGAAAACATCTTAAATTGCGCTCAATATTTTGATTGTATCTTAGTTTATGTTTGAATCTCAAACAGAGTGTTTGGAATATAATGGAATGGTAAAAAATAGCGGAGTAAATACAAATGCAATATAAACAAGATTTTGAATTGCGGTTACAATTATGCTGTGAAATTATGAACAAATGCTAGTACGGTCGTGATGCGCTTGTGAGGTCTCAAAGATGTTCTAGCCTAAAGTTTACTTGCGAATTGCAACTTATATACACGGTTAATGTGAAACACAAACATTCAATAATTTTCTGTCGAATTTAATAACTATGCGCGAATGATGCGAAAAAAATTTGAGAAAAAGTTTGATGCACCTCAACCAATCAGATTTCAAGGATGTGAGAAAATCTCTCTTTTCATTTAATTTCTTTAATTGACATATCACATCCTTGAAATCTGATTTGTTGACGGTGTAAAAAAACTTTACACCGTCGGTGCATCAAAATTAAACTCAAAAAATTTAGACAGACATTTAATCAGGATTCAAATATTTTTCCATATCATAAATAAATTATAATGGGAAATTAACAAAAATAGAAACATTAGACTCCATCTTGTGAGGGAACCAAAAGACAAATCACTAGTCCTAATCCATAAGGAACAAATTTTCAGCACTTCCTGGAACAGACTTACTTGCTGGCATTATTGGGAAGAAAAAAATCATTCAAACGGATATTCTCATTCATCAAGTCTGTTTGTTACTTTGGCATTTACCTTGCATGATGCTGAAACCCAGAAAATTTAGTGTCCCAAGTAACACAATTTGAGGCCAAAACCAGGCACCATATTGGCCCACCAATCCCTTTACATCGGTAAGAAATACAAGTTCCAATGAGGATAATATGAGAACGGTTAAACATGATTAAAGGCAAAAAAAAAAAAAAAAAAAGTAGAATTAGCGACGCCTAACTCAACAAAAAATTTAGCTCAAGAGTTGAGGGTTGCTCTAGGGTTGCTCTACCCTTTATAAACACCTGATTGACCATATCTCTAGCCAATGTGAGACTTTTAACACACCCCCTTACGCTCAGGGCTAGACATCTGGAGCGTAGAATTAACATCAACGGATCTATGATAGACTCTGATACCATATCAAAATTAGGAAGCCCTAACTCAACCCGAAAGCTAACTCAAGAGTTGATGGTTGCTCTACTCTTTATAAACACTTGATTGAATATATCTCTAGCCAATGTAAGACTTCTAATAACATGAAATAAAATAGGATTGCTCTACCCTTTACAAACACTTAATTGACCACTCTCTCTTTGCCCCACCCTAATGCGTCACCAAACAATGATGAGTAACTCCTCTCCCCTCTATTTCTCTCCGATCTTTCTTCTCATATTATGAAGTAATGAATATTCATAGGACAATGTAAATAAAAAAACAGCATAAAAGCTACTTGAAAGCGACATACTAATATTGTCGGGGATAGGTAGCTCACATGGTTGAGCTAAGGGCAATTGAAAGTGAAGGGTTAGAATTCGAACATTGAGAAGGAATAATTTATACTAATTTACTAACAACTAATATTTACCTATTAAAAAACAAATATTGTCAATGACACTAAGTTTCAGTATGGTGAAGAGGTGAGTTCTTCATCTAAAGATTCTCTATAATTCTACTGATCAAGATTGTGTTTTTTTTGTCGAGATAAATAAATGAAACTTGGAGATTTTATGGAGCATCTGAGGTTTGATTTTTTTTTTTTTTAACTTCTAATGGTAAGTTGAAACCTCTCCAAATATTTTATTTCAACTTCAACCTTAACAACCTCACTCTATGTCGAGTTCCAAAAACAAAAAAGGAACCTCACTCTATGTCACTAAGAGTCTATGAGATAATCTGTTTTTGTTTTTTTTTTTATTTGAAACAAGGATGCTCTGTTTTTTTTTTTCTCTGTCTTACATATTTCAGACAATACATTGGGCTGTAGGCCCAATGTTTTCATCAAGATCAATTTTTTTAGATTCGTATATTAATTCTTCCACCAAAAAAAAGTCTATTAATTCTAAATAATACCTTTTTATTAAAGTAAATTTTCTGTTGAACTCTCTCACTCTTATATTAATAATTAATTTATTATCGAGCTTAATTGCACTTAAAACAAGCGATTGTTGTTGTTGGTGTTTGTTTGACGTTGCACTTTTAGTATTTTAGTCACTTCTCCATTTAAAAACCAACAATTTTGCTTATGTGCCACCAAGAAAATAATGTGGTATGTGATGACTACGTCATGTTAAACTTATTTATAGTGGTCGTGATATTAATTGTGAAGGAAGTTTATCATTCACCAATCTACCATCTAGGTGAAATTGAAAACATTAGTTGAGCATCTAATTTGGCTCTATCAATTTATCATTTTATTTAGCCATTTGATCCAAAAGATGAAGCCATACTTAATTTAATTTTGATCGTAGCTTCATACTTGGTCGTCCAAACGGACAATTTGACTAACATTGATCGTGTAATCATTGGAGTTAACCAAAATATTAGTGGGTATATGGTTGGCATTTATCCCAACAAGAACAAATTCTATGTAAGACCTGGATTTACAGAGAAGTTAATTTCCGACTCACGCGTAGAATCAGTGTAAGCGTGACAGGAGTTTGATGTTTGAGAAAGATTAATGAAGAAGAAAGTTCAGGAATTGCTTGAGGAATGTTGCGTAGTCGTTTTAGGAATTAGTGCGAGTCGTCTGCACACCTGCCTTGTGGCGAGAGTGTCCAGAATAGGCTAATTTCGCTTTTAGAGCAACGTATTAAGCGAGATTTCGAATCCTTGGAAAATTTAAAGGTTCTCTTTATTTTTCCTTCGACCAGTGTTTCATTTCGGAACCCTGGACTGTACGCACGATGGTATTCACTTTTCGGAAGTCCGACGACGGTAATTTCTTTGCTTCGAAACCCTAAATTCAAGCGCTGGATGAAGACTTTTTCTATTCGGGACTTCTAACGAAGTTTCCGTCTGCGTTGCCAGATTTGTTTCGACATTTCCAACCTTTCTTCAGAACAAAGTTTTTTCGTCTGACCATCACAGCAAAAAATAGTTTTTCGGGACAGATTAACTTACACCGCTTTTGGGATTTTAGATATCGTTTTTCCCAAATGTCAGAGATTTGTTTTGAGTTCTGGAATTCTGTCGCCAAAATCTCTCTTAGAATTCATCGGTGAACGTGCTGCGAAAATCGGAATCGCGAAATTTTTATTTTCCCGCGATTTCACCTGCCTATAAATAGCTAAAAATTCAAAAATATCTCATTTTCTTTCCAAAGAGGGCCGCGAGTTTCAAGGGGAGAGAGGGAGAAGATTTTTCGCCGAAACTTGACCGATCTTCGCTCAGTTCGTTCCTACTTCAAGGTACCGAGGTAACTAGCTTGATTCTTACCTCTGATCACTGTTTCTACTGCGTTTCTTTAGTCGTTTCTGTGCTCAAAGTTTCGAGCTTTTCGTAAAACTGTCTGTTTTTCTTGATTTTTCGCTTGGGGTTTGTTCTCTACGTGCCCAAGAGGCTAAAACCTTCGTCAGTATTCGCCGATATGGATCGAGTTGTCAAGGATCTGAAAAACTGATTCAAAACCCTTTTTGTCGCACATTTCGAAACTTTTCTGTCGAAAAGTCGTAATCTGACTTCGTGCCTTTAGGATTAGTTGTCACGGATGTCGTTAGGATCATTGCTGTCAAATTTGTTTTCCGAACTGATAACTTTGAGGTTTTGAGCTTTTATTTTGGACCAAAATGCCCCTGAACAGCCGTATTTCGATCCGATCGTCCGAAAATTTTTCCGACAGTTTCTTTGCCTTAGTTTTACCGTAAAACTACCTTGTAAACAGATTTGATCGAAGAAAAAGAGCCGGAGCTCTTTTTCCCTTATGGCCGAGAGCTATATCAATGGGAGGGGAGTTTTTCGTCTTCGAAAACTTGTCTTTTCGTATCCGATTGTTGTATTCTGAAGCTTTAATGCTTTTTCTATCGTTAATGTGATGTATTGTGATCGAGCTAATCGATTTTGTTTGGATTCTGCTTTGTTTTTCTCCGAGGTTCAGTTGAAGGAACTTTGGGTTTTGCAGAGCATTCGTGTGAAGGAAGTTTTAACCACGAGACTGGAGCATCTCGAGGTTAGGGCAACTTACTATTAGCTATGACTGCATGATAGGCGTCGATGAATTCGACTTATGCTTTACTTTGATGTTGATTATGTAAGATCAAGTTTTGATCTAGTAGTACAACTCTATGTTTTGATGATTACAAGTTAACCTTTTGATATGAACAATTGTGGTACTCTAACGTGTTTTTCTGAGTGTGCTATTTACAGGCTCTGACCTCAACTCAATCTCACACAAATCAGAAGCACTGTGTATAAAGAGCGACCCAAGCAACGCTTTCGCATTCACCATGTTCAGTATGAACAGTGGAAAAGCTTCAGAAGTTCTGAAGTTATACAAACTCTGATGTGGACTCAGTCACTAGAAGTTCTGAAGATCCAGAAAGTCTGATAACCAAGAAACACTGAAGGCTCAGATATTCTGATGGTGTAGAAGACTCTGAAGATCCAGAAGCTGATTAGTGAAATTCTGATGTCCAGAAGCAAGATACTCTGAAGACCATGTACTTCCCTCTGAGTTCAGAATCAGAAGAAACAATGGTCAGAGGATCTGGGCTTTCCCTCTGACTCTGATCAACCGGCTTCACAAGTTCCAACATGAAGCTTTCTCCTGATCAGAAGTCTCCTAGGTTTAAAGGTCAAGTCGCTATCCAAGTACAAAAACAACTGTACCTTCCTGACGACCTACCTAACAGTCTCAGACACAGCAGAAGCTGGATTTTCCAGAACTGCCCTCCAACGGTAGCATTTCCCATGCAACGCTCAACCCTAATCCTTGGAGTATATAAAGAGGCTGAAGACTGAAAGAAGCGGCTAGAAGCATTCACATACGCGCAAGACAAATTCAAATTCTTCTAAGCTTTCTTTCATCTGAAATTCATTGAGTTTACTATTAGCTTTTTAGAAGCAAATCTCTTGTAAACAATTCTTTGATAAACAGTTTGTTTAGTTCCTTTAGGAGATCAAGGTTGATCGGATCCTAGAGAAGACTAAGAGAGTGAATCTTAGTGTGAGCTAAGTCAGTGTAATTGTTAGTCACTTGTAGGTTTCAAGTGCAGTTGTAACTCTTACCTGATTAGTGGATTGCCTTCATTCTAAGAAGGAAGAAATCACCTCAACGGGTGGACTGGAGTAGCTTGAGTGATTTATCAAGTGAACCAGGATAAAATCCTTGTGTGCTTTTCTATCTCTTATCTTTAGCACTTAAGTTCTCGAAAGATTTGTCAAAATCTTTAAGGTGGAAGCTTTATCTTGAAAACGTTATTCAAACCCCCCCCCCCTTTCTACCGTTTTTCATACCTTCAATTGGTATCAGAGCGCAAGTTCTGATTACCACACCTAACAGTGTTCAGTGATCCGGGCCGGTGTGAAAAAAATGGCTGCCACCACCAGAAGATTACAGATCGTGAGTTTGCGAAAGGCATTTTCGAATCTCTGAAGATGTCTCATGAAGGAAACAAGAAAGTCAAAGAATCAAAGGCATTGTCTTTGATCCAAAAGTATGAATCCTTCATCATGGAGCCAAATGAGTCCATTGAAGAAATGTTCTCCAGATTTCAGTTGCTTGTAGCTGGCATACGACCTCTCAACAAGAGCTACACAACAAAAGATCATGTCATAAGGGTCATCAGGTGTCTTCCTGAAAGTTGGATGCCTTTAGTGACTTCAATAGAGCTCACGAGAGATGTTGAGAATATGAGCTTAGAAGAACTCATCAGCATTTTGAAATGCCATGAGCTGAAGCGCTCAGAGATGCAAGATCTGAGGAAAAAGTCCATAGCTTTGAAATCTAAATCTGAAAAGGCTAAGGCTGAGAAGTCAAAAGCTCTTTAAGCTGAAGAAGAGGAATCTGAAGAAGCATCAGAAGATTCTGATGAAGATGAGCTGACTCTGATCTCCAAGAGACTCAATCGCATCTGGAAGCACAGGCAGAGCAAATACAAAGGCTCTGGAAAGGCAAAAGGAAAGTCTGAATCCTCAGGTCAGAAGAAGTCCTCACTTAAGGAGGTCACATGCTTTGAGTGCAAAGAATCAGGGCACTACAAAAGTGACTGTCCAAAGTTGAAGAAGGACAAGAAGCCAAAGAAGCACTCAAGACAAAGAAGAGTCTGATGGTGACATTTGATGAATCAGAGTCAGAGGATGTTGACTCTGATGGTGAAGTCCAAGGACTCATGGCTATTGTCAAAGACAAGGAAGCAGAGTCAAAGGGAGCTGTTGACTCTGACTCAGAATCAGAAGGAGATCCTAACTCAGACGATGAAAATGAGGTATTCGCTTCTTTCTCTACCTCTGAACTGAAACATGCATTGTCTGATATCATGGATAAGTATAACTCCTTATTGTCTAAGCATAAGAAGCTGAAAAAGGACTTATCTGCTGTTTCCAAGACTCCTTCTGAACATGAGAAAATTATTTCTGATTTGAAAAATGATAATCATGCTTTGATCAATTCTAACTCTGTGCTTAAGAACCAGATTGCTAAGTTAGAAGAAATTGTTGCCTGTGATGCCTCTGATTGTAGAAATGAGTCTAAGTATGAAAAGTCTTTTCAAAGATTCCTAGCTAAAAGCGTGGATAGAAGCTTAATGGCTTCAATGATCTATGGCGTAAGCAGAAATGGAATGCATGGCATTGGCTATTCTAAACCAATTAGATATGAGCCCTCGGTGTCTAAAGCTAAATCCTTGTATGAATGCTTTGTTCCCTCTGGTACCATATTGCCTGATCCTTTACCTGCTAAAGTTGCTAAAAACCCTCTTAAAAAGGGATCCTTCTCTATGTCTAAATATCATGCAAACATTCCTTTAAAATATCATGGTTAGACACCCAAGGTGATCAGAACCTCTGGGGTAACTAACAAGAAAGGACCCAGAAAGTGGGTACCTAAGGACAAGATTATCTATGTTGCAGATATCCTTGATAGCTCCACTGAAACACCAATCATGGTATCTGGACAGTGGATGCTCGCGTCACATGACGGGAGAAAGGCGTATGTTCCAAGAGCTGAAACTTAAGCCTGGAGGCGAAGTTGGCTTTGGAGGAAATGAAAAGGGTAAAATTGTTGGTACTGGTACTATTTGTGTAGATAATAGTCCATGCATTGATAATGTGTTATTGGTAGACGGCTTAACACATAACTTATTGTCTATAAGTCAATTAGCTGACAAGGGTTATGATGTTATATTCAATCAAAAGTCCTGCCGGGCTGTAAGTCAAATCGATGGCTCTGTTCTGTTTAACAGCAAGAGGAAGAACAACATTTATAAGATCAGATTATCTGAGTTGGAGGCTCAGAATGTGAAGTGCATTCTGTCTGTTAATGAAGAGCAATGGGTATGGCATAGACGGTTAGGGCATGCCAGTATGAGAAAGATTTCTCAGCTGAGCAAGCTAAACCTTGTCAGGGGCTTACCCAATCTGAAGTTCGCTTCAGACGCTCTTTGTGAAGCATGTCAGAAAGGCAAATTCACAAAAGTCCCTTTCAAGGCAAAGAATGTTGTCTCAACCTCAAGGCCGTTGGAACTTCTGCATATCGACCTTTTTGGACCAGTGAAAACTGAGTCTATAGGTGGCAAGAGATATGGGATGGTTATCGTTGATGACTATAGCCGCTGGACATGGGTAAAGTTTCTAACCCGCAAGGATGAGTCTCATGCTGTGTTCTCTACCTTCATTGCCCAAGTGCAAAACGAGAAGGCTTGTAGGATTGTGCGTGTCAGAAGTGACCATGGTGGAGAGTTTGAGAATGACAAGTTTGAGAGTCTGTTTGATTCCTATGGAATTGCACATGATTTCTCTTGTCCCAGAACTCCTCAACAAAATGGTGTTGTTGAGAGGAAGAACATAACTCTTCAGGAGATGGCTAGAACCATGCTCCAAGAAACTGGCATGGCTAAGCACTTTTGGGCAGAGGCAGAAAATACAACATGTTACATTCAGAACAGAATCTCTGTGAGACCAATTCTGAATAAGACTCCCTATGAATTGTGGAAGAACATAAAACCCAACATTTCTTATTTTCATCCTTTTGGCTGTGTTTGTTATGTTCTCAATACTAAGGATAGATTGCATAAATTTGATGCTAAGTCTTCTAAGTGTCTATTACTTGGTTATTCTGAGAGATCTAAAGGTTTTAGATTTTATAATACTGATGCTAAGACTATTGAAGAATCTATTCATGTTAGATTTGACGATAAGCTTGACTCTGACCAGTCAAAGCTAGTTGAGAAGTTTGCAGATTTAAGCATTAATGTTTCTGACAAAGGCAAAGCTCCAGAGGAAGCTGAGCCAGAGGAAGATGAACCAGAGGAAGAAGCTGGTCCCTCTAACTCACAAACTCTGAAAAAGAGCAGAATCATTGCAGCTCACCCTAAGGAATTGATTCTGGGCAACAAAGACGAACCAGTCAGAACCAGATCTGCCTTCAGACCCTCTGAAGAGACCTTGCTCAGTCTGAAAGGATTGGTGTCCTTAATTGAACCCAAGTCCATAGATGAAGCTCTTCAGGACAAGGATTGGATTCTGGCTATGGAAGAAGAATTGAATCAATTCTCCAAGAACGATGTTTGGAGCTTAGTGAAGAAGCCTGAGAGTGTCCATGTAATTGGAACAAAATGGGTATTCAGAAACAAGCTGAATGAGAAAGGAGATGTAGTCAGAAACAAGGCAAGGCTAGTTGCTCAAGGCTACAGCCAGCAGGAAGGAATAGACTACACTGAAACATTTGCTCCAGTAGCAAGACTGGAGGCAATCAGACTGTTGATCTCTTTTTCAGTGAATCACAACATAATTCTACATCAGATGGACGTGAAGAGTGCCTTCCTAAATGGTTATATTTCAGAGGAAGTCTATGTTCATCAACCCCCAGGTTTTGAAGATGAGAAGAAGCCAGATCATGTGTTCAAATTGAAGAAGTCACTCTATGGTCTGAAGCAAGCTCCCAGAGCATGGTATGAGAGACTCAGCTCATTCCTTCTGGAGAATGAGTTTGTAAGGGGTAAAGTAGATACAACTCTTTTTTGCAAGACTTATAAAGATGATATCTTAATTGTGCAAATTTATGTTGATGATATTATATTTGGTTATGCTAATCAATCTCTATGCAAAGAATTTTCTGAGATGATGCAGGCTGAATTTGAGATGAGTATGATGGGAGAATTAAAGTACTTTCTGGGAATACAAGTTGATCAAACACCAGAAGGAACATATATCCATCAGAGCAAGTACACTAAAGAACTTCTGAAGAAGTTCAATATGCTGGAATCTACAGTGGCCAAGACTCCAATGCATCCTACATGCATTCTGGAGAAAGAAGATAAAAGTGGTAAAGTATGTCAGAAGCTCTATCGTGGCATGATAGGTTCACTTCTATACTTAACTGCATCTAGGCCAGACATACTATTTAGTGTTCATTTATGTGCTTGTTTCCAATCAGATCCAAGGAAAACCCACTTAACTGCTGTTAAGAGGATCCTAAGGTATCTGAAAGGCACCACTAACCTTGGCTTGATGTATAAGAAAACATCAGAGTATAAGCTTTCAGGTTATTGTGATGCTGATTATGCTGGAGATAGAACAGAGAGAAAAAGTACTTCTGGAAATTGTCAATTTCTGGGAAGCAATCTAGTCTCATGGGCAAGCAAGAGGTAATCAACCATTGCACTATCAACTGCAGAGGCAGAATATATCTCAGCAGCAATATGCAGTACTCAGATGCTCTGGATGAAACATCAGCTGGAGGATTATCAGATCCTTGAGAGCAATATCCCAATCTATTGTGATAACACTGCTGCAATCTCATTGAGTAAGAATCCTATCTTGCATTCAAGGGCAAAGCACATTGAGGTAAAGTATCACTTTATTAGAGATTATGTACAGAAGGGCGTACTTCTTCTGAAGTTTGTTGATACTGACCATCAATGGGCAGATATCTTTACAAAGCCCTTAGCAGAGGATAGATTTAATTTTATTCTGAAAAATCTGAACATAGACTTTTGTCCAGAGTAATGATGGATCAGAACCTCTGACTATGATACTTCTTGATCAGAAGATGTCTAGTCCAGATGGTAACTCAATCAGAGTGTGTGTACCCATTGGTACTGACTCTGAAGCTGAGACAGCAACACGTGTGTCAGTATTTCTGATGCATAGTTCCTTGTGCCCGTGTGACAGTCTGTCATGTTGCGTGTAGATGTGCTTCTCTCCTGTGTGTGATATGTGTATTTACTGTTACTATCTATCTTTAATTTTCAACCGTTGATTTTAAATTGCTTTTTGAATCAACAACGGTTATTTGTCAAAACCCACTATACACACACGATCTCCTTCACTTCCGGTTTTTACTCTCTCTCTCTCTTGCTATTTCAAAACCGCTTATCCTCGATTTCTCTCTCGATCTCTCTTCATCTTTCAACCTTCATCTTCTACCTAAACCTTCAACCGCTCCAAAAATGGTGAGTCAAACCAGAAGAGCTACTGCAGATGCAACCCAGTTCCCTCATATGGTAGTTGGTCTAGCAACAGGTCAAAGGGGTCCTGAGAATCCGACTCAAGATCAAGGTCAAGCTCAAGAGCAGATTATTCCGATTGCAGAACGGGGCTGTGCCGTTCACTGCGTATATGCTCCTGAGGAACTTCAAGTACTGGCAGAATGGAGATTCGACCTCGACAACCTTGCTACAAATGGGTATGATCTTCGTCCTGAAGTCCAAGTTCAAGGTTGGGGAAATTACTTCAACAGGCTTCGAGGACCGGTGTATGACAAACTGATCAAGGAATTCTGGAAGCACGCCGACTGCGATGATACTCAGGTGGTATCTCACATTCTTGGAAGAAAGATCATCATTACAGAGAAGTCTTTCGTGAACCTGCTGGGTGCAGAAACTGCTCTTGGGTATCGTTTCCAATTCACTGAATCGAAGCTGAAACCCAAGACGACGGATGAGACCAACAAGGCCCTGTACACCAATTACAAACCGGGCAAGACTAATTACAAAGTGATGGACCTCCATCCCAACCTCAGGATCTCGCACAAGATTTTGCTCCACTGCATAAACCAGAGACCAAAGGGCAGTTCCCCAGACTACATCAACTTTAACCAGAAGGCGATGTTGTTCTTCATCCAAGACAAGAAGAAGATCTGCCTTCCCTACTTCCTGTTCTCCTACTTGAAGGAGTGTATCCGGAAGTCTCGTACCACTGCCTCCATCAAGTCAGCAATCAAATATATTCCCTTTGGGAGACTGTTGTCTGATCTCTTCATTGAGAGTGGCCTCATTCAAGATCTGGTAAATGTTGGATGCACAGAGGATCTGACCACCATTGTCAGTGATGTCTTCACTGCGAATTCTCTAAAGAAAATGGGCCTAGTCAAGAAGAAGATTGCTCCCGCCCATGAAGACACATCTTCTGAAATCAGAAGTAGAAGGGTGCCTCTGAATGACTACCCTCTGTGGACACAGGCAGACAATCCTGAAGCCATTAGGTGCTATGTTGAAGACCTAAGGGCTCAAGGCTATGAAATTGATCTCGATGAATTCTTCAGCAGACTGCCGCCAGCTCCAGAGTTTCCTTCTCCTATCAAGAAGAAAGTTCAGAGGAAGATGATCCTAGAAGAATCTTCTGAGGAATCAGATGTCCCTCTGACCAAAAAGAAGAAGGCTGGTCAATCCAAGAGAAAACATGATGAAACCAGCAAGCCCGATCATGGTGATGATGGTGATAATGAGGATGGTCCTCCTTCTCCTAAGAAGAAGAAGAAGCAGGTCAGAATTGTGGTGAAGCCTACTCAGGTGGAATCAGCTGCTGAAGTGATCAGAAGGATTGAAACTCCTGCCAGAGTGACAAGATCATCAGCACAATCAAGTAAGTCTGCAGTTGCTTCTGATGATGATTTGAATTTATTTGATGCACTCCCCATATCAGCCATGCTCAAACAATCTTCAAATCCACTCACTCCTATTCCTGAGTCCCAACCAGCTGCACAAACCACCTCTCCACCACATTCCCCAAGGTCTTCATTTTTTCAACCTTCTCCTACTGAAGCACCTCTCTGAAATTTGCTCCAGAACCAACCCTCTAGGCCAGATGAACCAACCTCTCCCATTACCATCCCGTACAACCCATTAACTTCTGAACCCATCATTCATGAGCAACCAGAGCCTAACCAAACAGAACCTGGACCCAGAACCTCTGATCACTCTGTCCCAAGAGCATCAGAACGTCTGGCTCCCAGAACCACGGATACAGACTCTTCCACAGCCCTTACACCTGTATCCTTCCCAACAAATGTTGCTGATTCTTCTCCTTCCAACAACTCTGAATCCCTTCGAAAATTCATGGAAGTTAGAAAAGAAAAGGTGTCTACCTTAGAAGAATATTATCTCACTTGTCCAAGCCCTAGGAGATATCCTGGCCCTAGACCTGAACGTCTAGTTGACCCAGATGAACCTATCTTGGCCAATCCTTTACATGAGGCAGACCCTTTGGCTCAACAAGCTCACCCTGCCCCTGACCAACAAGAGCCTATTCAACCAGAACCTGAACCAGAACAATCTGTGTCTAACCAATCCTCAGTTAGATCACCCCATCCTCTGGTTGAAACTTCAGAACCTCACCTTGGAACCTCTGAACCAAATGCTCAAATGTTTAACATTGGCTCTCCACAAGGTGCCTCTGAAGCTCACAGCAGCAATCACTCAGCCTCTCCTGAAACCAACCTCTCTATAATTCCTTACACTCACCTCCGACCCACATCTCTCTCTGAGTGCATCAATATTTTCTATCATGAAGCCTCTTTGATGCTACGCAATGTGCAAGGTCAGACTGACCTAAGCGAGAATGCTGAACATGTGGCTGAAGAGTGGAACAATCTGAGCACTTGGCTAGTGGCTCAAGTTCCAGTTATGATGCAGCTCCTGCATGCAGAGGGAAGTCAGAGGATCGAGGCTGCAAAGCAAAGGTTTGCTAGAAGGGTGGCTCTTCATGAACAAGAACAGAGACATAAGCTACTTGAAGCTATTGAAGAAGCCAAAAGAAAGAAAGAACAAGCAGAAGAAGCTGCACGTCAAGCAGCAGCTCAAGCTGAACAAGCCAGATTAGAGACAGAACGACTTGAAGCTGAGGCTGAAGCTCTTAGATGCCAAGCACTTGCACCCGTAGTTTTTACTCCTGCTGCTTCTGCTTCCACTCCAGCTCCTCACGCTGCTCAGAATGTTCCATCTAGTTCTGCACAGCCAAACTCGTCCAGACTCGACATTGTGGAACAACGTCTTGACACTCATGAGTCTCTGCTGATTGAAATGAAGCAAATGATGATGGAACTTCTGCGTCGATCTGATAAACCCTAGCTTTAGGATCTCTTCGTTTTGATTTCTTTTCCTTTATCTATGTTCTATTTCGTTAACCTCTATCTCTTTCTTGTTAATCTTTACTTTGTTCGTTTGTGATTATCTATGCATACATATATATATATATCTGACATTATGTTTGCAAATTATTTTTTATTATTATTCATCATAAACGCTTTTACATCATACATTTTCTTTCTTTTTCTTAAAATCCTAGAATGGAGGATCCCTCCTCATTCTTCTGCACTCCTGGCGCTGCTCTGACCTCTCCTTCTCCAGACGCTCCAGTGCATACTGGATGTTGTTGAGATTGACGATCTGCTC
Source organism: Lotus japonicus (assembly GCF_012489685.1). NCBI lineage: Eukaryota > Viridiplantae > Streptophyta > Magnoliopsida > Fabales > Fabaceae > Lotus > Lotus japonicus. The sequence goes on from NC_080043.1 coordinate 41,851,793, forward strand.
ATCCCTCTCCAGAATTTCTTCTGAAGTCTTGAGCTTCTTTTCTATGACTTCTTTCTCTTCCAGCAGCTTTAGTTCAAGCTGGCTGAGTTCTTGCACCTCCTCCACGAAGGCAAGAAATTCCCTCAAGTCTCTCTTCAACTCTGGACGCAGGTCCTCCTCCAGCAGTGTCCGTGTTAGCTCTGCGATGGTCTTTGTACCCTCTGGATGCCTAATGTTAAGGAACAAGTCCTCCTCAAAGGCCTTCTTTCTCAGCTCTTCTAGTGCTATGATGTATGATGCCATTTTCTTTACTGAAAATTGCTCGAGTTGTGAAGCTTACCTCTCTCTCCAACGCTTTATATAGGCTTCACTTTCTCTCTGAAAGTTAATGCTCCTACAGTTTCTCGAGGTTAAGTTCTTGGTAACTGACCCTCTTCTTTACTCCCTTGGCCGGTGGTAAACGTTCTTATCTTGCATTAACTCTTCTATTTATTTCGCTTAACTCTGATTCATGCATCGTTTTCATTTTCTTTAAACTTAGACCTTCTCTAAGGGGGAGTACCTTGTACTTCAAGCTAAGTTTTTCACACCCCAAGCTTTTTGCTTATGACAAAAAGGGGGAGTAAACCTAGTTTTTGATGTGTAAGATGTGTTAGTGTGATTTATTTTTCTTTTGGAGAATTTAAGAGTTCCACCTATATGACCATAGATGTGTCACTGGGCAAATACAAGGAATACATTTCACTTCTTCTGAAGTGATTCTAATTTGACTCTGATACCCAAGACTCTGATACCTTGTCCGTGACTCTGATTACTTATGCGCTCTGATTACTCTATTTTCATCTATGTCATAAGTTTTTCACTCTGAACTCTTATATCATTTAGCTCAGAATCTAGACTTTACTAATGTTTTCATCAAGTATTAGATTCAGGGGGAGCTAAGCTCAGAATCAAGCAGTGACTTGAATTCAGAATGAGCAAGATAAACTATTCACATCAGGATAAGTCTTATTCTATATCTCTAAACTCTGAGTGAATTCAGTTTAATGTTTAAGAATTGTTCATCAAAAATCTTAGTTTTGTCATCATCAAAAAGAGGGAGATTGTAAGATCAAGTTTTGATCTAGTAGTACAACTCTATGTTTTGATGATTACAAGTTAACCTTTTGATATGAACAATTGTGGTACTCTAACGTGTTTTTCTGAGTGTGTTATTTACAGGCATTTCTGCCCTCCAACGGTAGCATTTCCCATGCAACGCTCAACCCTAATCCTTGGAGTATATAAAGAGGCTGAAGACTGAAAGAAGCGGCTAGAAGCATTCACATACGCGCAAGACAAATTCAAATTCTTCTAAGCTTTCTTTCATCTGAAATTCATTGAGTTTACTATTAGCTTTTTAGAAGCAAATCTCTTGTAAACAATTCTTTGATAAACAGTTTGTTTAGTTCCTTTAGGAGATCAAGGTTGATCGGATCCTAGAGAAGACTAAGAGAGTGAATCTTAGTGTGAGCTAAGTCAGTGTAATTGTTAGTCACTTGTAGGTTTCAAGTGCAGTTGTAACTCTTACCTGATTAGTGGATTGCCTTCATTCTAAGAAGGAAGAAATCACCTTAACGGGTGGATTGGAGTAGCTTGAGTGATTTATCAAGTGAACCAAGATAAAATCCTTGTGTGCTTTTCTATCTCTTATCTTTAGCACTTAAGTTCTCGAAAGATTTGTCAAAATCTTTAAGGTGGAAGCTTTATCTTGAAAACGTTATTCAAACCCCCCTCTTTCTACCGTTTTTCATACCTTCAAATTATGTTGATGAACTGATGTTATGATGTTTCCTAGAACTAATGATGTTGGGATGCTATTGGATTGTGCGTTTTGACGCGATTTCGGAGTGGGGATTCATTGATCTGGTGATCTTTGATATTTTGGGTTGGATGAACAACCCTAGGCAAGTTCGAACGTGGGGTTTGAGACTTAGCCATTCGTTGGTATTTGTTGGAATACTTAGACTTTCCCCGGGAAACTTCTTTTGGAGGGTTTTTGGAAAATTAGAATGATTAGAATTTCGAAAACCAGAGACTTTGGGAGACTTAGACTTTGAGAAATAAACTCATAACTTGACTAATCCAATTCGAAACGTTTGTACTAAACGAATAAATATAGGGAACCTAAAGGGGAAAATGATTGTGAAAGACGGGGAAAAGTCGACTTTTGTTGTGGGTTTTGGAATTGGGGAAAGTCACCGAGTACTCTAGTACTCTTGTTATTCGAGTTGTATTGTATTGACCGACACTAACTCTTGGGTTTTGTTGTTCGAGTTGTGTTGTATTGACCGACACTAACTCTTGGGTTTTTGATATTGGGTTTTGAGCTAAACACTTATGTTGTGAGGACGATTCGATGTTTGGCTAACCATATTGCATCATGCATCATATGGTGAATAACGGGAATGGTTCACCATTGCATCATTTGGTGAATAACGGGAATGGTTCACCAATGCATCATTTGGTGAATAACGGGAATGGTTCACCGATGCATTATTCGATGAGGAACGAGAATGCTTCATCATGCGGTGAATAACGGGAATGGTTCACCAAGAGTGCAGAACGGGAATGCTTCACTAGTGGCGAACGGGAACGCGTCACAAATATCCGGATCATATTGATTGCATTTCACGCATACATTCACTCTGACTGGAATTGTGTGCTGTTTGATTTATTGAAGCATTGTTAGAGCCAATAACATGCTAGGATTGCTTATATATATATATATATATATATATATATATATATATATATATATATATATCAACATATATATCTATACCCCATATCACATGTTGAGTGTATATCTACTTATTTCCGTGAGTTGACCCTAGCGCTTTGGCTTTGGTTTCATGTTTGTGTTTGGGCAGTCGGCCTGCTGCCAGATGTCGATGGCCGACTGGTTTTCTATGGTCTCTCCCTCGGGGGGATCAGGTATGAGTTGGTGGATCGTGATGCCCCCACCGCTTGGGTGACCGATGTTGCGGGTCACCGAGCGACGTACCGAGGAAGGGTCATGGAGGACCGGACCGACGAGCGTGGACGGTTGACGAGAGGAGTGCTACGACGTATGGAGCTGAGTTTTGACTTGCCGCCCTCAGTTCACTATGGACCAGGTACTGGTCGAGGACCACCTGCACCACCTCCGGCTTCATCTTCTGATGACGAGGACCCAGCGGAGATCGAGCCTGTTGTTGCTGCACCTGTTGCGCCACCTCCTGCTACTGCTATCGATCCTACCGACGTGGCGTCGTCCTTTAGGCTTGTGCGGCCGTAGAGGGAGTCTGTTGTCCCATCTACCTCACGTCTCTTTTCTTTCTCTTCACCGCACGGCTACCGTGTGGACCCCTTGGTTAGGGTGGTGGAGGAGGATGTTCTTACAGGAGAGGTGGATGTTGAGACAGGCTCGACTAGGACGGTGCGCAGGACAGTTAGGAGGGAGGTCGTGGACTTGGACACCGAGATGATTACGGTGGATTCCGAATCTGACTCCGAGAGCAGTGGGGACAGCTACTCGCCGAGCAGCGATGAGGAGGAGGAGGAGCTATGAGCTAGACTGGGAGGGTAGGTTAGGCCAGCGTCATTTTTTGTGTAGAGCTCTGATCGTCTTACTTTTTGGGACAGGGTAGGTTCCCGATGTGTGGCTTTTTGTGTGGTTCTTTTGAGGAGGATCACAGAGAGTCTGTCGGGGTATAGGGGTCTTTTGTTCAGGCCATTTTTGGAGCCGACTTTCTCTTGGATGACTGTATATTTGATACTTTTACTTACAGTTCTGGTTCTGTATATATTTGCCTGCGAGCACACTACTTTGGAGACATTGCGAGTGCGCGTGACGGGAGAGTGCAGCTGAGGCTGTACATGTGTATATATTTGTATATTGGTTAGTTAGTGTTGGGTTATGTCTTTATTTTCTATCGCTTTATTTAAAAGGAATCAAACGGAAAAAAAAATTACCTGTTTTTCCGCGTAAAGTTTATTTTTGGTACTAAAGTGACACCCGGAAATCGGGGTGTTACAGGAACAACCCAACCCATCCAACAAAAAAAAAAACAGCCCAACTACACATCTAACCCTAATTGTCTCTCTCTGACTCGCACATAGAGAAAGGGGAGTGCCGCAACCAGGATTGCGGCGGGACGACGCTAAAATATTTAGAAATTCAAAAGAGTCACCACCAATGTTTTTAAAGTGGGAAAACATCATAAACTTATGATCTTCGCAATCAGAGTTGGATCCGGGAGTCGATTACGCATAGGGAAGGTACTAACACCCTACGACGTCTGTTTATAAACAATTACCTCTAATTAATTGTGAAAAATTTATTAACTTTTAAAATATTTATCTCACCCTAAGAGAATTATGTATATTTATTATGTAATTTAATTAAGAAAAGAAAAATGGGTTATTTACAGATTTAGCCTGACAAGCCTTTGAGGCTTGCGCCTACGTATCCCCCCTTGTGCAATGGGGTCTTCAAGGCCACGTAGTTCTTAGGGTTTAAATAGATTTTTAATTTGGGGTGCATGCCTGACGAGAATCATTTCCCGGTAGGGATGTCGATGGGTACGGGTGGACATGGATAGTATATACCCACCACCAGCTCCACATGTAAAAATTTATACCCGTATCCGCTCCATAACCACATGGATATCCATTAAGTGGATTTTAACCGGATTTTGAAATATCTGTGGATATCTGTGGCCACCCGACACCCATGAACATAAATTAATTCACATGTATTTGTTCAAAAGAAAATTATATTTAAAGTAAAATTTAAGATTGGACTATACAGTCAATCAATGTGTGAAGGAAAATACTTATTTTCTACCCTTTTTCGGGTCTAACGGTTTTTTTTTTCACCATTACCATTGTATAAGTTTACTTGAAGGAGAACTATAACTCAAATACAAATTCACTGGATATTAAACTTAATATACATATATGTAGATATATAAAGATATTTTAGTATTTTATATATCGGGTGGGTATCCATGGGTATGTATATATCTATATCCGTACCGCCTCATTAATAAATTGATAATGGAAATATCCATTAAATAAATCTGTGGATACCCATGGGCGCGGATAATTTTACCCATAGTGGGTTTTTATTCGTGGGTATCCACGGGTGTGGGTAATTTTGACATCCCTACTTCCCGGCCTAAGTATTCTCTTTAGAGAGACATCAAGGCAACATAAATCTGAAAGAAAGCTTAAAAAAGCTTGACTTGAAAGGATGGGAGAAAGCTTGAAGAAGCCTGAGCTTGACCATGAATTTGCTTAAAGAAGCCGAGATTTGATTTTGAGAAGCTTGAAGTAGCCGGTGTGAATTTTCTTTGAACAATGTGTGTTTTTAGATTTTAATGATAAAGGGAATACCTTAATATTTTATTGGGTTTCACTTTATTATGAATTTGTGTGTTTTATAAATTTAGGGGATTCTTACTATCTTGTATTTTCGGTAATTAACAAATTAACCAATACAATATTTGACAAGTTACCATTTATATTGTTTCAATTAAATAACTAATCAATTGCATGATTGGAGAAGATTGAATAGAATATAAAAAAAACCTAGTCTAAAAGGAAGAGGGCAGCGCCGCTGTACATCTTCATTTTTAATTTCGTCATTTTATTTATACTTTAATTATAATCTTAATTAATGCATAGAATTAAATTAAAATAAAATAAAATTAGAAAACCTGGCCTAAAGAGAAGACAACAACGCTGCATCATTGAAGAACGAGAAGAACAAGAAGAGAGAAGAGGAGACCAGAGAGATCGGGGCGGCCTGGCTACGCCGTTCGCAACGGCGGAGGAATCCGAGGCCTGCAGTGATGCGCAACTGCAACAGCGGTCCCCGGCAGCGGTTTGAGTACGGCGCGGTACCGGATTGAGGATGACTGAGGGGTATCATTTGCACAAAACGTTTTTCTAATCATTCTTGAAAGTTGAAACGAGTGATTCTACATTATAAACTTTTGAGGATACTGGTAAGAGGTTATCATATGAAGTTGGTACTGAATTTGTGCAGCATCGTGTGGATTTATTTTTATTGATTAAAGAAGTACTTGTATATTTGATTTCCTTGTGTAATATTCAAATTCACTTGAAGTTAAATATCAGAGGAATCAACCAGTACTTTAATATAACTATTGAGCCTAACAAAAACTAGAGAAGGGAAGAAGGTTACCTAGTTAAAGCACCGTAGAGATTTTTCCTTTCCACAATCTTTTGATTGCTTCACGACCCATTTGCTATATTCCTCCTTTGGTATTTTGATGGTGCCTTCTCCCACCAGATAATCTCACACTCTATGAATTATTTTTAGTTTTAGAACCGTGGCTCAAAGATGGAACCAAAGCTTACTCATTTGTTTTCTCTCCCACTCTCAACCTCAGTATCTTGTATCTTGTATTTTAGAGTTGCAGTTCAAAGATGGAACTACAACTCAAAAGTGACTATTCTGTTTCTTCCTCTCTCTAAACATGATCTCACCACCAAGACCTCCTCTCTATTTATAGTTGCATGTCTAGGGTTCCTTACTCACCACTCTTAGGATATTCTTGGGAATCATTCCACACCATTCTTTTTTTTTTTTCTGAAAATAAAATGTATATTATTAATAGAAGCGCTTGAGCCAATAGCAACTCAAGCGAGAACCAAGTACAATCTGAACTGAACTCGGACGACCTAAGAACAAGCTTGCCGAACAAAAATAAACCCACAACCATCCCACAGAGTGGCATAAACGAAATCCCAAGATAGAACCTCATTAAAACCTTGCTAGGCAAAACTCAATGGGAAAAAAACCTAGCAAGAAAAAAGAGTACTACAATCTTGAGATAGTCATTTTGTACCTGAGTTCAATGATATTACATCCTTTAGCTCAATGCATTAAAACAAAGACTCAAAAACTAAAACGTCCACCAGAAGAAGAAAAACCAACAGGTTCATCTCCAAGTATCCATTACGACATCAACCTTATTATTCAGCAAAACCAGCAACAGCATCTGTAAAAGGCCTTCCATTTTCGCACCAGCAGCAACAGCAGTAGTTGTTTTATTTTAACAGCAACAACATCTGGTTTATGATAGCAGCAACAACATATTTCTTTTGACAGCAACAACAAGCATTTACACCAGCACTCAATAACAGCTTCAGCAACAGCATATCAGCACAACAGTAAACACAGGTACAACAACTGCATCCAAAATCTTTGTTTTTACACAACAGCCAACGCAGCAGGCATCAGGATCCATAACAGACCTGCCTCAGCAACATAAAAAACTCCACAACAGTACCAAGCAGCAGCAAAAATGTCTCATCATCCTGCTTGTTCTATCCAAGAACATAGATGTGAGGTACGGTACCCATAGTGAGAGGATCGTGTTGTGAGAATCTAGAGAGAGTAAGAGCGTAACCGCTTAGAGAGAGAAAGTAATTGAATTTCAAGTTTGTGTTTCTCAAATGAGTTAAGAGTCCCTTACAATTGGTAACCGCTCCCTATTTATAGATTCGGGAATTGGGCTTGGCGCCTTTAACTCCTCATAATGGGCCAGTTGGGCCTCCCGGGAAAAGGCCCAACTCCCTGGCTTCGCACGCCGCCCTAGGCTGGCGCGCCTGGGCGAGGGACCCTAGGGTCTCGCCCAGTCCACAAGTCCACAAGACACCGAGCTCGAAGCATGAGAGCTGAATGTGTCTTTTAAAGAAAAAGCAGATACAAGGCGATAATCACGAGTAAGTTACCTAAAGCCAAACCTAACGACTTGGATCCCTCGCCCTGTTCTAGCAATGATCGCCGTGGAGCACGACAAATTGACGCGTGTCAGCCACATGTAACGCATTAGGATAACACTAGGTCCAACGAATCTTACAAAATCTTAACCGGTATCTCCGATATGTCCCTTCAAATCACAATAAAGCCTGTTAATTTGAATTTAAACCAATGAACTTCAGCGATTGCAACTTCCACTTATTGTCGTTCTCATTCCCCCAAAAACCGCGTCACGTTCTCCCAGTGTAATCATTCCACATTACCATGATGGGACATGATTTCCCAACTGCTACCCACTTTAACTTTTAAATCCTCCTTGTTCCATCCTTCACCACTTCTGAGATCCTTACATCCGGCCAAAAACTTTTACCCTAGCACCTTACCCTATCTTTACTCCATTCTTCTTCTTCGGCGATAATGACTTCCCCACGTCGTACTAAAAAATCTTCTCGATCCCGAAGCATTGCCCCTACGCCTCCGCCTCCAGTTGACCTTCCTCCCTGCGGAGGACTTCCCCTGGGAGAGGCGGAGATCACCGCTTTCTGGCGCCGGGTATTCGCCACCCTCCCAGAGTCCGCGGATAAAACCCCCATTCAAAAGGCCATTTGCCAAACTTCTGAATTGTCCTCTGATGAGTCTGTTACTGAGATGGCCCGCCAGGCTGGTGGGTTTTGTTATGAGAAATCTCTTGAAGAGGTTCTTGTCACCGAGAGGTGCCTATCGATTCGCCGGCCCTGGCAGCACCGTGCGGTCGATCATGGCGTGGAGAGACCCCACTTCTATTATGTCTACGAATATCTGTTCCTTGATCTGGGAATCAAACTGCCCTTTTACCCTTTTCTTCGCCAAGTTATGAGGGAAATCAACGTGGCCCCATGCCAACTACATCAGAACGCCTGGGCCTTCGTCCGTTGTTTTGAGATTCTCTGCGACGCCGTTGGCCTTGAACCAAAAACCGCCCACTTCTTTTACTTCTACGCCGTGGAGCCGAAGTCCCTAAAAACCAAAACCCTAGGGTGGGTTTCCCTGAAATCACGCACAGGCCGCCAGCATCTCAACCCCTATAAGAGCAACGTCAAGATGGGACTCGGGCGCCGGTACTTCCGCATAACCGTGCATCCCACTTATCCCAAGGCTTTCATCCTTCGGAACGGGGCTGCCCTGTTTCCCTTCTACTGGACCAAGAGCCCTCGCGATGTTCCACCGCCGTTAGATGCGTCGCTGAGTGATGGAGATAAAATCATCCTTAACTTTCTCGCTGGGCTTCCGATCCTTGAGTGCTCCCAATTGCTCGAGGCCGCTCGCAAGAACACCCTTGGTTCATTCCTGGGTGGAATGAATTTTACTAAAACCGAACTAGAGCGTGCCCTGGCCGCCGAAACCGTCGAATTTCCTCCTGTCTTCAACACCAACGGAAGTAAGAGGAAACGCACTGCCGCGGATGCCGACGCCAAGGCCCCCCCTCCCCAAAGAAACGGTACGCAGATCCGCATCAGTTGAGCCTGCGGCGCCCTCTCCTGAGGCCGGCGGGGCAATGCCACACACTGCAGTTCCTGGGTCTAGCGAACCCACGCCTGATGCTGTCATTCCTCCGGAGACTGACGAGCCGACGCCGGGTTCAACCATCAACACTACTTTTCCCTCTTTGGCGGAAGATTCCCACAAATCCAAAGAAGCTGACCTTGGCGCAAACGGAGAAACTATAGCTGCCACCCCCTCTGCTGAAGAAGAGGAAAAAGAGAACCAAGGGGTCAAAACCGTCAAAAACGTCAAATCATCTGTTCCTCGCCAGGATATGGCGGGCGAGGACGTACCGGACCCCAAAGGCAGTGAGGCGGAAACCCCGCCCCTTCTTAAGGAGACTCCCATTGACCAAGGCGTCTCCGAGAACGCCGCTCCTAATCCTACTCAAACAGTATCCCCTTCTGGCCATGCATCCCAACAAGCTGAGGTAAGCTCTCCCAGGGCTTCCCCAACCTATGAAGAGGCTTGTAACGACAAGGATCAAGCTCCTGCTGTCTTGCCCTCCCTTCGCCCTTGTTCTCCTGCCGTCAGTCATCCGAACGTTGTCGAGGAACAAAAATCCCCTCCAAACCAGCAACCAAATTCCGTCGACTTCATGTTGTCTGATCCCTTCTTTGATAACATGAGAGGAGCTGGGAATTTCGACCTTGATGGCATGGCAGAAGAAGCCATCTCGAGGCTCCTGCGCGCGGGGTGTCTCTTTGCCCAGTTATCCCAGGATTCAGCCTCTGCAACTGAAGTTGAAGAGCTCCGCTAGAAGGCCGAAAGTTATCGTCTCGACACACTTGAGGCGTACGGAGAGCGTGACAGGTTGCTGACTCAGGTAGCGGCTCAAGTGACTAAGCTGACCAACTTGAGAATCGAGATGAACGGTCGCGAGGCCGACTTATTCGTCTGTGAAGAGAGAATGAAGGACTTAAAGGACGAGCGGGACGATTTGCAGAAGGAGTTGGAGGCGAAGAACGAGGCAATCGCCGTGAGTAGGGCCGCCTGTATCGCCAAAGATGAGGAGAAGCGGCCCTGCGCTGCGAGTTGGCGCTGTCGAATGAGACTCTCGCCGAAGTGAAGAATCAACTCGCGAAAAAAACCAAAGTTGTTGCGGAGATGGAAACTCGGGCGGTCTCTGAGGCCAAAACCCTTCGAGCGAGGCTGGAGGTCAAAGCTGCTGCTGAGATTGTAGACGGGCGCGTTCACGGTTTCTTCCTCGCCAAAGCCCACGTCCAGTACCTTTATGAGGGAATAGATCTCAGTGGAATGGGAGCCTTTAAGAATATTACCCCCGAGGGTTTGGTCGGCCCTGACGATCCTCCAGGCTTTGACGCCGCATACTTTGCGGTGCTGAAAACGCAGGGAAAACGGAGAATGTTAATATAACTTAAATATTCTGTATTGATTTTTCCTTACCCCTTTGTACCTAATGTTGTTTCGAGTTTAATGAAATTATTTTATTCATCGCGCTGCCATATTTCCTCCATTCGTTCGTTTCATGGCTTTGGGTTTAGTCGTCGTGTAGCGATTTTGAGTGTGTGCAAAAGAAAACTAGGACTTTCGCTCAGTTTTGAACCGTGGCTTTATTCACACCGTATTTCCCGTAAGATCAGATGTGGCCTTGCCAGTTTTGTCCTGGCAAGGACTTATGACTGCTTGGGATCCAATGGCCATATGGGTTGCCCGAGACTTAGCCTAGCTTTGGGTTCTCGCCCATATTTCGGGGAGGTTTTGCTCGCCCATATTTCGGGGAGACTTTTGGGATAAGTAACTTATCCGCAGACATCGCCAACGAGTGATCAGCGATTCGCGCTGGACTTTCCGGAACGATCCCCAGATATCAAGGTCGTGTTGGGATCGCCACCTTCAGGGAATTTTTCCCACCAGGCGACCGTGACATTTTGGTTGAGTTGCTAATCGTGTAGCAGCGGTTCGCGCCGGACTTTACGGAGCGATCCCCAGACATCAAGGTCGTGTTGGGATCGCCACCTTCAGGGAATTTTTCCCACCGGGCGACCGTGATAATTTTGTCGAGCTAGGAGTATTGCTGGGAATATCCTTGTTGTATTTGACCGTAAAATGAGATTTTACATTTATTGAGGGATGCCTCATTAAAAAATTCCCGCGATGGAGAAAAAGAGTGAATCTTTATTTTTATCCTAGTTTTTTCCACCCTCTCGCCGCATCCTTGCTCTTGTCCTTAGCTTTTCCCCAAATTAAAGCACCACGCCAAGCACCTCGTCCTTCATCCCCGACGTGCTCGCCTCCCAATCGTTGTCATAGCAAGGCTGGAACCTCCGCCAGCTCGCCCCAGAGTAGCGCGGGTTCTCGCCTATCTTACCTTTTCTCTTGCCGCGCTTAGTTGCCCTTGGTTTAACAATTGTCGCCCACACGGATTTCCAATATCCCGCTTTTCCTTTCCCCTTATCCGCGCGGTGGCAAGTCGGGCTCTTTTTCCCTACCGTCCGCTCGCCGCCCCCGCACTGAAAACCCTGTTGCTCCGTCATTTGCTCCGCTCCCCCCTTTTCCTTTCTTTCTTTCTGGCCCGTCCCCAAAAAAGTTGGCTTCTTGAATCTAGGCAACCCCTAGAATGTCGCGTCCTTCTGACTCCAACTGAAGAGGTCAAAATTGTCCTCTACCAGCTTTTCCAGGCGCCTTTCCTGATTGGTCGTGAGCCTGGGCTCGATTGCGAGCACGCCTCTCCTGAACTTATACTCCTCCAAACCTGCTATTACATTCGCCCAGCGCTCTTCCGCATGTGCATCCGTTACCTGTCCATCCCTTCCTGTCCTGTCCCCTGGCCTTCTTTGACCTTGGCTGTTCCTCAGCCTTTCTATCTTCCGATCGATCATCTGCTCTAGCCTTCCTGGTCCGTGCTCCCCCTGATCCTGCACGCCCGAACCATCTTGTTCGCCCCCCAAAAGCTCAATCTCGTGGCACCTGTGTCCCTCGCCGGCCCCCTTTTTTCCATATAAACTAAGACAGTTGTTATAACACTCCCTTGCTCTCCTCTGATCAACCACGATTTTTCCCACCTTTCCACAGATCAGAGGGTACTTCACCGCCAGGTGAGCCATTGAAATCACCGCGCAAAGACGATTGAGCGTGTTGAAGGTATGAAAAACGATAGATAGGGGGGGTTTGAATAGCGTTTTAAAACTTAAAACTCGTCCCACTTGAGATTTCAACAAATCTCTTCAAACACAAGGATAAAAGTGCTAAGATAAGAGTTGAGGAAAGCACACAAAGATTTTATCCTGGTTCACTTGATAAATCCCTGAAGCTAATCCAGTCCACCCGTTAAGGTGATTTCTTCCTTCTTAGAATGAAGGCAATCCACTAATCAGAGTTTGTTACAACTGCACTTGCAACCTGCAAAGTGACTAACAATACACTGACTTAGCTATTACTAAGATTCACTCTCTTAGTCTTCTCAAGGATCTAACCAACCTTGGTCTCCTTAAGGAACAAATAAACAACTGTTTAAGAATTTGGGTTTACAAAGAAATGCCTCTCAGAAAGCTAAAGTAAACACACTAAATTAAGTTTGAAGGAAGATTGCTAAGAGAATATTTGAATATGGCTTGAGCTTGAACAAGTTTCTTAGAAGGCATCTTTCAATCTTCAGCCTCTTTATATACTCCAAGGATTAGGGTTTGGACGTTGCATGGAATGCTACCGTTGGAGGGCAGATCTGGGATTTCCAGGTTCTGCTGTGGCTGAACACGTTAGGTAAGGTCGTCAGGATAGTACAATTGCTTTTGTACTTTGGATAGTGACATGACCTTTATCCTAGTTGACTTCTGATCAGAGCGACTCTTCATGTTGGAACTTGTGAAGCTTGGTGATCAGAGTCAGAGGGAAGCTTGGATCCTCTGACCTTTGTAACTTCTGCTTCTGAACTCAGAGGAGAAGTACTTGGTCTTCAGAGTCAGCTTACTCTTGGACTTCAGAGTCTTAACTTCTCAGCTTCTGGACCATCAGAACTTCTAGACCTTCAGAGCCTCTGGACCTTCAGAGCTTCTGAACCTTCAGAGCGTCTGGATCTTCAGAGCGTCTGGATCTTCAGAACGTCTGGCCTTCAGAACTTCAAGTGATCTGAATCCATATCAAAGCTTAACTATCTTCAGATCTTCTGAAGCTTTTCTACTGTTCAGATTGAACATAGAGAGTGCGAAAGCATTGCGTAGATTACTCTTTGAGCATAGTGCTTCTAATTTGTGTGTAATTAGATCAGAGTCAGAGCCTGTCATGTAAACACTCAGAAAACAACGTTAGAGTACCATAATTGTTCATACATAATAGTTAACATGTAATCATCAAAACATAGAGTTGTACTTGATCTTACAATCTCCCCCTTTTTGATGATGACAAAACCAAGTATTTTGATGAACAATTCTTAAACAATAAACTGAATTCACTCAGAGTTTAGAGAAAAGAGATAAACTTATCCTAAGGTGAATGGTTTATTTTGCTCATTCTGAATCCAAGTCACAGCTTGATTTTGAGCTTAGCTCCCCCTGAATCTAAGACTCAATGAAAACATTAGTAATATCTTGATTCTGAGCTAAATAATGAAAGAGTTCAGAGTGAGAAAATATGACATAGATAGTATAGGAAGATCGGAGCGCATAATTATTCAGATTCATGAGCAGAGTAAGGGTATCAGAGTCAACCAATATCACTTCAGAAGAAGTGAAAATGTATTCCTTGTATTTGCCCAGTGACACATCTATGGTCATAAAGGTGGAACTCTTGAATTCTCCAAAAGAAAAGGAAATCACACTAACACAGCCTACACATCAAAAACTGGGTTATACTCCCCATTTTTGTCATAAGAAAAATGCATGGGGTGTGAAAAACTTAGCTTGAAGTACAAGGTAGTCCCCCTTAGAGAAGGTCTAAGTTTTAAAAAGATGGAGAAAAAGGATAAATAAAAAGATTAAAGAAAGGTTTAATTAAATTAATGAATGAATTAATGCATATGCAGAACGTTTACCACCGGCCAAGGAATTAAAGGTAAGCTTCTGTTACCAATAAGGAATCCTTGAGAAACTGCTTCAGCATTAACTTCTTGAGACTGAACTGAGCTTATAAAAAGCGGTTAAAGCATAACATTCTTCACATCTCATTTGCACTGGAAATCATCATTGCAATGGCATCTTACATAGCGTGCATCAAGGAACTAAGGAAAAGAGCCTTTGATGAAGATCTCTTTATCAACGTGCGCCATCCAGAGGAGCCAAGTGTCTATTGTCTGACGAATCAGCTATTAGGCATGGGCCTAAGTCTAGAGATGCACAACATCCTCAGAGGCTTCCTTTCGTTTGTGGAGGAGCTTCAAGATCTCTTCCAACGGGAGCTGGATAACTCTGCCAAAATACGAGCGGCGGAGACTGCACTGGAGATAATGATGGAGGGTCCTGAGAGGCAGGAAATGCGCCAGAGCTTGGTCCAACTAGAGTATGGGCAGCATCGTCTGGAGCTCGAGAAAGCGGCGATGTGTAGGCAGTGTAGAGCATTGAGGAGAGATCCTCCTTTTTAAATGTATTGATGCATATGTATGAATGAAGTTATCAATAAAAAAAAACTTGTTTGTTGATTAATGCGTATGAGAAAAACTCAGGTTATAATGAACACGTAATTATGCAAGCACATAATAAAAACGATAAACTGATAAAAGAAACATAGTTCAAAACGAAAACATAGTAACATAGTAGAAAGAAAACAGAAGAAAAGAGAGTTCATAAAGCTAAGGCTTGGATGTTCTCTTTAGAAGTTCTGTGCACATCTCTTGAAGACTCAGGAGAAGAGCCTCTTGGGAATCAAGTCTTCTTTCAATCACATCAAGTCTGGAGTCTTGAGCAGACAGAGCAGCTTGATCAGAGTGAGGAACTTGAGCAGAGGTGGAGGCTATGTCAGTGAACGGAGTGATCACAAGTGCTTGATTTCTGATAGCATCAGCTTCAGCTTGTAGTCTAGCAGCTTGTTCCAAAGCTTCCAACCTTGCAGCTTCACGTTGTTCAGCTTCAAACCGTGTTGCATCTTCTTCTTGCTCTTTCTTCTTTCTTGCTTCTTCAATAGCAGCATAGAGCTGATCTCTTAACATCTGTTCATTCAGTGCTTCTCTTCTTCTGAAACGTTGACTAGCAACTTCAACACTTTGATTCTTTTCAGCAGTAAGGAAACTCATCATCACTGGAACTTGGTCAAGCATCCAAGAACATAGACGATCCCAGTCTTAGCAACCATGTCTGGTTTCTCATTGAGGTCAGTGCGACCATGCACATTGCGAACCCTTAAAGATGCTTCATGATTAAATAAGTTGATGCAATCAAAGAGGGTGTTTGGTCCAGAACAGGTGTAGGGAACGATTGAGAGGTTGGTTTCAGGTGATGAAGAATGATTGCTACTAGTAGCTTCAAAGATAGTGTGAGGAGAACCAATCTGCAGAGTCTGATGTGCAGAGGTATTGGTCTCAGGGTTTGGATGAGAAGTTTCAGTCTCAGGATTTTGTGATTTGTCTGAGGAGTGGTTTGAGACTGACTTGTCATTCTCAGGAAGAGGAGAAAGAGGAGGAGGAGGAGGTGGCACAGAGGTTAGAGGGACCGCTTGGATTGGAAAATCAGGAGAAACCAGAGGTTCTGGTCTGGGTCCAGGGTAGCGGTTTGGACTTGGAACATTTATGAAATGTTCAAGAATTTCTGAAATCCTTTCTCTGGCAATTTGAAAGAATTGACGAGTGGCTTCAGATTTATTTGATGGAGAGGAAAAAGGAACATTTGTAGGAAAAGAGACAGAGGGAGCAGGAGAGAGAATTTCACGATCAGAGTGATCACGTGAATGTGGTTCAGAGTTGGTTTTATCAGAGGCTTGTGTTTCAAGGACTTTTGGTTCATAGGTTTCTGGATTATATGGAAGGATAATGGGTGAGGTAGATGCAGAAGGTTTGCGAGTTTAGAGCAATTTCCAGAGGGGTTCTTCCTCAATGGAAGGTTGAAAGAATGAAGCCCTAGGTGGTGAAATGTGTGAAGTTGATTGATCAACTGGTGTGGGCTTAGGGTTGGATTCAACAGGAATTGCATCAAGAAAATTTAAATCATCTTCATCTGAAAGAACAACAAACTTACTTGAAGCTCAAACTGCAGATCTTGTGACTCTAGTAGAAATTGTAGCTCTAGTAGGCTCCTAAGTTGGTTCCAGATGAGTGACTTGGGTTGCAATTCTGACCTTCTTTGCCGTCTTCTGAGGTGGTGGTTCATCATCATCATCATCACCATCAGAGGGATCCTTTGTCTCAGATGTTTCCTCTTGCTTCCTCTTGGTCTTCTTTTTCCTAGGAGACTCAAAGTCCGGAGGTTCTGGAAGATTTCTGAAGAATTCATCCACATCAATCTCAAAAAATTGCTGCTTCAGATCATCAAGATAGAACCTGATAGCCTCTAGATCATCAGCCTTTGACCAGAGAGGGTAGTCCTTCAGAGGGACTCTTCTTCTTGACTTTGCAGTAGCAGGGTTAACTTCAGCTTTTGTTTCTATCAAGCTCATCCTCTTCAATGATGTAGGAGTGAAGACATCTCCAACAATAGTTGTTAGGTCTTCAGTGCATCCAACTTTGGTCAGAGCATTTATCAATCTGCTCTCAATGAAGAAGTCGGATAGCAATCTGCCAAAAGGTATGTATTTGATTGCAGACTTGGGTGAAGCAGTAGTTCTTGACTTTCTGATGCATTCCTTCAGATAGGAGAATAGAAAGTAAGGTAGACAGACTTTGGTGTGCTCCTTGATGAAGAAAAGCAACACCTTCTGAGTGAAATTGGTATAATCTGGAGAACTTCCCTTTAGCCTTTAATTGATGCAGTTCAGTAGGATCTTGTGCCAAATTCTTAGATTAGGATGAAGATCCTTGGTCTTGTAATCATTTTTACCCGGTTTCCATGTAGAGTAAAGAGCCTTGTTGACCTTCTCTTTGGTTCTTGTCTTGACTTTTGTTTTCTGCAGCTGAAATCTGTAGCCATTGCTGGTTTATGCACCCAGAAGCCTTGCAAACGATTTCTCATAAATGATGATCCTCTTTCCCAGAACAAAGGACACAACTTGATACTCATTGCAATCAGCATGCTTCCAGAATTCCTTCACCAGCTTGTCATAGACTGAACCATGTAGTCTTTGGAAATACCCTTCCCAGCCTTGAGCCTGCACTTCAGGACGAAGATCGATCCCATTAGCAGCAATATTGTCGAGGTCAAATCGCCATTCAGCAAGAACTTGAAGTTCTTCTGGAGGGAAAACACAAGTAACTGCACAACTCCTTTGAGATAAAGGAATAATATACTCAGCATCTTGAATTTGTGCTTGAGAAACCTCTGTCGATCTGGGACGAAGAACTGGACCTACTTGACCCGTTGGAAGACCCACTACCATCCTTGGGAACACTCTTCCATCGGCGGAATCAGTCCTTTCACCGGAATCAGCTCTTTCAGATCTCACCATAGTTGAAGGTTGGATGTTTTGGGTAGAAGAGGAGTGAACGAGAGAGAGAGAGAGAGAGAGAGAGAGAACGAAGAAGATAAGGGTTTTTGCAAACAGGAGAGAGAAGCGAAAAACAAGAGTGATGGAAAACGTGTGTGCGTAGTGGTTTTTAGAAAGTAACCGTTGTTGATTGTAAAACAAAAGTAAAATCAACGATTAAAAATTAAAGACATCATTATGAACAGTTAATACACAAAACATGTAACGCCCCGATTTCTCGAGTGTCACACAGTAAACCAAACATCACCATTTTCGTAAAGAATTTTCGCCGTTCAATTATTAATCTTGACTTAATGACAAAAGTTCAATTATTGCGAAACTCTTGAAAACTTTACGATATAAATCTGCGGAATAAATAAGACATGTATTTCTGAATAAAGTAACTCGTAAATAAAAGAAACCATAATCAAGTACATAAATGAACCCTTGGGCTAACGCCCTACATCAAAAGAAATCCCTGAAAATAAAAACTGATAAAAGATAGTTCAGCATTACGAAAACACTCAACCCCCAGCATGGCAACATCAGTCACTCGTCGAGCCAACCGCACTGTCTCTGGCGTTTCTTCGCAGGAGCCCTGACCTCTGGTGCATCTCCATTTCCCTCCGTCTCGGCATCCCCAGGTGCATCAGCTATTGTAGCGTACCGTGGAGCAAGGTCCTCCATAGGCTCAGTAGGAACTGGAAGGGACTCTAGAGGCGGAGCCGGAAAGTCGCCAATGCGTGCCCACCAATCTGGTGTCCCGAACGCCCGTGAAGAACCCTCCTCTCCTGCAGCCCGCTGTGGAGAGTTCGAGCAAGAACCCTCGTCTCCTAGATGCAAGAAACGACATGGTGCGAAGGGCATCTTGACCTTGCCCCATTCCATGATCTGAGTCTCGACGACATTCCCATGCCAGTCACGTCCCGTGATCGTAGCACTGCCGACGTAGATGCGACGTACCTGGGCAGAGTCGGTCTGCCAGGCGTTGTCCTTATGCTGGTCATGCAAATCTATGGTCCACGAGACCACTGCACTCTTGACCTTCACCATCTGGGCCCCCCCCCAGAATAGCACATAAACAAATAACAGGGTCAGATCTCACGTTCGCATATAAACATTCACATATCCATGTAATTCTCATAAATAACAAGATTCAATAAGGAAAATTCTTAAGTTAAGTCACGGTCAGTCACCTAAGTTTCAGTTAGACTAACGACCTCACAATTCACACAACCACCTCAGCACCAATGGCCATATTCACGATCATTGTAACACCCCGATTTCGGTGGCATCACTTTAGTAACCAAAAATAAACTTAATGCGGAAAACGTGAATATTTTTTTTTCGTCGATATAATATAAACAAGACTAAAATAAATAAAACTCAATTGCGAAAGACAACAGAACTAATATACAATATAAATTACAGCCCCCGCTGTAAGTAGCAACCTCGTCACGAGTAACCTCCAGTGACGGAAAGTAGAAAAGTGTAACGCCCGTAGGCAATATGTACAGACTGAAAGTAAAGGTTAAGTGTCCTCAACACAAACCTCAAAAATGAGAACGAGTTAGCCCAATCGGCCTAAAAGAAGACCTCCTAAGTCCAACCAACTCTCTGTGATTCCCGTAAAGAAACCACACAAAAAACTATAGGTGGGAAACTACCCTGTCCCCAAAGAATCAAATGATGGTCAGAGCTAA
Organism: Lotus japonicus; assembly: GCF_012489685.1. Lineage (NCBI taxonomy): Eukaryota > Viridiplantae > Streptophyta > Magnoliopsida > Fabales > Fabaceae > Lotus > Lotus japonicus. The sequence goes on from NC_080043.1 coordinate 41,871,317, forward strand.
GACTCTACTCCTACACTAGTCCTATCTCGAGGAGCTCACACCAGCACTAAAACCTACATGCTAGCATGATCGTCGTCTGAATCTGAATCCAGAACGACCAAGTCTATAAGCACTATCCGTCCTTCCCTCGCAACCGCAATGCGCTCCGGTGCTGAACTCACGGGCTTTGGGCCCGAACCATGATCATCAATGATGGCAACGGTGGGTGTGCTGGACTCTGAAGAATGCACTCCCACAGGCTCCTCCTCTGAGGGGTCCTCATCATCCGAAGACGACGGTGGCGGTGGTGCTCCTACTCCTGGCCCGCAATGCACTCCGGGCGGCAAGTTGAAACTGACACTGCTCCTCCTCAGTACTCCTTCCATCAAGTGTCCTACTCTATCTACCCGATCCTCCATGATCCTCCCCGAGTACGTCGCACGATGGTGTAACACCCCGATTTCGGTGGCGTCACTTTAGTAACCAAAAAGAAATTAATGCGGAAAAACGTGAATTATTTTTTTTTCGATAATAGACTTATAAACTGCAAGAAATGAAACTCAACAATAAACGATAATCAGAACTAATATACAATATAAATTACAGCCCCCGCTGCAAGTAGCAACCTCGTCACGAGTAACCTCCAGTGACGGAAAGTAGAAAGTGTAGCGCCCGTAGGCAATATATACAAACCAATAGGAAAGGTTAAGTGTCCGCAACACAACCTTCAAAAATGAGAATAAGTTGGCCCAATGGCCTGAAAAGAAGACCTCCTAAGTCCAACCAACTCTCTGTGATTCCCGTAAGGAAACCACACAAAAAGCTATAGGCGGGAAACTACCCTGTCCCCAAGGAAACAAATGACAGTCAGAGCTAAGACTCTACTCCTACACTAATCCTATCTCGAGGAGCTCACACCAGCACTCCAAACTATGTGCTAGCATGATCGTCGTCTGAATCAGAATCCAGAACAACCAAGTCTATATACACTACCCGTCCTCCTCTCGCAACCGCGATGCGCTCCGGTGCTGGACTCACGGGCTTAGGGCCCTATCCATGATCATCTATAACAGCAATGGTGGGTGAACTGGACTCTGCAGAAGTCCCTCCCACCGGCTCCTCCTATGAGGGATCCTCCTCATCCGAAGATAACGGTGGTGGTGGTGGTCCTCCTACTCCTGGTCCGCAATGCACACTGGGTGGCAAGTTGAAACTGACAGTGCATCTCCGCAGCACTCCTGACGTCAAGTATCCTACCCTATCTACATGGTCCTCCATGATTCGCCTCGAGTACGTCGCTCGATGGCTAGCGGGGTCCACCACCCACGAACCGGGGTCGTCCTGGTCTATCATCTCGTATCTAATCCCCCCCGAAGGGTGGACCATTGTGAACCAGTCCGCTATGGACATCTCACAAAGGCGTTGTCCGCCAAATCACACACAGAAGACGCGAGGGTCAACTCCAAAGAATTATGTAGATAATAAATCCAATAGGTACAGATAAGAGATAGCCACTTAGGCTTATAGCTAGAGATAACATCCTAGGGTTGCATATTCCATAATGAATGTAACAACAGTAATGACAAATAGCATGCATCAAATATGATTAACAATTATCAATCACACTCAGCAACTAAGTCAGTATGCATGTTGCATGAAATGATATGACGGTTAACCCAGTTAACCAAATGCATTCCGGAAAGGGATGAACATCAAACGGATCAGCCCTAACACCAGCCACGGTGGGACCATTTCGGCCCGCGTGCCTCTTACTCCAACAACAACGGTAGTCAGATCAGCAGTAAACCCGAAGGTCTGCCATTTCGGTCTGCTGCTAAGAGTCGCCTACAAGCGCTCTTACGCGGAAATCCGGTCTTATGACCATTTTGGAATCCACTGAGGTCCGAAGTCCGTCTCCTGTTAATACCTCATTAATGGTGCATGAATGCGAAATGATTAGCCAAACAACGTCTCCGACCTCACTCGACACGTCGCCACGTGTTCTAGGTAAATTAATGTCTCTAAAAGCTTACCCTAAGGTAAAGTCGATTCTGCGACAAAAGACACTTCTTCACAACGACCCAATAACTCATGATGATCTCCAAATCATCCGGCTCATCTCCATCCGATGGTCAAAACTGCTCAACGAGCAAAGAGTATCAACATACTCGGAAAGTACCTGTTTTCCTGCTTATCTCTCGGATAGCCCAACAACACAACTGCTCCCAGAGCACAAGAGTATCAACATACTCAAAACTTATCAATCTCCTCAACACTTGGATCCGACGACACTTCTCATTTTTCCAAAACTAAGATTTGAATCCTAAGCTTCCTTTCGAGTTTGTTATCATTATTTGAAGATTTAGAGGTTGTTTAATGTCTTATGAATTTTCCTTATAAAATAATTTCCATTTAGTCTTATCGCAAATCTTATGAGTTTTCAACATCCCATAATCCCAATTAACTCCCCGAGAATGTCTCGATCCTTTATAACCATAACAAGGCCCGAATCTCATTCGTCCTATCAAACTTTCCCCAAAATCTCAAAATAAAATCGGCATGACCTGCCCGCTATTCTCACTACTCAGAATCACAGATATCAGTGAAAAGACATAATTAAATCAGCACAGTCAACAAACATGTCATATATCAACACATCCTAGAATGATCACGTAGCACTTAGCATATAAAGCATGCATCACACATCCTAGATTACCCACTTAGCACGTACCATGTAATTCAATATCAAAAACAGTCAGTAGATGAATCATCTACATTGTCAGCCGAAGCCTCAGAAAACATTTTTCCAATCAAGCACAAACAAGTGCATAAACAGTAAATCAATGTCGAAAGCATCGACCCTAAGCATTAACTAAGGATTCAGTGAGTAGCCCTCACCTGTAGATTCTCCAGGGTTCCCGTCTAGCGTTCCTTCACAATCAATGCCTTGCTCTTCAGGAAAATCCTCAAAAGCACCTTTAGAGTAAAACCACAGAATTCCATCAAAAACTATCAGAAACTCAGTAATCAATACCCACTAAGGTTACACGAAGTAGTATATACTCCGGGGTACGATAATCTAGAGCGAAAGGACAAGTTTTTGAAACAAGAATTTTTCTTCCTCCCCCCTTAGGGTGCTCGGCCACTATTAGTAATTAGGTGGGTCGATTTTTCTTCGATCAAACTTGGTTCCTAGGTTATTATTAGTCGTAACTAAGGGTATTCTAAACTCGGAAAAATTATCGGATCGAAAACTGTCGCAGGGGTATTTTGGTCAATATTTTAGCTCAGAATTTCAAAACTGAAATTTCGAAAAGCAAATTGGATGGGGACGTCACCAACGACGTTTATGACAACTAATCCTACTAGCACTAAGCTAAGGCGATAGTTTTCAGCCCAAAGGACGAAGCTTTGCCCCAAAATGGGTATTTTAAGCAGAATTGAAACTCGACGGTAGTTTTTCGAGAATCGGCGCAGTATTATTAGATAAACATGCTCTTGGGCACGTAGGGAAGATGTTTAGATAGAAAAATGAAGTTACCAGGATAGTTTTGCAAAAACCTCAAAACTATGAGCACAGAAAGACATAGAGAAAAGCTATGGAAAAGACGATCAGAGGTAAGGATTAGCGACTATACCTCGATACCTTCAAGCAGCAACTGTCGAATCAACGATCAAGCAAGAAATGAAGAAAATCTCTTCTTCCTCCTCCTCCAATGAAGATCGAGGCCTTGAGAGAGAAAATGGTGAAGTTTTGCCATTTTTTTCTCATTTTCTTGCTATATATAGAGGTTGGAAAAACGCGGGAAAATGAAAGTTTCGCGATTCCGATTTTTCCGACTTCATTCTCTGTGAATTCTAAGATAGGTTTTGGCGACATAAATCCAAAACTCAAAAGAGGTTTCCTTGTATTTTAGGTGACTAATGCAAAGTCGGTGTAAAACTATTTTACCCAATAAGTTACTTTTTGCATTGAATGTCGGAAGAGAAAACTTCCTTCTGAAGAAAGATTGAAAACAGCAAGAGAAATGGGTGTACGCGTGTGGAATCTTCATTTGAAGCTCCGAATAGAAAAAGTCTTCATCGTCGGTTGATTCTAGGGTTCTTAAACTATCAGGGTTCTAGTTTCGGCAAACTTCCGAGGATTGGAATCGGACGTTCGTAGATCCTAGGGTTTCGCCTTGAAACGCTCGTTATATATGGATTAAGAGAAGTTCTAACATTTCTCTGAAGGTTTTTGGAATTAATTTCCATCGTGACTTTAAGTGAAAACTAGCTATTTACTAGGGTTTCTGCCCTAGGTTTAAGCGTATATCGATCGTGCTATACCTTTTATCGATTTTGATACAATCCTTAGAATTTTCCTGAACTTTCTCCTTCACAAATCTATTTCATTTAGTAAACTCTTGTTCAGGTTTCCCTTCACGATACATCGACCCTAATCGTGAATAAGAATTTTATCCACTTGGCATAAGCTTAAAAACTTAGGTCTTACAATCATCCGCAGATGAACAATTCTCGGAGAGGACACACCGTACAACCCTCAATCATGTGGGGGGACACACCGTCCGCCCACAGAATCACAAGGTGACCGCAGTCAACCAAATCACGTGGGGACACACCCTACAACCCACAAAACGCCCTCGCGTGCAAGTAACCGTTTGTCTCTAACGGTACCATCGTTCTCATGGTCCATAGTCCTCACTAGACCTATGTTCCAATTACATCACATTTTACTTGCAAGCGATTAAGTTCTCATTTCTCTTTGTTAGGGCTATATTAGTCAACCTAGAGTCTTAACATCTTCACAAGACTTATACAACTTAATCACAATAATAACCACAGCACCAAAAGGAATTACAGCTAGATGAGCGACCTTTTGGCAATAACCAAGTTAAGCATATATAAGCTATACTAAGCACTTAGTCATGTTCTCATGTATAGCAATACTTCAGTTATGGCAACTTCATAAACCAAGCCAACACATAAACTTGTGCTTGATATGGAAGTAAGAAAACTTGCCGAGAACCACAGAAATGGCTCGGCTGAACCCTAAAGGGCTCAAGGGTTTTCAAAAAAACACTTTCTTCCCTCCATATCAAGTTCACAAGCCAATGTCCAGCCAATCAACAATAAGCAATTTCTCATAAAATTCCAGAACTGATCATGTTACAATTTGCATGTTAAAATCATGTGAAAATCTAGGCAAATTTGGCATAAAATCATGGTTTTCATACACAAGACCTAGGGTCATTTGTCAAACATTAACCTACTGATCATGGCATCACACAAGCTTCACAAATATGGTAAAAATTCCAGTAGCAATCAGCAACAATCAATACATCAAAAAGCTAAAGAAAAATCCACCAAAACCCAAGTTTTGGGCATGGCCGAGAGCACCATAGCTCTAGGTTTCTCTCCTTTTTTTTGAAAAACATTTGGCCATCGTCTAGGCCATTTTACAGCAGCAAGAGATCATGCTATTCATCATCACAATCAGCCCTAAGCATACCAAACAACACAGAATTCGTTCTAGGCAAAAACATGGCAACATAGTCAAGTTTTGGCATCTATGGCATGTAAGCATGGCATCAAGCTTTGATCATATTTGTGGCTGCACATATAACACACCCTAAGCATGATTTCTACCCTCAACCGTCATACATCATCAATCTAAACCTACTCAGATCATAGGCATGCAAATCAAGGAAAAACTTCCATCATGTAGAAACCTAGACTCTACCCACTAGATCCACCCCTTACCTTAGTCTTAGTGTTTTGAGAAGAATAGGAGAAGATAAATGATTCAAAGAGGATGATCCTTGCTCCCTTCTCCTTGCTCGAAATCTCTTCCTCACCCTTGCTCCTCCACGGCTTCTTCTTCTTCTTCTTCTTCTTCTTCTTCTTCTTCTTCTTCTTCTTTTTCCTTCTTTTCTTCTTCTTCTCTTCCACGGCCTCCCTCTCTCTCTCTCTCACTCTCTCTTTCTTTCTTTCTTTTTCTGAATGTGTGATGAGAATGGAAGTGTGGAAATGTGTTCTAACTCTGCCCTTTTGATCTCTCAAAAAAAAAACTGAAAACCCCTTCCCTTTTTACCCCTAAACCCACAGCCTCACTAGCATGTACAAGGACCTTCACAAACTTCACCAATTTGAAAGGAGACAAGGCATTAATGCTCATCATTAGCCCATAATTCTCTTGACCAAAACTGATATGCAATAACTAGGAGACATAACCCCCAATAATCCCCTTAACGCAAGCAAACCAAGTGAACAAACACTCCTCTCCTTCCCTAAGTGAAATCGGCTAGCATACATCATGGGCTAGGTTTTCCTTTTCTCTTCTCCCTTCATAACTTGGCCCAAGCCCAACTAATTACCCTCCTAACTACTGATTAAGAGGATAAAATAAATCAAGGCAAACTCCTTCCCTTGATTTTAAAGAAATAAATTCGGAATTAAGAAAATTTCTTCTAGCAAAATTGTTAGTACAATACAGCCTGACCTTCCATCACTAAAACATGACTATCTCGGGCTACAGAGGTCGGAATGACCTGAAACCAACGAGAGAATATAGCTAACTCAAAGAGCTACAACTCCCATGAAGGAAGCTTTTCAAGATTAGGTCTTTAAGACCTCTCAAAAATTCACACAAGGTCACGGACAGATTAGCAATTAAATCAAACTTCACTAGAAATTTCACTTTTATTCAATAAATCACTTAAGCAATACATAAGCAAGGTTAGGGCCTTACAAAACACACGGTGCAGAATAAGCACATCTACACTCATTACAACAGATTGTCAACACGGGCACAAGGAACGATGCATCAAAATAAACTGACACACGCTTACTGTCTTGTCTCAGAATAAGCACCAATGGGTACTTAGCATCTGACAAAGTTACCTTCTGTACTAGACATCTTCTGATAGAGAAGCATCATAGCCAGAGGTTCTGATCCATCTTCATACTGGACAAAAGTCCATATTCATATTTTTCAGTATAAAATTAAATCTATCATCTGCTAAGGGCTTTGTAAAGAAATTTGCCCATTGATGGTCAGTATCAACAAACTTCAGAAGAAGTACGCCCTTCTGAACATAATCTCTAAAGAAGTGATACTTTACCTCAATGTGTTTTGCCCTTGAATGTAAGATTGGATTCTTACTGAGTGAGATTGCAGCAGTATTATCACAGTAAATTGGAATGTTGCTCTCAAAGATTGGATAGTCTTCTAATTGATGTTTCATCCAGAGCATCTGAGTACTGCAAATAGCTGCTGAGATATATACTGCCTCTGCAGTGGATAATGCAATAGTTGTCTGTCTATTGCTAGCCCATGTGACCAAATTACTTCCCAGAAATTGACAATTTCCAGAAGTACTTTTTCTTTCAGTTCTATCTCCAGCATAGTCAGCATCACAGTAACCTGAAAGCTTATACTCTGATGTTTTCTTATACATCAAGCCAAGGTTAGTGGTACCTTTCAGATATCTGAGAATTCTCTTAACAGCAGTTAAATGAGTTTCTCTCGGATCTGATTGGAAACGAGCACATAAGTGTACACTAAATAAAATATCTGGCCTAGATGCAGTTAAGTATAGAAGTGAATTTATCATGCCACGATAGAGCTTCTGACATACTTTTCCATTGGCATCTTCTTTCTCCATGATGCATGTAGGATGCATAGGAGTCTTAGCAATTGTTGATTCTGTCATGTTGAACTTCTTCAGAAGTTCCTTTGTGTACTTGCTCTGATGGATGTAAGTTGCTTCTGGTTTTTGATCAACTTGTATTCCCATAAAGTACTTAAGTTATCCCATCATACTCATTTCAAATTCAGCCTGCATCATCTCAGAAAATTCCTTGCAAAGAGATGGATTAGCAGATCTAAATATAATATCATCAACATAAATTTGCACAATTAAGATATCATCTTTGTAAGCTTTGCAAAAGAGAGTTGTATCTACTTTACCCCTTACAAACTCATTTTCCAGAAGGAATGAGCTTAGTCTCTCATACCATGCTCTGGGAGCTTGCTTCAGACCATAGAGAGATTTCTTCAATTTGAAAACATGGTCAGGGTTCTTCTCATCTTCAAAACCAGGAGGTTGGTGCACATACACTTCCTCTGAGATGTATCCATTTAGGAAGGCACTCTTAACATCAATCTGATGAAGAGTTATGTTGTGATTCACTGAGAATGAGATCAACAGTCTTATGGCTTCCAATCTTGCTACTGGAGCAAAAGTTTCAGTATAATATATTCCTTCTTGCTGACTATAGCCTTGAGCAACTACTTTGTTTCTGACTACTTCTCCTTTCTCATTCAGCTTGTTTCTGAAGACCCATTTGGTTCCAATGATGTGAACACCTTGAGGTTTCTTGATAAGGTTCCAGACATCATTCTTGGAGAATTGATTCAGTTCTTCCTCCATTGCCAGAATCCAGTCTTTGTCTTGAAGAGCTTCATCAATTAACTTTGGTTCAATTAAGGATACCATTCCCTTCAGACTAAGCAGAGTCTCTTCAGAGGGTCTGAATGCTGATCTGGTTCTGACTGGTTCATCTTTGTTTCCCAGAATCAACTCCTTAGGGTGAGAGGCAATAATTCTGCTCTTCCTCTGAAGTTGTGAATCAGAGGGACCAGCTTCCCCTGGAGTATCTTTCTCTGGCTCAGCTTCCTCCGGAGCTTTCCCTTTATCAGAAACATTTATACTCATATCTGCAAACTTTTCAACTAGCTTTGACTGATCATGGTCAAGCTTATCATCAAATCTAACATGAATAGATTCCTCAATAGTTTAAGCATCAGTATTATAAATTCTAAAGCCTTTAGAACGATCAGAGTAACCAAGTAATAGACATTTAGAAGATTTAGAATCAAACGTATGCAATCTATCCTTAGTATTCAGAACATAGCAAACACAACCAAAAGGATGAAAATAAGAAATGTTGGGCTTTATATTCTTCCACAATTCATATGGAGTCTTATTCAGTATGGGTCTGATTGAGATCCGGTTCTGAATGTAACATGTTGTGTTTACTGCCTCTGCCCAGAAGTGCTTTGCCATGTCAGTTTCTTGAAGCATGGTTCTAGCCATCTCTTGAAGAGTTATATTCTTCCTCTCAACAACACCATTCTGTTGAGGAGTTCTTGGACAAGAGAAATCATGTGCAATTCCATAGGAATCAAACAGACTCTCAAACTTGTCATTCTCAAACTCTCCACCATGATCACTTCTGACACGCACAATCCTGCAAGCCTTCTCGTTTTGCACTTGGGCAATAAAGGTAGAGAACACAGAATGAGACTCATCCTTGCGTGATAGAAATTTTACCCATGTCCAGCGGCTATAGTCGTCAACAATGACCATCCCATATCTCTGGCCACCTATAGACTCAGTTTTCACTGGTCCAAAAAGGTCGATATGCAGAAGTTTCAACGGCCTTGAGGTGGAAACAACATTCTTTGCCTTAAACGGGACTTTTGTAAATTTTCCCTTTTAACATGCTTCACAAAGAGCGTCTGAAGAGAACTTCAGAGTGGGTAAGCCCCTGACAAGGTCAAGCTTACTCAGTTGAGAAATCCTTCTCATACTGGCATGCCCTAACCGTCTATGCCATACCTATTGCTCTTCATTAACAGAAAGAAGGCACTTTACCTTCTGAGTTTCCAACTCAGATAATCTGATCTTATAAGTGTTGTTCCTCCTCTTGCTGTTAAACAGAACAGAGCCATCGATCTGACTTACAACCCTGCAAGACTTTTGATTGAAAATAACATCATAACCCTTATCAGCTAATTGACTTATTGACAATAAGTTGTGAGTTAAACCATCTTCCAACATAACATTATCAATGCATGGACTATTATCAACACCAATAGTACCAGAACCAACAATTTTACCCTTCTCGTTGCATCCAAAGCCAACTTCGCCTCCAGGCTTAAGTTTTAGCTCTTGGAACATACACCTTTCTCCCGTCATGTGACGCGAGCATCCACTGTCCAGATACCATGATTGGTGTTTCAGTGGAGCAATCAAGGATATCTGCAACATAGATAATCTTATCCTTAGGTACCCATTTTCTGGGTCCTTTCTGTTAGTTACCCCAGAGGTTCTGACAACCTTGGGTTTCTCAACATGATAGTGTAAAGGAATTTTAGCATGATATTTAGACATAGAGAAAGTTCCCTTTTTGAGAAGGGGATCAACAACTTTAGCAGGCAATGGTTCAGGCAATATAGTACCAGAGGGTACAAAATGTTCATACAGAGGTTTAGCCTTAGGCATAGGAGGCTCATTTCTACTGGGTCTAAAATAGCCAAAGCCATACATTCCATTTCTACTTACGCCATAGATCATTGAAGCCATCAAGCTTCTATCTACGCTTTTAGCTTGGAATCTTTAAAAAGATTTTTCATATTTGATTCATTCTTTATATTAGAGGCATCACAAGCAAAAACTTCTTCTAACTTAATAATCTGATTTTTGAGCACAGAGTTAGAGTTTACTAAAGCATGATTATTTTCTTTCAACTCAGAAATAATTTTCTCATGTTCAGTAGAAGTTTTAGAAACAGCAGAGAAATCCTTTTTCAACCTTTTATGCTTAGTCAAGAGAGAGTTATATTTATCCATGATTTCAGACAATGCACATTTAAGTTCAGAGGTTGAGAAGGAAGCGAATACCTCATTTTCATCGTCAGAGTTTGTATCTTCCTCTGATGCAGATTCAGAGTTAGTTGCTTCTTTTGACTCTGATTGCTTGTCCTTGACAATAGCCATGAGTCCTTCAACAACTTCTTCGTCAGAGTCAACATCCTCTGACTCTGATTCATCAAACGTCACCATGGGACCTTTCTTAGCTTTGAAATGCTTCTTTGGCTTCTTGTCCTTTTTCAGCTTTGGACAATCACTCTTGTAGTGCCCTGGTTCCTTGCATTCAAAGCATGTGACTTCCTTTGATGAAGACTTCTTCTGACCAGATGAGGATTCATGCTTTCCTTTAGCCTTTCCAGAGCCTTTGTACTTGCTCTGCCTTTGCTTCCAGATGCGGTTGAGCCTTCTGGAGATCAGGGTTAGCTCATCTTCATCAGAATCTTCAGAGGTTTCTTCAAATTCTTCTGCTTCTGCTTGGAGAGCTTTGGCCTTTTCAGATTTGGATTTCAAGGCTATAGACTTCTTCTTCTGATCTTGATGTTCAGCACGCTTCAATTCATGACACTTCAGTATGCTTATGAGTTCTTCCAAACTCATCTGCTCAACATCTCTTGTTAGCTCCAAGGAAGTTATTAAAGGCATCCAGCTTTCAGGAAGACCTCTAAGAATCCTCATGACATGATCAGTAGTGGTATAGCTTTTGTTGAGGGGTCTTATTCCAGCAATAAGCAACTGAAATCTGGAAAACATGTCTTCAATGAACTCACTGGATTCCATTTGGAAAGATTCATACTTCCTGATCAAAGACAATGCCTTCATGAGTCATCTTCAAGGAATCAAAGATACCCTGAGCATACTCACGATCTGTTATCTTATGATATTCTTCATAAAAAATAGCACTTAGAAGAATAGTTCTAGCTTTGTGATGCAGTGAGTAAAGCTTCTTCTGCTCAGCAGACATCTCTGATCTGGAGATCTTCTTGCCATCAACAGCAACTGGACGCTCGTAGCCATCCACTATAATATCCCCGAGATCTGCATCAAAGCCCAGAAAAAAGCTTTCAATCCTGTCTTTCCAGTACTCAAACCTTTGACCATCAAACATGGGAGTCTTTGCACTGTAAACATCTTTTTGCGCTTCACTGATGGTAGCCATCTCAGTTTTTCACATCGGCCCGGATCACTGAACACAGTTAGGTGTGGTAATCAGAACTTGCGCTCTGATACCAATTGAAGGTATGAAAAACGATAGAAAGGGGGGGTTTGAATAGCGTTTTAAAACTTAAAACTCGTCCCACTTGAGATTTCAACAAATCTCTTCAAACACAAGGATAAAAGTGCTAAGATGAGAGTTGAGGAAAGTACACAAAGATTTTATCCTGGTTCACTTGATAAATCCCTCAAGCTAATCCAGTCCACCCGTTAAGGTGATTTCTTCCTTCTTAGAATGAAGGCAATCCATTAATCAGAGTTTGTTCCAACTGCACTTGCAACCTGCAAAGTGACTAACAATACACTGACTTATCTATCACTTAGATTCACTCTCTTAGTCTTCTCAATGATCTAACCAACCTTGGTCTCCTAAAGGAACAAATAAACAACTGTTTAGGAGTTTGGGTTTACAAAGAAATGCTTCTCAGAAAGCTAAAGTAAACACACTAAATTCAGTTTCAAGAAAGATTGCTAAGAGAATATTTGAATATGGCTTTAGCTTGAACAAGTTTCTTAGGCGGCATCTTTCAATCTTCAGCCTCTTTATATACTCCAAGGATTAGGGTTTGGACGTTGCATGGAATGCTACCGTTGGAGGGCATATCTAGGATTTCCAGGTTCTGCTGTGGCTGAACACATTAGGTAAGGTCGTCAGGATAGTACAATTGCTTTTGTACTTTGGATAGTGACATGACCTTTATCCTAGTTGACTTCTGATCAGAGCGACGCTTCATGTTGGAACTTGTGAAGCTTGGTGATCAGAGTCAGAGGGAAGCTTGGATCCTCTGACCTTTGTAACTTCTGCTTCTGAACTCAGAGGAGAAGTACTTGGTCTTCAGAGCCAGCTTACTCTTGGACTTCAGAGTCTTCACTTCTCAGCTTCTGGACCTTCAGAACTTCTAGACCTTCAGAGCCTCTGGACCTTCAAAGCTTCTGAACCTTCAGAGCGTCTGGATCTTCAGAACGTTTGGCCTTCATAACTTCAAGTGATCTGAATCCATATCAGAGCTTAACTATCTTCAGATCTTCAGAAGCTTTTCTACTGTTCAGATTGAACATAGAGAGTGCGAAAGCATTGCGTAGGTTACTCTTTGAGCATAGTGCTTCTGATTTGTGTGTAATTAGATCAGAGTCAGAGCTTGTCATGTAAACACTCAGAAAACAACGTTAGAGTACCATAATTGTTCATACATAATAGTTAACATGTAATCATCAAAACATAGAGTTGTACTACATGATCAAAACTTGATCTTACACGTGTTTCGTCCAATAATGACGTTGTAGGATGCCACGACATGCAATACCAAATACCGTACGCGCAGAAGCTTGGCGTTTTCATCAACACCAAAAACCGTATCCAACTCCAAGTACCCGCGCACCCAGACCTGCTCTCCTGAAAAACCTACAAAGTCCCAGCATATGACATCAAGTCCTTGTCTGTCAAATCCAACTGATCAAATGCATCACCATAGATAATTTCTGCAGAAGTTCCCTGGTCTAAAAGAACCCTTCGCACATTAAAGCTGTTGATTCTTACCATTACTACCACCGGATCGTCTTTATGCGTCTTGATTCCCTCAAAATCTGCTGATGATATCATGATATCTGGGTGATTAAAACCAAATTGGGCTTCATACTCTCGTACTGACGTCACCGCCCTTACATGCCTTCGTCTCGCCGAAGCTGTGTCGCCACCTCCACCAAAACCCCCAGCGATCGTGTTTATCGTCCCAACTGGTGGCTCGAGATCTTTGTTGAAGGTCTCTTCCGCCCCCTTCTTCCTTGTTGCCAGCGTTTCTTTCTTGTCAGAAGTCGGTGTACGACGACGATCATCTCGCCTGCGATCGTCTTGCTGGCAGTCCCCTTTGTATCGATTCCCCTGTTGTCGTTTGCCGCACCAACGGTCACCGCGGTCGTTTAACTGCGAGCGTCCTGCCCGAATTAACCTTTCAATCTCGTTCTTTAAAGTGAAACAGTCTCCGGTGTCGTGACCCGCCGAGCGGTGGTACTCGCACCACTTCGTTTTGTCCACCGCCACTCGAGGCGGGTCGGTCTCCTTCTCGCCCGCCTCGACCGCATGCGTCGCCTTGACCTCTCGAAGTAGTCCTTTCAAATGCGCGTTTAGACTCTTCCCCGACTCCTCACGCCGGCGGGAGTCGGTCTGATGCCACGGGCGACGACGCTCGAAGCTTTCCTTCCTAGGGTACAACGGTTCATTCGCAGTCCTTTCCCCTGACTTTATCTTCTTATCTCGCCGCCTACCACCTTCTCCTTTGTCTTTACTTGGTTTTCCTTCCGACGATGCATCTCTCTGATCGCCCTCCTTTTCCGTTTTTGCACGTTTTCATTTGAAAGCATCATCCTCCTCGTCCAAAATGTAAGTGTTTGCCCGCGCGCGGATCTCCGCCATCGACCGAGCCGGCTTTGGGCTCAACTTACTGTTCAGCTTTCCTGGTTGTAACCCGTTCTTGAAAGCACGCGCACAAGCATGCGGTTCTGATTCCTCAATTTTAACAGACGCCGTGCTGAATCGTTTCAGGTATTGCTTCAGAGTTTCCCTGTCCGACTGGCGCACGTTGTATAAGTCCTCTATCGTAACCTGCTTGCTCTTGCTCGCGGAAAACTGAACAAGGAACTTTGACGAGAAATCGCTGAAGTTCGTGATAGATCCGCGAGGCAAGGTCGTGAACCACGCCATCGCTGTGCCTTTGAAAGTTCACGGGAACATTCTGCATTTCACCGCGTCAGAAGCTGCACTTATCACCATCTTCGTGTTGAAATACAGCAGGTGCTCTTTGGGATCGGCCTTGCCACTATATGCTTCCAGAACGAGGTTCTTCATGTTATCCGTAATAGCCACCTCCCTTACCGCCGCCGAGAACGGCTCAAACTCCGCCACGGCTTCGGCTTCCCGCTCTCCTTTATCTTGTTGCTCGACTCGATAATACTCCAACTGCTCCTGTAAGTAATCATTCCGCTGCCGAATGTCATCGACACTTCGGATCAGACGTTGCCAATCTCGACCGGTGATCGGAGCTTGTAGCGACGGTGTTTCTCCTCGTGAGGCTCCTGGCGAGTGTGTTGGTGACCTCTGTTGCTCCGGTGAGGACGACGGAGAAGGCAAAGGAGGTGTTGGAGAAGAAGGAGGTGGAGGCGGTGGAGGTGGAGGAGGAGTCAATTGCTTGGACTCGTCGCGGCGAACCTGTTCCCGTCGTGGTCTGCCTCTCACGCGCCACTGCTCCTGCTCTCCGTCGCGTCTCCGACGACGTGTCTCCATCAGACTTCACAAGCGAACGAAGAATTAAACCAAAATTCCATAAAACTGAAGAGAATTGCACGGAAAATCGAACTGCTCTCAACCAAATCACAATCCACGTGTCCGGGAATCGAAATCTACCGGTCCCCACAGACGGCGCCAAATGTTCTATCCAAGAACATAGAGGTGAGGTACGGTACCCATAGTGAGAGGATTGTGTTGTGAGAATCTAGAGAGAGTAATAGTGTAACCGCTTAGAGAGAGAAAGTAACTTAATTTCAAGTTTGTGTTTCTCAAATGAGTTAAGAGTCCCTTACAATTAGTAACCGCTCCCTATTTATAAATTTGGGAATTGGGCTTGGCGCCCTTAACTCCTCATAATGGGCCAGTTGGGCCTCCTGGGAAACGGCCCAACTCCTTGGCTTCGCACGCCGCCCCAGGCTGGCGCGCCTGGGCAAAGGACCCTAGGGTCTCGCCTAGTCCACTGCTTGACCCACATAAGATCAAACTTATTCCTCCCTAAAACATCCTTCCTTAACCAACTCATCCGCCTCAGCATTTTCTTACCTCAAAATATGATTCACCCCACGACAAGCCACCACCAGAAGTGTTGTTCCTTTTTGTGGTTGTCTGCATTTTAGCTAAGTATGTGTGTGCCAACTTGTCGGACCCGATGTCGTAAGATCTTGCTTGCGACATCTGTCTCGGAGTGTCTGTTGTTAGCTGGTTATTTGGTATTCTGTAAAGCTTCGCTCTCAAGTTAGGTTTTGCTGGAAGCTTTTGTGCGCCGTCAAGGAATATTCCGTGGTGTGTTTAAACCCGATTCAAAGGGGTTTAAATTGAAGATAAATATGGAAGTTGGAATCTGCTTTATTGTTAATTGACCGAGGATCCTCTGCAAATTTGTTACTTGATTGGTTTTCTTTTAACAACTTCCTGATTTGTGTATGGACCGTGTGTTCTTTCAAGCCCAATGAAGACAAGGCCTGGAAGACTATATATGAAGACTCAAGACCTAGACTTGGCGGTGGAACATTTGATTGTATTAGGGTTTTCATCGAGTTCATTCTGTTTTGTACTCTTAGCAACTTTATGTCATTGTTGTAAGCTAAGAGTGAGTGTTCAGTGTGTGATCTTGAGATCTGTCTTTGTAACTCATACTTGAGTTCAATCACTGAGGCAGTGATTGCAAGAGAGTGAGTGGGAGAGCTCATACTTAGGGGGATACCTAAGTAATAGTCCACGGGTAGAGATAGGTAAGAAAAGGTAGTTGAACTGGGGCAGTTTGTGGGAGACCATTTTGTACAATTTCTCTATAATAGTGGATTATCTCTCTTGGGTGAAAACCCTACAGACGTAGGTGATATTGCACCGAACTGGGTTAACAACTTCCTGTGTTCTTTATTGTGTTTCAGTTGTTATTTTGCTGTAGAATTTGTTGTGTTGTTCATAGTGTTGTACAAGATGTCTTAGACATCTGGTAGAACATTCCAGTTACACTTGCCAGAATTTCAATTGGCATCAGAGCATGCACCCCCTGTTCTACTTTTGGGTGAGATCTAGGGAGATAATTCTGGTAATATGGATAGTAAAAAGGAAGGAGGATCTGTTCATAGGCCACCAATTTTGGATGGCACTAACTATGATTATTGGAAAGCTCGTATGGTAGCATTTTTGAAATCTATTGATAGCAAGACATGGAAACCCATTGTCAAAGGGTGGAAACATCCTGTGAAAATGGACAAAGAAGGAGCGTCAACCACTGATTTGAGGCCTGAAGAAGAATGGACCAAAGAGGAAGATGATGAAGCTTTAGCAAACTCAAAAGCACTGAATGCCATCTTCAATGGAGTAGACAAGAACATGTTCAGATTAATCAATACCTGCACTGTGGCTAAGGATGCCTGGGAAATCCTCAGAGTTGCTCATGAAGGTACCACAAGAGTAAGAGTGTCAAGACTTCAACTTCTCACCACTCAGTTTGAGAATCTGAAGATGAAGGAAGATTAAACTGTGTCAGAATTTCACATGAGGGTGCGCGACATGGCAAATGCATCATTTGCACTTGGAGAACAAATGTCTGAAGAAAAGCTTGTCAGAAAAATTCTCAGATCCTTGCCCAAGAAATTCGATATGAAGGTGACAGCAGTTGAGGAAGCTCAGGATATTGGCAGCATAAAAGTGGATGAATTGATTTGTTCATTACAGACCTTTGAGATTTATGTGAATGAAAGGTCAGACAAGAAGAGCAAAAGTATAGCCTTTTTCTCCAACACTGAAGATGATGATGCAAGTGAGAAAGAGTCTGATGAAAATCTGTCTGAAGCAATAGCTATGCTGGGGAGAAAGTTCAACAAAGTGATGAGGAGGTTTGAAAGAAGACCCAGACCAAATGTGTCAGACAAGCGGTTCGACATGGTAAACATTCTGGTTTTGCACGCAGAAACAAGGAAGAAGACAAGCCCAACAAAAGCAAAGGTATCCAGTGTCATGAATGCAAAGGTTATGGGCATATCAAGGCAGAATGTGCAACTTATCTAAAGAAACTGGGAAAAGGAATGGTGGCAACTTGGTCGGATGATGATACAGAAGAAGAAGAGGAACCTCAAGTCATGGGTCTTACTGTGAAGTGCAACTCTGGATCAGAATCAAGTGATGGTGAAATATCTGAGGAGGAACTTGCAGAAACTTACAAACTTCTATTCAATAATTGGAAAGATGCTTGTGAAAAGGGAATGAAGTTGGAAGGAGTTATCAAGAATCTGGAAATTGAGAAGCAGAATTTGCTAATATTGAATGGCAACCTTCAAGAAGAAGTCATTGTACTGAAGTCAAAAATTGAAGGTATGGTAAAATTTGTTCGCATGTTAAATAAAGGAACTGATGTGTTTGACTTAATTTTAAAAACAGGAAAGGTTGCAAGGGACATGACAGGATTAAGGTATACTGAAGATCCTACAACTGAAGAAAATAAGAAGATCAGTAACAAGTTCATTCCTACAGAGAAGAAAACTAAGTTCAAGATGTCCATCCGATTGTCCCAACATGTTGCTCAACAAGGGTACAGGAAAATTCCCTATTCATATCCTCCTACTTAGATAATGAGAAACACAACCTGGAAGTGTCACCATTGTGGTAAGCATGGACATATAAGACCTTATTGCTACAGGCTGTATGGAACACCTCAACAATGGAGAACTACTCAGATGCACACCACTGGTAATTCAAAGAGAAGAGAGTGGAAACCCAAGAAAGTTGTAAGAGCTCTTGTTGCTTACACCTCCCTGAGAGCTTCCTCTAAGGAGGATTGTTATTTTGATAGTGGATGTTCCAGACACATGACTGGTGTGAAGATGTACCTTGATAACATCAAACCTCACTCAACCAGTTTTGTCACATTTGGTGATGGTGCTAAAGGAAGAATCAAGGGATCAGGGAAGATTGTCAGTAGTGGATCTCCCAATCTGAGTAATGTTCTGCTGGTAGAAGGCTTGACTGCTAACCTGATTAGCATAAGTCAACTATGTGATTTGGAACTGAATGTTTCATTCAACAAAGCTGGCCGCACTCTGACTAATGAGAATGAGGAAGTTGTCATGACTGGAGTGAGATCCAAAAACAACTGCTACATGTGGTCTCCACACAACAAGGCTATGTCTTCAGTATGCTTAGTATCAAAGGAAAATGAAGCAAAATTGTGGCATCAAAAATTAGGACATCTTAATCCCACAAGCATGAAGAAGGTTATATCTAAAGAAGCCATCAGAGGCATTCCCAGATTGAAGATAGCAGAAGACAAAGTTTGTGGAGAATGTCAAATTGGGAATCAGACTAAAATCCCTCACAAGAAACTGACTCAGATTGGTACATCAAGATCTTTGGAACTGCTACACATGGATTTGATGGGATCAATGCACAAAGAAAGCTTTGGTGGTAAAAGGTATGTGTTTGTTTGTGTTGATGACTTTTCAAGATTCACTTGGGTGAGCTTCCTTGCAAAAAAGTCAGAAACGTTTGAAGTTTTCAGAGAACTAAGTCAGCAACTCCAAAGAGAGAAGGGCTGTGGAATTGTAAAGATCAGAAGTGACCATGGAAATGAATTTAAGAATGGAAGATTTTCAGAATATTGTGGAAATGAAGGAATCAAGCATGAATTTTCAGCTCCGATTACTCCGCAACAGAATGGTGTGGTTGAACGAAAAAACAGAACACTGCAAGAATCTGCTAGAGTAATGCTTCATGCTAAGAAAGTTCCCTATCACTTCTGGGCTGAAGCCATAAACACTGCTTGCTATATTCACAACGGGGTAACTATACGGTCAGGAACTGATTCTACTCTATATGAGCTATGGAAAGGGAAGAAACCTACTGTTAAATACTTTCATGTCTTTGGAAGTAGATGTTACATTTTAACTGATAGAGAACAGAGGAGGAAACTTGATCCCAAGAGTGATGAAGGAGTGTTTCTAGGTTACTCAACAAACAGCAAGGCCTACAGGGTGTTTAACTCTCGCACAAAAACTATGATGGAATCCATAAATGTGGTTGTGGATGACAGAGTAAGTAGTGTGAATGAAGTCAATGTGGATGGAGATGACAATGTGCCTCAGATAGTTGATGAGAGACCAAATGATTGTGACATCAGGTCGGACATAGAACCTGAAGAAGAAAAAGGACAGGAGTCATCTAAGGAGATTGTCCCCTCAATCAGAATTCAGAAGATACATCCCAAAGAAAACATTATTGGAAATTTGAATGAAGGAGTTATCACTAGATCTAGAGACAATATAGCAAATGCCTGTTTTATCACCAAGATTGAGCCAAAGAATATCAAGGAAGCCTTAACTGATGAGTACTGGATCAATGCCATGCGGGAAGAATTGAGTCAATTTAAACGAAATGAAGTATGGGATCTCGTACCCAGACCAGAAGGTGTAAACGTAATTGGTACCAAATGGATCTTCAGGAACAAGTCAGATGAGAATGGTACTGTGACAAGAACAAGGTCAGATTGGTTGCTCAAGGATATACTCAGATTGAAGGAATTGATTTTGATGAAACATTTGCTCATGTTGCTTGATTGGAATCTATCAGATTGCTGTTAGGACTAGCATGCATTCTGAAATTCAAGTTGTTCCAAATGGATGTGAAGAGTGCTTTCTTGAATGGATACCTGAATGAGGAAGTCTATGTTGAACAACCTAAGGAATTTGTTTATCCAACCTGTCCATAACATGTTTACAAGTTGAGAAAGGCTCTGTATGGATTAAAGCAAGCACGTAGGGCTTGGTATGAAAGGTTAATAGAGTTTCTGATAAGTAAAGGGTACAACAAGGGAGGAATAGATAAAACTCTATTTGTGAAAAGTGATGGTGGAAAAGTCATGATAGCTCAGATATATGTAGATGACATTGTGTTTGGCGGGATGTCAGACCACATGGTGGAACATTTTGTCAGACATATGAAATCTGAGTTCGAGATGAGTCTCGTTGGTGAATTAAACTACTTCCTGGGGTTGCATGTAAAACAGATGGAAGACTCCATGTTCATCTCTCAGAGCAAGTATGTCAAGGAACTAGTTAAGAAATTTGGTCTTGAAGGCTCAACTCATAAGAGAACTCCTGCAGCTACTCATATCAAACTAACTAAAGATGAAAGTGGAACTGATGTTGATCAAAGCCTATACAGAAGCATGATTGGAAGTCTCCTTTACCTCACTGCTAGCAGACCAGATATTGCCTTCTCTGTTGGTGCTTGTGCCAGATAT
The DNA here is from genome assembly GCF_012489685.1 of Lotus japonicus. Lineage (NCBI taxonomy): Eukaryota > Viridiplantae > Streptophyta > Magnoliopsida > Fabales > Fabaceae > Lotus > Lotus japonicus. The sequence goes on from NC_080043.1 coordinate 41,892,191, forward strand.
CAAGCTGAACCTAAAGAAAGTCATCTGATTCAAGTCAAGAGGATTATAAAGTACATTAATGGAACTGCTGACTATGGAATTTTTTATGCTCACAACTCTAATTCAAATTTGATAGGCTACTGTGAAGCAGATTGGGCAGGAAATGCAGATGACAGAAAAAGTACTTCAGGAGGATGTTTCTTTCTTGGTAATAATCTCATATCTTGGTTCAGCAAAAAGCAGAATTGTGTCTCACTATCTACTGCTGAAGCTGAATATATAGCTGCTGGAAGTGGGTGTACTCAACTACTATGGATGAAGCAGATGCTGAAGGAATATAATGTCGAGCAAGATGTCATGACATTATACTGTGACAACCTGAGTGCCATCAACATTTCAAAAAATCCAATTCAACATGGCAGGACTAAACACATTGACATTCGTCACCACTTTATTAGAGATTTGGTTGAAGGAAAAATTATCACTCTTGAGCATGTGGAAACAAACTTGCAGTTAGCGGATATCTTCACAAAAGCGTTGGATGCGGCTAAGTTTGAGGAGTTGAGAGGAAAATTGGGGATTTGTGTAATAACTGACTTATAGCAGTTATTGACACATGTCAAGGGCAACGGCTATAATTTCCTCTATTTAACCGCCCTTGATGCAGTTGAGAAAGACACATAACTGATTTGTCTTGGTTTCCCAAACCTGAATCCTTCTCTCTCTTTGCTTTCTAACGGTTATTTTTGTAATTGCATCACGTTTCTCTCAATCATGACTCAAGATTCTGGAAAGAAGATCGTCACCAGTCCCAAACCTATCAAGAACTCGCATGGAGTCAAATTCCTTGGTTTGAAGTCTGCTACTTCTACTCCCTCTAGGGTTACTCGTTTCGCTGCGAAAATTGTTTCTCCAGAATCATTTGGACCTGCAAAGAGGACAAGGAGCATGAGGATCAAGCATGTGGTCAAGCGAAGTACAGGGAAAGCATCAAGTGTTCAGGATATCTCAGAGGTTCCATTCCTGACCCACCGGCTGATGATAATCAAGAAAGGGATGTTGTCGATGCTGAAGCAGAGCAAGTTATCCACAATGTCCTGGAGACACTTGCTGATGTTGCAACTGCACCGGATGTCGTGTCAAATGTTGAATCACAGGTTGATCGTGATTCTGAACCAAACTCTGAAGCAAACCCTAGTGAATCTGATGCAGAGAAGGAAGATGATACTAATGTTGCTACTCAGGAATCTTCAAGTGAGAAGACTCCCTCTGTTGAAATGTCTCATGAGAAAACCCCGGAGCCCTTGTCAAGGAAGGGTAAGGAACCATTGTTGATTGCCTCTGAAGAAGAGGTCTCTGATGATGAAGAAGTGCCCACGAAGGCCTCTGCTGGAAAGAAGGCTACAATGTCTACAAGCAAGCATGTTGCAGGTCAGAAAGGAGAGAAGAAGAAGGGTTTTGGTTCTCAGTCTCTCAAATCTCCAACAGCATCTCAGATCTCAGTTCCTAAGAAGAAGACAAAGAAAGAAATGAAGAAGGAGAGGATAGCTGCCTCCACTGGAAGAAAGAGGAAGCATGTTGCTACAACAGATTCTGAACCAGAAGTCGAGCCAGATGTCCCTGACATCTCCACTTCGGCCAAGAAACGGATCAAAGGAAAGAGAATTCCTTTGAATGTGCCAGAAGCACCCATTGATAATGTATCCTTCCACTTTGCCAGTTCTGCACAAAGTTGGAAGTTTGTTGTTTAGAGAAGGTTAGCCATAGAAATGGAACTTCATGAAGATGCCTTGGAACGCAAGGAAATTATGGATTTGTTGGTTAATCCAGGTTTGATGAAGACTGTCAATGACATTGGCAGATGCTTTACTCATCTGGTTAGGGAGTTCATTGTGAACATCCCTACTGACTGTGATGGTGAGAGCAGTTCTGAGTATATGAAGGTATATGTCAGAGGAAAGTGTGTAAATTTCTCTCTTGAAGTTGTGAATGAGTTTCTGGGAAGAAGACCAGTGGCTAGACTTGATGAAGAACCTGAATTGAATAGGGTTGCTAAGACCCTGACTGGGAAGATGGTCAAGAAGTGGCCAAAGAAAGGATTGCTCCCCTCTGGGAAATTGACTACAAAGTATGTTGTTCTTTTCAAGATTAGATGGCCACCAATCATCTCTCTGGTGTAACCCCTCCCCTTGCAAGAATGCTCTATCTGATTGGTACTGGTGGTAAATTTGACTTTGGCAAGCTTGTTTTTTATCAGACTTTGAAGCATGCAGGCTCTTATGCTGTGAGACTGTCTATCCTATTTCCAAGCCTTCTGTCTGAACTCATAGTCAAACAACATCCTCATGTTGTGAGACCTGATGAAACTCAAGGTAACAAACCTATGCCTCTCAAGTTTGATTATCGCTTGTTTGTTGGGACACATGATCCAGACATTATGCTATCTGCTGCAAAGGGTCCTGCCAGTACCAGTGGTACTCAGGCAGGTGGTTCAAGCAAGGATGACATCTTGGCTGAATTGAGGGCAGTCTATAAATCCTTGGTTGCTACTATTCAGGCTTCCAAGATCAGGAAGAAGAGTGTGGACAAGCTCATCTAGAGATTCCTGCTGCTGCAGAGGAAGGGAACAGTGAAGACATTGCTGAGAATGTTGAGGATGACTCAGTTGCTCATGAGGAAGAAGAGGCTCAGTATGAAACTGCAGGCGAAGAAGAGGATGCATCTGAACGGGATAATGAGGAGACTGATGCAGAAGAGGAGGAGGATGTCACTGGCTCCACCATTTCTAGCCCACGTAGCACCTCTCTTTAATTTTTTTTGGATGTATTTGCTACAGCCTTGTGTGGCTCTTTATCTTCTACATTTGCTCTTGGCCTGTAATAAGTCTGATTGTGGATTTGTTCTCCTGGATTCTCTACTGGATGGTCTATAATAGTATGATGTTCTTCATGAGTCTTTGTCAAATTATCCTAATAAGGGGGAGAAATGGTATGATTGTGATGATTGTGCTTCTGCTATGCTGAAATCTGATAGTCTGTGTTGATAGTCTGTGTTACTACATTTGGATGTTCATAGTTGATGATGATAGCTATGTTGTTGATAATTGGGCTTTGAAGAGGTTTTACGGTAGTGTAGTGTATTAGCTAAAATTTTCCAAAGGGGGAGATTGTTGTTCCTTTTTGTGGTTGTCTGCATTTTAGCTAAGTATGTGTGTGCCAACTTGTCGGACCCGATGTCGTAACATCTTGCCTGCGACATCTGTCCCGGAGTGTCTATTTTTAGTTGGTTATTTGGTATTCTGTAAAGCTTCGCTCTCAAGTTAGGTTTTGCTTGAAGCTTTTGTGCGCCGTCAAGGAATATTCTGTGGTGTGTTTAAACCCGGTTCAAAGGGGTTTAAATTGAAGATAAATATGGAAGTTGGAATCTGCTTTATTGTTAATTGACCGAGGATCCTCTGCAAATTTGTTACTTGATTGGTTTTCTTTTAACAACTTCCTGATTTGTGTATGGACCGTGTGATCTTTCAAGCCCAATGAAGACAATGCCTGGAAGACTATATATGAAGACTCAAGACCTAGACTTGGCGGTGGAACATTTGATTGTATTAGGGTTTTCATCGAGTTCATACTATTTTGTACTCTTAGCAGCTTTATGTCATTGTTGTAAGCTAAGAGTGAGTGTTCAGTGTGTGATCTTGAGATCTGTCTTTGTAACTCATACTTGAGTTCAATCACTGAGGCAGTGATTGCAAGAGAGTGAGTGGGAGAGCTCATACTTAGGGGGAGGCCTAAGTAATAGTCCACGGGTAGAGATAGGTAAGAAAAGGTAGTTGAACTGGGGCAGTTTGTGTGAGACCTTCTTGTACAATTTCTCTATAATAGTGGATTATCTCTCTTGGGTGAAAACCCTCCAGACGTAGGTGATATTGCACCGAACTGGGTTAACAACTTCCTGTGTTCTTTATGAAGGTGCGAAAAACACTAGAAAGGGGGGGTTTGAATAGAGTTTTTGAATAAAGGATATACTTTTAGAACTTTTTCCAAACTCAAAGATAAGAACTAGGTGCTAAGGAATAAGAAGTGAAGCACGCAAGTATTTTATCCTGGTTCACTTGAGATAAAAGCTCAAGCTAATCCAGTCCACCCGTGAAGGTGATTTCTTCCTTCTTCTGATGAAGGCAATTCACTAAAATCAATGAGTGTTACAACTGCACTTTGCTACCTGCTAAGTGACTAACAATACACTGATTTTCTCACTAGTATCCTCTTAAGAAGCTGATCTACCGATCCTCTTAAGACTAGCTAAACACTGAATCAACCTTGATTCAGTCCTCTCAAGATCCGACCAACCTTGGTCTCTTAAGGAACTTTACAATGTAATGTAAAAGGTTTTGGGTTTACAAGAAGTGCTTGTAAAAAAGCTAATAGTAAACTCAGATGTTTAAGAACAGTGAAGAAATAATGCTAAGAGATTGGTTCGTATAAGTTGAATGATTTCAGCAAAGTTTCTCAGCTTCTTTCTTCTATCTTCAGCCTATAAATACTCCAAGGCATATGATGTAGCCGTTGCTAGGGTTTTGTCCGTTGGAGTGGCAATCTTGTAATATCAGACTGCTAGGCTGCACGAGGTCGGTGGCGGACAGACTGAGGCTTGTACGATTTTGTACTATGACAGCGGCCTGTCCTTTCACCAGCTGACTTGAGATCTGGAGTGCTTCAGATGAACGTTGGTGAAGTTTCCGATCATAGTCAGACGGAAGCTTGGATCCTCTGACCTTGCAACTTCTGCTTCTGAACAAGTTCCTCAGAACTTCTGAACGTCAGGGCTAGAATAGCTTTGGTCTTCAGATACCAACTTCTTTCAGGTCTTCAGAACTTGAGTCTTCTACTTCTGGACCGTTCCGCTGGAACATTTGGTCTTCAGAACTTCTGACTCCGGTTCTTCAGTACCTCTTGAGAGCTTCCATTTTCAGAACTTCTGAAGGATTTGCCACTGTTCTGAACGAACATGATAATCTTTATAGCTCTCTTTTTAGTATCCCTTAGTTCTTCTTCTTCTGAATGAATAGGCTTGGTTCAGATTCAGAACCTGTTTGTCACAACTAAAAGAGACAAACGTTAGGGTACCACAATTGTTCATCATCACAAACCTTAATTGTAATCATCAAAATATAGAGATGCAACCACTGATCAAACCTTGATCTTACACTTTATTGTGTTTCAGTTGTTATTTTGCTGTAGAATTTGCTGTGTTGTTCATAGTGTTGTACAAGATGTCTTAGACATCTGGTCGAACATTCCAGTTACACTTGCCAGAATTTCAGGAAGTAAAAAATCAATCATAATCAGCTCCTTAGTAAGGTTCCAAGGCCTATTATTAGCCCCGCTAGCCCATCCTACTGCGAGAGTAAAGTCACTCTCAATGCCAAGGTCCCGACATATTATTTGCGATGGAAGTAATTTTGACGGATTTGAGCCTCTAAGCCATGAAGCATCAAAGCTTCTAATCCTCTCGGTTTCAAACCCAGTTGTTTACCAAGTAGCCAATTTCTCTGAGCCCGAGTTGTCACTCCATCTTCCCCCTGCACATGCTCCAAAAAATCAACTGGAAGAGGTGTAGGTTTATTCTTACTTCCCTTAGGTCGCCCCCGCTGAGAGCTCTTCTTGGAGGAATTTGTGTTTGGTGAGTTCTTCACTACCGGAGTCACAGGACCAGCAGAAGCCTCAGGTTCAGGTGGGCATGTGAGAGGAAAGCACTGTGGAGAAGGCGACTGTGGAGAAGAAACAAGACGCACAGTAGCAGAAGGGATTGCACGTTGTCTTACTATTTGGTGTGGAGACGTGCGTACAAAAATGTCTGTTATTCCACGTTGCTCAGAAGTTGGCGAAGGAGCAAAAGTTGTTGTGAAACCAAAAAACCCGTTTTGTTGTTTTGATAGGGAAGGCAAACACACCTCAACCCCATTAGTTTGAGATAAATTTCGTGGGTCCCAATGCTGTGGATTAGAAGGCCAACAAATAATTGATTTCTGAATTAAATCTTGAGCATCAAAGGAATAACCTGTAACTGAATATCATTTGCCTTGATTTTGAATTTTTTTTATCTAAGATATGATTGCCATTAAACAAGATATCTTCTACTTTTAAATTATTCCTCCACTCCTTGATCTCCTCTAACATATAACCAGAATCAATGAGCACCTGTAACTGCTCCTTCTGCTCCTCTCCTGAATTGATGGCTGCCACGTTTGAATTTGAATTTTTTTTCTCAACCTGCTCACCCATACCCGACGGCCTAGGCATCTCCGTAACCACCGCCGGCTCCTCCTTCTACGCTGGAAAATTTTCCCCCTCCATCAGCACTACTCTAGCCGCAGGCAACACGCTATCTATCGCTGAAGCAGCACAGACCTGCAAGCCTTCTGTCACACCATCCCTATATGCCTCATCTTCCTCATCTGATTCAACGTCCATGGCAGACTCGTATTCTTTGTCATGATGAATTGGCGTATCAAACAAACCCGCATCACCCTCTCCACCCTCATCCCCCATGCTTCCGTCATCGCAGCTCTCATCATTGTCTGAATTATAGATTTTGACCGGCGTCGACGGCATGACCTCTACTGTCCCATAGTCATATGCTACATGGTCCTTCTCAACCAGAACAATGCATGTCGTTAAGGCAACATCCACCAACATAGTAAAACATTGTAGAATTGGATGGTGCATACGAACCAAGATGCGCACAAAGTCCGCTCTATGTCTCGACAAGGTTGCGGAATCAGACAACACATAAGCCCCTAGCCTATTTCCAATAGAGGTGAAGAAAGATTCATTCCACAAATCCAACGGAACCTGTCATAGACGAATCCAGACAAGTTATATAACCTTGCTCACCACTCTTAGAATATTCTTGGGAATCATTCGTCACCATTCTTGGAGAGGAAGAAAAGCCCATCTAGAATAACCTAATTTATTTTTGGTATTTATTATTTATTTTCGTATTTATTAAATGATAATTATTCAAAATTAGGTATTTTTTATTATGATAACTATTATTATTATAATTTTGAGCACTGTTTTTTTACACTTTATGTTATATAAGTTATATTAAATTAATCTTATTAAATGTAGGACAAAATTAGGTGTTCATAGAGAGGAACGATAAATCATTTGAGAAAGGAGACTGTTACCCTGCTTTTCTCTTCTTCTTTTATGGGTACTCAATCTGTTCTTGTAATTATTTGGCACTCCTTGTGCTTCTTCTTTATATATATAAATTGGCTTATGAACAAAGCATGGATTCAAATTATGCTATGGATCTTCTGGATTCATGGCTAGAGTATCATATTATGTTTCTTATAGACTCATAGTTTATATTATGCTTATTAATCTTCAGGATTCATAAAAAAAATTGTCTTCCAGATCTTATAATGAATCTTCACGATTCACCAAAAAAAATGTCTTCCAAATCTTATAATGAATCTTCAGGATTCACCGAAAAAAATGTTTTCCAGATCTTCTAATGAATTTTCAGGATTTATAAAAAAAGTACACTATGAGTTCTTCTGGACTGGTAGCGTTCATAAAAAAAAACTTCGAGAAGATGAGTAGAAGAAATAAAATATTACTTTGATTCTTGATGAGAATGGCTTGATTCTTGAGGAGATTGATGAGCGGCTTCGTGCTGATAACGTGTTGAAAAATTAGTAAAGAGGGAGAGAGAGGGGGGGGGGGAAGAAAGGAGCAAGTGTGAGACAAGTTGTTATGTGGAATGAGGTGTGGCTGCTTGATGCAACCTCATTTATTTATAGCACTAGAACTAGGTCAATTCAAGGGGAGGATACATATGGGCCAAACCCACAAACTTTCTAGTGTAGCCCATATACCCAAATACATAAGGTCATCCAAACTATTCATAACAAGTTACTAATATTTCAAGGGATTTATCATTTTTGGCAGATATGAAACTAATTTCTGGAGGTTTAAAACCGCCAAAAGTAGCTTTATAATGGTAATGCATAATATGACATTTAACGGCAATAGTAATTGCCGGAAATTATGGCCGCTAACATATGACGGCTTTACTGGCTGTTCTTGACGTCTTTACCGGCGTCTTGTATTATCACATATTATCTTTTTCTCTCTTCTTTTCTTTTCTCTTACCTCCAAATTTTATTCACTCAGAATGAGGTGTGAATTTATGTTTTTTTTTAATTTGACTTTACTATGTTATTATGTCTATGTAGACATACGTGCAAATGCAAGAGAAATTCAGAATCAAATTTAGAGATGGGAAGTGGGAACTGAACCACTTGGTAGACTAACGCAACATAAAATATTTGGGAATTGTTATTCAGACCCCCCCAACAGCTATTCAGACCCTTCATTAATGTATGAAAAGTCATAAGTGTCCTTAATGAAAAAAATATAAAACAATCCTCACTCTCTTCACATTCTTTCTCTCTCATCTCTCCTTACCTCTTTCCTCTTTCTTCCACCCCCACCACCCAACACCACCCACCGCCACCATTGCCGCTACCGCCGCCGCTGCCACCACCACCACCACAACCTCCATCTTCTGTCGTTTTTGAAGATATCCAACTTTAGGGAGTTGTTTCTGTCGTTTTTTTTTTCCTGCAAATAAACGCACTTTAGAAGTGCATAGTTAACGCATTGTTAACGTGCGAAGTAAACACACTTTTAAAGTGTGTTTTGCTGCAAATTTGTACATAACTAATATTAGATGATTTTTAAAAATCGTGAGACTACTAGAAGGTGTAGGAATTTGGAGATTCTAACTGCATATTTGAGCTTAGAATGATCATATTATCTTAACTAATAAGTGACAGTTCAAAATTCCTTCCGAAAATTAAACAGGAAAAAAAAGAAATATATGTGTTGCGCTCGCACTTTGAAAGTGTGTGACTATCGCACTTTGAAAGTGTGTGACTATCACACTTTGAAAGTGTGTGACTATCGCACTTTCAAAGTACTATAGTGACAGACTTTCAAAGTCGAGCGAAAAAAATTTATAAATGGCTTTTTTAGATTTTACAAATTTATCAGTGTCTGAATAGCTGTGAGGGTCTGAATAACATTTCCCAAAATATTTTTGTGGTCAATTGAGTGAGAGATATCTTCTGTGGATTTTACAACGCAAGATGAGGAATTTGATGACCTTTTCAGACGAACTCGACAATAACTAAATGCAATAATAAAACGGCTGGCTTTGGGTTCTTGTGCTCTGTCTTATTTGACAACTTTTAGAGTCTTAAATTATGCTTCCACGCCTTAATATTTTCTAAAATACTAGTAGTACCACCTTTTACAATTAAGGGGATAAATAAAAAGAGAAGGACGAAAAATTAAAAAAGATATGTTATAAAATAATCGATGTAATAAAACTTGAAGTCGGTAAGAAGGGTTAGAATTTTGTTTTTGGTACTTTAGAAGATATTTAGTAATGGATGAAATAATGGAGGGAATGTCAGAGCAATTATAACAAACATAATGAGAGATAAATGTAATTTGCCGTTAAATCAATTGTAATAAACTCTCTTTCCCTGAGAAAGACTTGCTAGTTCACCCTACACAACATCGATCCTTACAACCTTTAGTTTAAGCATCTAATAGCCTCTTTCAAGAGATTTTGCAATTTCTAAACAGTGATTAGTAAGTTAAGTCGATCCTTACAAGTTACAAACAAGCTTCAGTTTAACCATCTTAGCCCTGTTGATTTTTCTTTTCTTTTGTTATCAAAATGGCACTTAATTCCCCACGAACTGCAACTCCCACATCCCAGTTTGGCGTGTCCGTGGTCGAAGCATTGTTTGACCACCGTGCATTTGGTGGATACCCTCCCATGTAGCCAGCATAGTTATTATGAGAGGTCATAACTCATAAGCACGTGTTCCTAAAGGTTAACTCAAGTGGTAAGAGCTAGGAGACATAAGGGTTTGGTTTGGAAGGGTGAAGGGTTCGAACTCTGAGGAACACTAATTTATTAACAACTAACATTTTCCTATAAAAAAATAACTCATAACTACTGTTATGAGGGGCACTGCCATGTCAGGAGGGGGAGTTATGCCCATGTTAGTAGGAGGAGGGTAACCACCTACATAGGCCCTATTTGGTTACCAGATTCATTTTTTTTCATTAATTGTGTGTTCACTAGTTTTTGCAAAGAAAAAGAGTCTCGAGAAATATTATTTTCCCGTTTCATACTTTTTGATTGGTAAACTAAAAGGTTAACAATTAAGTTCGGTTTCTCTCGATCTTTTCGTCTTCTTCTAAACAGAACTTCTATTTCATTTTCTATCAAGCTGATTGAAAAAAAATCAGGTTATTAGTTGTTAGGAAGAGCATATAAGATTGCTCGGAAGGGGGGCACCCATGTTGCCAGGAGGGGGAGGAGCATATCCACTTGAATTGTTAGCAGGGAATCAACCTCAATTATTGGGAGGGAACACCACCTGGTTTGCTTGGAGGCCTAGTCTGCATATCTCTCCGTTCACAACATAACCTCCTCAACCTCATCCCCAACCGGGACCCGCACCCACATCGACGGCCTTAGTAATCTCAATTCTCTTAATTAGGAAGGGATTCTCTAATTGAACAATGTTGTGGGCCTATAATATTATTCCATAACAGTTTTCCCTTGTTTGAATATTTGCAGCATAACACTACTAAGAAAACGTGATTTACCGACGGATTTTAGCGAGGGAAAATAATCTGTCGCTATTAGTGACGGAATGCGACGGATCGACGTATTGAAAATGAACATTCAGTTTTAAAATTTAGCGACGGAATTTTCCCCTCGCTAATTCCATTTTATTATATTACTTCCTCCGTTCCTAATTATAAGACCTAATACAAAAAATTGCGCTTATTAATAAAACATTAAATGTGTCTAATTAGTGTGTTGGTTTTTTAAAAATGCATACATTCTTCCATATTTACCCTTTGTTATTTTCTCTCACTAATAAATGGTAGGTGGTAATTAAAAATTTGGAATTGAAAACACACCATTAATGTAAGGGTTATATATGGAAGAGTAGAATACTTTTTGCTAGATTATTGTTAAAGGTCTTATATTTAGGAACTAGAAAATTTTAAAACTAGGTCTTATAATTAGGAACGGATAGAGTATATTGCAATTTGGCGACGGATTTATGCCGTCGCTGATGACCTCCCGTCGCAAATTCCCTCGGTAAATTTTATAAGAAGTTAGCGACGGAAAGCTAACAGAAATTCCGTCGCTAAATATATTGTTTTTAAAAATGAATAATTTTCCTTCTAGATTCGAACCTGGGTCTTGTCTCCAAAAGGAGAGGCCTTAGCCATTTGAACTAGATGATATTTATTGTAATATATTTTGAAATAAATGTATTTAAATTTACAAACACTACTAGGTTAAAATATCCAAACACTTAAACAATCCATTCACTCATGCTCGCTCATATCTGAAAGGGAATTGGGTTTAACACCCCAGTCCTTAGGCTTCCCGCCCAACTTAAAGTGGGGAAATTACCGGAAACCCTCCGGATTAATATCGGTAAATGATTTGCCGATACGTATCGGTTTATCATTTCCCGATTCGTATTGATATAACAGCATCAGATAGGTTTTGAAACACATAATTTTCAAAACCCATTTCCCTCCCCAAATCACTCCCTCTCAAATCTCTCCCAAACTTGCGTTCCACCACTCCAAGCTTCGGTCCCATCATCATCAAAGCTTCCTCAAAGCACCGGAACTCCCATTCCATTACATTCAAAAGGTAAGTTTGATTTTTATTGATTATCTCACATTGATTGATGATTAGAGGTAGTTGATGGATTATTAGGTGAATGTTGAACACTAGGGTAGTTGATTATTGATTAGAGGTAGGTTTTATTGACTGAAATGGCATGAAACGGTCATGGGCACGAGTGGGTCGTTTCCAGTTCTGGTTCTGGGTTACTGTAAAATCGGAAAAACATTTTCCGATTCTGTAATGGAAAATGTTTTTCCGATTCTGTAATGGGAAAACATTTCTCGATTGTAAACCAGTTTAAGCCAGTTTTTTTAAGCCAGTTTTTTTTAGTTTTCCTCCATCTATTGGGCTGAATATTTTGTACAAATTTTCAAATATTTTAGTGTCATGACACTGGGAAAGGGTGTTGATGGTATCGGCTTATTAGAACTAGGGAACTTCCTTAATGTTGCATTTTAGTTATCTAGATTGACAAATTAGAAAGGGTGTTGATGCTATATGAGAGATGTTTGTTGCTATATGAGAGATGTTTGTACAAGTTGTAACTGTTAAAGTTGTTCAAGTTGTAATTTGATGTTAAATTTGTTTGCTTTTCATAGGAGAATGAAGGGCGGGAGGAAGAGGTCTCGATCTTCTACAGTCGATGAAGCAGAGGATCGCCACGAGCGCTTGCATGCTTCTACGCAGCGCGGCGACCATCGAGCAGCTAGTCAGGCGGTTGAGGCTTCGGCCCCGTCTCCGTCTCCGTCTGCTACTCCGGCCGGGGCTCCGTCTCCGTGTCCGTCTGCTACAGCTCCGTCAGGTGGTCCATCTGCTACAGCTCCGTCAGGTGGTCCATCTGCTACAGCTCCGTCAGGTACTCCGGCTGAGCCTCAGCCTCATCCTACTCCGGTCTCTCCGATGGTTGAGTTACCTCTTGAGGAGACATCTGGCGAGCAGTCTTCTTCGGAGCCCAGTGGCGAGGAGTCTGCTTCTGAGACTGCTTCTGAGGCCAGTGGTGAGGAGGAGGAGCCTCTTATTCTCCAGGAGGAGATTGATGCTGCTGATGTGGTGCCAGAGGAGGGGGCACAGGGCGATGCGGATGACGACCTCATCCAGAGGGTGGCACCGTTTCCCGGGGGGCCTGAGGATCTTTCGCTTCTTGCGCATTATCCTGACCACAAGGCTCCTTGGACGTGGCAGGCACTTCTTCGCACAGACCCGCGGTACGTGGATCGTCGGACATTGAGGGTGGCCACTGTTGGGGGAAGGTATGGAACCTCCCCTGTGATGGCGATTCAGAGGCCCACACACATGTGCGACAGCTGCTGCAGCAGACGGGTTTGTATCACCTGCCTTGGTGCGGGTTACCGGAGACAGACCCAGCTGTCATACTGGCCCTTGTTGAGAGATGGCATGAGGAGACGAGTAGCTTCCACATGCCGTTCGGGGAGATGACTATCACCCTGGACGATGTGTCGGCTCTTCTCCATCTTCCCACAGGGTCGAGGTTCTACACTCCGGGCAGAGGGGAGCGAGATGAGGTTGCAGCGCTCTGCGCCTAGCTCCTGGGAGGATCTGTTGCTGATTATCTGGTTGAGTTTGAGGCGGCGGGTGGCCAGAACATTCGGTTCATTACTCTGAAGGCCATGTACACGTCTGCTCTGGATGGTATGTCTTAATCATTACTTTATTAAGTTGTATTTATTTTTAGCGTATTATTAATAACTGTTAACTTAATTCATTTCATTGTAGAGGGACGCTATGAGGATGCTGCTAGGATCTGGTTGGTGAACCAGCTTGGTGCCACCTTCTTTGCCAGCAAGAGTGGTGGTTACCACACTACTGTCTACTGGATCGGGATGCTTGAGGACCTCGGTCGCGTGTCGGAGTACGCGTGGGGTGCGATTGCGCTGGCATCGTTGTACGAACAGCTGAGTCGTGCTTCCCGCAGGAAGACAGCGCAGATCGGTGGGTTCACCTCCCTCTTGCTGTCATGGGCGTATGAGTACATATCCAGCAGCGTCATTATCAGGACGGAGGTCCCCGGCTACACACAGGACCAGCCTAGGGCGCAGCGGTGGTCCACGTCTCGGATCGCGCATTCCGGACTCGATGAGAGACGAGTCATGCTCGATGAGCTTACAGTGGATGATATCACATGGACCCCTTTTGAGGACCATCGAGATGTTCGACCGCGGGATCCCAGGGCCCTCTATTCCGGCTACATCAGGACACCCTACGGCCGGTCTGTGAGCCGACATCTACCAGAGCGGGTTATGCGCCAGTTTGGCTTCATACAGGACATCCCTCGACACCCCTCTGAGATCCAGACGACGGGGTCCCTTGCTGAGACCACAGATGCCGCCTATGCTGAGTTTGAGCCGCACCTCCGCCCTCAGGGGATACCTGCTACATATCCGGAAGAGGCGGTGGAGGGTTACATGAGGTGGTATAGCAGAGTGTCCCATGTGTTCATCATCTCTGAGGATAGGAGGGAGGCGCTTAGTGCCGTGGTAAGTTTGGATTTTAAACTTGTATATTATTTTTTATTTTTATTCATTCAATTGTGATTTTTGTTAATGAAATTATTTTTGTATATTATTTTTATGCAGTCTGCCATACGTAGGGGTATGGAGTTGTTGGAGCAGTCCCTGGAGGTGCCAGGTGCTCTTGCTCCAGGGACACAGCCCCGAATCCTCACGGAGAGGGCGCTCGATCTCTTTCGACGGAGTTCCTTCGTTGGTACCCAGGGAGTTGCCTTTTCTGCTATTCGAGGAGCCGCAGCTGCGGGAGGCAGAGCTCGTGGAGGCAGAGCTCGTGGAGGCAGACCCCGTGGAGGCGGAGCTCGTGGAGGCAGAGCTCGTGGAGAGGGTGATCCTGGAGAGGGTGTTCGTGGAGGTCGAGCGCGTGGACCTAGAGGTCGCAGGGGGCGGGGTCGGGGAGAGTGATTTTATTACACTTGTTATGTATATGTTAGGACTTTTTATGTTATGTTATGACTCTTACCTCGTTTTATTTACATGTGTTATATTTTTAGTCTTAATATTATGACTCTTATAATGAAAAAAACAGAAACAAAGACAACATAAATAATTCAAAGCATGTAGTAATCCATGACAATAAGTTAAACGGTTACACAACCAAATTAAACATACATAAGCAACACCGAAAACAAAATTATTCCTCTGTGATATCGATGAAGTCATGGGGTCCGCAATCTTTTGGGAATACCTTCACTAGGTTGGGCAATGTTATATTAAGATAACAAACAGTTCCTCTAGTTGCAAACACAGCAACCTGCAAGTGAAATGTATACTTTAATTAAACCATGCTTATCTGTCCAAAAAATGAAGCAAGTTTCATGTTTAGGTTTCAGACCTTTTGGAGAACGAGAACAGATCCAACAGTTATGTCATTCGCAAATTCACTGTGAGTAAAGGCCTTGCGATGGATGCTAGCATCAATAGCACCCGTGGGGTCCTAAATTTTTGATATCGTTTGAGAAGTAAATAAGAACGGTTAGTCAAGGGGGACCAAAAACAAGGCCTTACAAAAGCAAGGACAAGACATACCTTGAGGGTAACTTTCGCATCTCCAAACCCATTGGGAGTGCAAGATTTGATAACAGCAACAACATTCTCCACCCTCTCAACGTTCGCTGTCAGAGAGCCCAACGGAGTGGCTATTCCCCACTCTTGCAGGGCTGATAGCCAAGCATGTGAGTTGAAATCAGGATCGGTTTCGGTTGATCCATGATCTAGCACACGCCTCACGATTTCCTGGGTCGGAATGAGTGGTGTGTTAGGGGTGGATCTACGGGCATACATGGCAGCCTGGATGGCGCCAGCCGGGCCAGGAATGAGAGGACGAGAGCGGCCAGAGTTGTTGCTTTGACCTTTGCAATGGCGGAGGAATGGATTTGGGTCTTGTTCCATTGTGTAGAATGAGGAGTAAGAAGAAGAGTCAAGACACAATAGACAGGAAGATGAGGAATGAAGAGTGAGAAGAAGAGGCAAGACACAACATAGATTTATAGCTCAGGAGTGCGGTCAAAACATTTAAGGTGTACTGGTGGATGGTAGAAGAGTGGTTGGGGCTGGTGGTTGAGAGTAATGTCAGGATTGGTGGTGGAGGGTAATGAAAATGAAAATGACAAGAGTACATCAAATTAACATTACCAAAAGTACATCAAATTAACATTACCAAAAGTACACGCATGAACCTGCCAATCTACGATGATTTCTAGGTTTTCATCATTAACAACAACCTGTGATAAGGGCCACATTCTACCAAATTACAGAGAGTTTACAAATTAATATTACACAATACAAGAACATTCAATCTGTGGTGATGTCCACATAGTCCGCATGACCACTAAAAGCACCAAGCCAAGCTTGGAATTGTGCATCATACATGCCTAAACGTGGACCATATAGGTTGCGCCAGTATTTGGAGGCAAGATCAGCGTGCCAATCCCACTGGGGAGCAATAGTCGGCATAGGATGTCCAGGAGTTAATTGGAGCTGCATTTTAAAGAATAACCATAAAATTAGATAACTTCCACATACAAAAATTAATCGACAAGCTAGTATTAGATAACTTCCACATACAAAAATTAATCGACAAGCTAGGCAACTAAAATATTAGAGTATTTGGTCAAAATATACCTGTACCCAGTGATTTATCACATGTCCAATAGCTATAACAGTATGCTCATCTCGTGGGCCGGCTCCTATCAGTGGAAAGTACGTGTTACAACCCATAGAGGATAAGGATACGAGAACTAATTGGTACTTTATGGCAACAAGGTATCCCATCTCTGGCAGTTGAAACCATTTGTCAGGGGTGGCCGGGTCACCAATAGGAAGAGTGAGACGATCATGTAAGCCATAAACAACATCTGTGCCCCACATCCTATTATACATTAACACATTGGTCTCAAGTTCTTGTATCAATGTAGCCCTAACCCAAGGCCAACCGTCCTGACCGGCGGAATGCCCCATTAATGCAGCAATGGATCTATAGCCACAGTTACCATCATCCTCAACATCTGTAATTGTGCCAATATATGGATGGAGAAAGGCTGGAAAGTTACACATGAAATGGCTTGTATCAGACTTCTTCACACGCTTCTTCCTCTTTGCTGGTTGTGAAGACTTCTTTTCCTCTTTAATCTTCTTGTCAGTAAGTTCAAACGCTGAAGGATCACGAGTCAAGGATCCTATTGCTCGACCCTTGGGTTGTTTGCTCTCCTTCAACTTAGGAGTGCGGTTGGACTTTATCCGAAGCTCAGGAGTACATAGTGTACTCCTTTCAGGACAATATATCGCTTGAAGCTTCCTCCTTACCATACTCTGCCCTCCAGTATCCAAAGAATGGAAATAACGTGTCAGTGCCTCAACTTCTGGGTGCATCTCTCCATGGTTTAGTCCGCAAATATCTGAGCTGCCAGTATCTGCAACAGGTACATGCTCCCAACTTAGGCTCTTCCAGAATGGATGAATGGCCTCGTACGGAATCCTCTCATAATCTACAAGTTCACAGACATGTTACATTGAATCACAAATATAAATAATTGGAAGTAGTTGAGAGGAGAGTGGTTGACCGGTAACCTGCAAGTTGACAACCGCAAGGTAGTCCATGAGTCTCTCTCAATAAGCAATCGCATCTACCGCCGCAGGCTCGCATTCTTGTCAGTTCAGCATCAATGAGTTTCAGGCATTTGATTGACACAAATCCCCTAATATTTGTGTAGAAAGGGGTCTTGAAAAGGTGATCAATTTTATTCATACTGTGCTCAAACGATGCTACTATCTCAGTGTGACGATTGGTGGTCAAACTATGCGACGCATCCCATGATGTGGCCAGGTCACCCTCAACATCAACTTCAAGCTGGCATGTGCACCTTCAGCCCTGCAAACCAACAACGCACATGTAAGAATTAATACTGTAATAATCTATGAAATGAAATACATATAACAAGTCATAACATAATTTTTGTACTTGTTACTTGTTGTTGTTCCAAAATGCATCACATGATTTGTCCATGCCTTGGCAAATTTCAACTTGTGTTTATGCTTGCACATGTTAAACAATTCAATCCAATGAGCTTCAAATTCTGGAACTGTTGGAGCATCTACCAATTCGGCTCACTTGTCCATAACCTCTTGAGCAAAATCATCCGTGCCAACATACTCTTTGCACTTTGCCAAAACACACTTGTTGATGTGCCACAAGCATAATAAATGGGTGGTGGTGGGAAGGCTTTGTGAAGCAGCACTCAATAAGGCAAGATCTCTGTCTGTCACAATCACTCTAGGCAACCTGGATTGGTCGGAAATCAGAGACTTCATACACTCTAATGCCCAAATGTAGTCATATGTGGTCTCACTGCCAATGTAACAGAATGCTATTGAGTATGTTTTATCCGTGGAGGTCAGGCCAACAATCTCGAGCAAGGGTAGTTTGTATTTGCTGGTCTTGTATGTGCAATCCATGATCACTACATATGGGAATGTGTTGAAAAGTTTGACGGCATTCGGATGAGCCCAAAATATATCTCTAATCACTTCCGATCCGGGTTCATTTCGTTCGAAGTGAACATACTTCTCACCGTCCAACTTCTTCAGCAAGTATTGTATCTCTGTCAGTGACCAACGAACGGATTGTCTGAACCGCTTGCAAACACCATAAATTTGTTGGATGGTAGTCAGGTTTGAAGGATCTTTTTCCTTCAAGGATGCCAACATCTTTCTAGGTGGAACCCAAGTCTTAGCCTGATTTATCACGTCCTCCTTCGCCTCACTATTCAGTCGACCAGCGTAATTGTGGCCAAGTAGTGACTCAGCTGCGAGATGGATGTGTCTACCGTCCTTCACCTTCAACCACCAACCTTTATCATCTTTCGTACGTCGTCCTTTTAGCCTAAAAGGACAACCTGTCTTTTGTGTTGACGTTCCTTCAACAAGATCCGGTTCTCTGTAGGGAATATACGCACCATGCTTCTCACACCCCAGAATGACATATTCTTTTCTTCCCTTCGCACCACTATCAGACTTTGTTGTCACCAAAACAAAATTATTTGCCATAGAAATGTCGCGAACCCATTTCATAAGATCATCTTTCAAAGGGAAACGCTGTTTCAGGATAAACAAGGCATAAGGCATAAAACAAGGTATAAACAAAGCATAAACAAAACATGCAAAAAATTGTGCAATGAGTACCTGATCAGTATGATACAAATGAGAGACATCTATAGATATAATCTGAGGTTCAACTAGTGATGGTTGCTCCTATGGATTCTCATTTTCCAATCCAGCAGCATGTATCAATTGTGATTCACAAAAAAAAAAGGACTCTGTCATCCCTGGAACAAAAACGGTAAATCAATAACCGACCCTATAACGGTAAATAAAATTCCGGTATTATAACGGAATATCATAATCCGATACATTAACGGAAATTCATTTACCGATGCAGTTCACGATACAGCAGCCTAAATTACCAACTTAACTAACTAAACTAACTACTTAAACTAACAACTAACTACTTAAACTAACTATAAATAAAGTACCAAAACTAACAACACTTACCAGAAGTTAAAAGCTTTCCCTTGGTGGTGGTGGTGTTGGTGGTGGTGGTGGTGGAAATGTGGAGATGGTGGTGGTGGTGGGAAGGTGAAATGTGAGGGAGGAGTGGAGTAATGGTAGAATAAGGTAGTTTGGGCGAGTTATGGGGGGCTGGTGGGGGGTTGTTGGAGGGAGGAGTAATGGTGGAGGGGTTGGTGGAGGGAGGAGTAATGGTGAAAAGGTGATCAAACTGCCAGATTACCAATCGGTAAATGATATACCGATATAAATATACGAATCGGTTAATGATTAACCGATATTGTTCTTCTTGTTCTGGGTAATGGGATGAAGGTGTTCATACTGAGGAACAATAACGGTAAATGATTTACCGATTGGTATATTGACATCGGCATATCATTTACCGATGGGTAGTTTTGGAATAAAAAAAAAGGCTGGGGCGCGTAGCCTAAGGGGTGGGGCGCGCCAAACCCAAATCCCTATCTGAAACCTCTCGACTCTCACATATCACCGACCGTGCATACCTTCCTTGCACCGCCACCGCTCCCTCCCACGCCCAGCCGCCGCCGGCTGTAGGCCCCCCTCTCCCTCTCTCACTCCCAGCCGCTCTCTTGCTCTCTCTCTCTCCCTCTGCCACTGTTCCTCCGTTGCGCCGCCTCCAAGGCACACCTCCTCCACTTGCAAACCCTCCAGCCAACGCCTCCTTCATCTTGTGTGTCGAAGCCACACACAACAACTTTCAAACCCCTTGGCGTGTCTGACTCTCACATGGCCGCGGCCTTCTCCTTCTCCACCGCTCGTCGCTCGCAAACCACCACAAGCTTAAGGGAAAACTCGTGAACCCTCATCGTCCATCGTCGGTTAACGAAAACGAAAATTTCTCAGGTAATTGAAATTCTTCTTCTTCCGTTCACCATTTATTTTGGTAGTGAGACCATAGTAGAACCTGATGCTAGCTGAATCCTCTTCTATTGTTGTTCAATATTTACTTTCTTTTCCCTTCTATTTAGTTCTGTATGATGGGAACTTGAGGAACCAATTAGGGCACAAGCATGGGGAAATCGTCATCGAGTTCATAAAAAAGGAGGATTACAGGTAAGTATTTCCTCTTCTTTGCTCTTTAATTCTTTCTAATCAACGAACGAATGGTTTCTGTTTATGTGTTTGGTTTTCAGGTATGTGAGGATTCTTGGTGCTTTTTATTTGCGTCTTACTGGTTCTGATATAATGTGTATTGAACTTAGCTTTTGTGTTGTGATTGCAATGTAGTTCATAAAATGTTCAAACAAAGGAAAGAAACTTTTATCATATCTCATCTCATTCCATTTCGTTCTATTTTGTTCGCTCCATTGTATTTTATCAATGCAAACATAGTCTTAGATTAAACTCACAAGTCACAGCAATGAGATACCGAGACATGCAGAACATAAGAATAGGCCAAAGGAAGTGATACTGACATGCAGAACATATTAGCAGCATATACTAGTATGTTAACAAAATGACAATCCAAATTTGCAAAGTAGTAATTAAGCTGTTTTATTGTTTTGTGTCCTTGTATTTTTATATAATAGGCAGAGGAGTGAAGCCTCCAGTCTGTACCATAATTGCACTTTTCTTAGATCTTATCTATCTTCCCCTTCTCCTTGTGTATCCTTACATAACCCAAACCATTGTTCTTATCGTTTTCACCTACCTTTGTGTCTCCATGTCCTTAATAGCTTGTTCCTTTCTTTTATCCCCCCTATTTTTTTATCGTAGCATGTTCTCTTCTAAAACATAGGAAAACAAAAATGGGTTTAGAAAAATGGAAGCAGAAAGTTGGAAACAGTAAAATGAGAAACTATATTCCAACTAAAAACTTCTGCAGATTTCTATTAAGATGTAAATGCAGCTTTAAGCACTCACATAGGGTATCCCTATACCAAAAGTTCATGAACTGATCAAAGTTACAGGGGAAAATCCAGAGTTCATTCCCCCTTTTTAGCTATATTGAATTGTTTAAATAACTGTCAAGGTCTTCCAATTTTCACAATAGCTCCTTTTTTTTTGGTCAAGATGGGGGTTGCAGTAGCTCCAAATGACTTGTAATTACATCTGGGCAAGACTGGGCTTGCAGTAGCTCCAATCGGTTGGAAGGTGGAGCATACTGCAAAATGTAATCTTCGTCTGAAACCACCAAATAAGCATGTTAACTAACAGACAAAATGAAAGCATTTGGTCAAATAACAAACTGTATTTTGATTTGGAATTCCTGAAACATTTCATCATCCTTATGTGTTTGTTTGTGCAACAGACAAACAATGTTGATAGTGGGGTCTAAATAATACTCACTTTCTTTGACTGTTCCATAAAGCCAGCATAATACCTCGTCGGCAAATGCCAAGCAGACTCCTCCCTGCCAAAAAATGTTATGAGAAAGAAAAAAACCACATTCAGCATTTTTTAGTATAAATACAATTTGTAATGCTTTGTCCTCTTCGGATCACATGGAATTATCCTTAATCAGCTATGCGATGGTTGATAGCACGTATAAGCACATACTAATAAAATGCTTTTATCTATCGTGCGTGTGTGCTTGTTAAGCTAATTTGTTGCTATTGGTGTTGCAGAGTTTTCGTTGACGCATGTGGATGAGGTCATTGATGAGCTTCTCACGAAAGATTATTCCTATGATATTGCTATGCCGCGTATCAAGAGAAGGTAGTTGCCTCTGATGATTTTGGTTTGCTTTTGTGTGAAGAACTTACTTACATTACTATGTTTTATGTTTAGTGTTTAACTGATGGAAATAACTTTTTTTCTCTCACTAATTGGAGAATTCAAAGTTGAAGTAGGCTTAAACTGAGCGTCGCAATTTTGCTTCTTTTTGTTTTTGGGATGTACTTCTATTTGTCTGTCGAGGAGCATGTAGGGGTTAAAGTTGTGATTTTATTAAATTCTTGCCCTCAGTTATCTCCTTTACATTTGAAATTGAGCTTTGAGCAATTTTCCCCGGTTGCTTTACCGTGCTTAGAAAAATAAAACATTGGTCTACTGAGTTGTTTGCTTTGAGTAGTGCTTGGTTCGTTTGTGACTGTGAAATTGACGCTTTAGAATATAGAATACAAACATGTGATTTTGTGGTGTGAAGATGTTTAGTTTTCGTCTTCTATGTTCTGTAGGTGGACTATTGAATCTCTTAGTACTTTAGAACCTAGGAGAAGTGCACTTGAAGAAGATTTTGAGGAGGAAGAGGAGAAAGAGGATAATGACCAGCCTGTTGATGAGGTTGAAGATAGGGCATATGAGAAGGTGCTTCCCTTTATTTCCTAATCAAATCTTATTTTTGAGAATGTAGAAAGTGAGTTGTTCTTATATTTTGGTTTAATTATTGAATGATTTACAGGATTATTATCGTGGGCGAAGCCCTGCAAGGGAAAGAGATAGGGATAGAAGACGTGATAGTCATAGACACAGGTACTGTTTTTTCCTTGCTAGTATTTCACAACTTCATATGAATTGATGTAGATGTGAATCTTGTTATTGAAAAAGCTTTTACATTCTTTAGTCTTTACATTTGCGTATTGTTTTTCAATTTTTTTTGCTTGTGGAGGTGTATCTTGGCCCCTTGGTCTAGAATCTCAAATAAATCACAGTTTTCTTATAATTATATGATTTTAGGAAAACTCTGAGCTTTCTTATCTGCAGATATGAATGAATTGTATTGGAAGCTGTTTTTGAACTTGCTCATAGCCACACACACACCATATAACTTGTCAAAGTTGTACTTATGTTTCCACTTTGGCATTCAGAGCCACCTGTGGTATAGAACTGTTTCCTATAGTAAAATTTAATGACCCTGCCAGGTTTCTCTGCACTAACAGTGTGCAGCGAGAAGTATGATGGGTCAGACAATTATGTTGAATGGATAAATAGTGCCATGATCAAGGTCTTATGTATTGAAGAGTTGTGTTCATCCTTTTTAATACTTATTGGATCATCATCTTGCCTCTTTTCAATTCTTAATTTTCTTGATCTACTACAACCTGGTTGTTTCAGCAACTGGTTTCCCCAATTTTGATCTGTTTGTCCCCATATGCTATGTCTTATTGAAGATATGCGATTAAGGGAGTTTGACTGTATGAGTCATTAAGGGAGGTTGACTGCATTAGTTTTGATTATGATCTGTATTACCTACTATTAAGTGCCTTATGTATTTGGTGTTTGTATCAGAAACGGAACAAGGAATATTTGAGCAAGTTTTGAAAGAAGAGCTTGACTTTGTTTCTGACCCATGGCCAAACATATCTGAAAGTGCAAAGGACCTTGTTCGAAAAATGCTTATAAGAGACCCTAAGAAGCGGATGACGGCACATCAAGTTCTTTGTGAGTATGCATGTCTCAGTCTCATTGATGCTACATGGTTTGTTCTGAAATGCATCTTGGTTCCACTATCACTATTTAGGGCTCTAGAGATCACTTTCAAGTAATGTAGTAAATAGTCCAGCTAAAGATAGGTTTCTTTTTCTTTCTTTACAATATTTTTTTCATGATGACTGATTATCTGGTTATTGAATTGATATTGTACAGAAAAAAATTTCTTTCAGTTACCCAGTGGTAAAGTTAGCGACGAATTTTGTCCCTCTCTACCGTTGATAAATTAGAGAGGGAATGGATATAAAAATGTCAGGTAGTTAGCGACGGACACATCCGTTGCAAACAGCGACTGACTGCTACGTTCCGTCGCAAATAGCGACGGCTAGTTACTTCCGTCGTAAATAGCGACGTAATCTCCCGTCAGAAATAGCGACGGATTCATGAGGTAATCCTGTAAGCGATTTAGCGACGAAAATATATACGTTAGCGACGACCAGTTTCTGTCGCTAATAGCGACGGATTTAATTTTTCGTCGTTAATTTTTTAGCGACACCCCTAAACATGGCGGATGACGTTCCGTCGGTAAATCTTTTGCGACGGATTTTAGCTTATTTAGCGACGGATTTTAGCCCTCGCTAAATAGCTTTTTTTTAGTAGTGTATAAGATCCTTAGATTGCCAAGTTTTTAGATAACTCTCATTCAAAGTGATTAAGATCATCATACCATATTAGGTTAGAAGAGGATTGGTAGACCTATTGTCCGAGCTGAGAGTGATATCACTAAGTGGGTCATCTGAGGTGCTTTGAATGAGAAGAATCACATCTTATCCCAAAATGACCATTTGGTAGGGAATTCAGTGTGCACATTTTCACGACTCGTTTAGAATTACTAAAGCATTTTTTGTAACACATTTTAATTTGGAGTTGCACCAGATGGATGTCAGGACCACTTGTCTGAATGGCGCTACTGAATGGGCAAGCTTTGGAGTCGTTCTTCTAAAACGTGATAAAGGACTTGTGGTAGAGTATATATATAACAATAATCTCTTTCCATCATGGCCATAGGCCCACACTTGTAACTCACACTACAACATTTTTTTTCTTTCTTCAATAGTATAAAAGTGTAGCTATATACATGAAAAATATCTTTTAAACATTACACAACAGTTTTCGATAGTTTCATTTTCCAGCATTACCTATTCCTTTTGGCAACAGTTTCTCGTATACTCTGTAGTAAAATTGTGACAAAATTTAACCTATTATATGAAAAATGCAACAATTATCATGTAATAATTGCTCCCAACTATTAAATACATAGCACTATTTAGTTTTCTAAGAAAATATTTTGCCTAAAATGAGCCCTCTATAGAAAACAATCATGAACTGATTGTTAATGCATTTTTGGCAACAACTTAGCATGTTGCTAAAATCAATCTTATCAAAAGCAAAAAGTGTTGTAGTGTCATAGCAATCAATTTTGCAAAATATCAAGGCTCGAAGAAAATGGATCACCCGAAAGTAATTGCTTTTCCAACTTTCATATAAATCATATGAATCATTTTTTTTTCCATTAAAATAAAAAATAACAATTAATTGCACTCCACGGAAATATTAGATTTTTCTTTGGTTTGCCTAGCCTCGAGGCTTGACAATCACATTAAGTAGGTGTATCTCTTCCAACAAAACATTTTCTATACAAACGGCCTAGGGATTGAAACTTTGACTAAATGATTAAAAATCTCAGCTATCTACTAACTGTGGTGGACCTTGTTGGTAAATATATTTCTGTTCATATTTAGTGAGACAGTGAAACTTGCTAAGTCGAGATCCTAGCAAAAGTATGGATTCTAATGACCTATCCGCTTTAGATAAATCAAGTGAACATGCCTCTTACAAAATATCCTCTTCTTCTTACATGGGAATGTGTTAAACCCTAAATCTGATCTATATGATTGGACTCTTTTGCCTCATAAATCACCGATCCAAGAGCCCTTACAGGTTGTCAACTAGACCGAGGTCGACCTAATGGGGTCTAGGCCCTAAAACAAGGAATCATATTTCCATGCATATGAGGTTGTCGCCAAATCGGAGGGTCTCAACTCTCTTGCCCCAACATGGCTCACCAGTAATTGGTCATTGAGGGCTCATCCTTGAGTCCATTTTGGGAGATCCTCTGGTCGTCACGACCATAGAATTTTGAGAGGGATCGTCCCGCCTAGGCATCATCAAGGCGAACCTATACTCTAGGAGGCGATCGACTAGTTAACAAGACACTGTGTCTGAAGTATGAAGGTAAAGTGTGTCTTTAATGGCTCGTATATATCCACAAGACACTGTGTCTAATCTAATGTATAAAGGAAAGGTGTGTCTTCAATGGCTCGCCACGTCTTCACTTCACCATCTGAACAGCCTCTATAACCAGTCAAGTTTTACTCTTTGATAGTACAAAAGTTAGCATACAAAACGTACTTACAGTAAAAAAAAAAAGGGTTTCCAACAAAACATACATACAAATCTCGGGGTCCTTGAACTATGGTCGAAAATCGGGATACGTCCCTAAACAAAAACTTTGCTGGTTTCCAACCTTTAACTTAGTAAACCGGGTGGGTCTCATCCCATTATCGGTTGGGGTGCTAACATGGCATGCCAACTAAGAGGTAAGTGCTGACATGTCTTTTTTTTTTCTTAATTTTTTTTCCACTGAACATTTAAACTACCCTTTCCTTTTTTTTCCCATCTTCATCTTCATCCCCCAAACCCTATCATTCTTCATCTATGTTCTTCATGGGTGCTAGAACACAAACAAAGACGACGCAAGGTTGCAGAGATAGAGAAAGAGAGTGCTTGCGGTCAAGCTCGTCGAGGTGAAGGCTTCGCATTTGGAGCGCCATAATCGCTAGAAATTAAAACAATCATTCTTTACGGCAATGTCAGAAGCGAGAATTAACTAACGTAAATAACCAATGTAAGAACTAAGAATTAGTGGAGACAAGAAAATATATATATTGCAACTCATGATGTATTTTATTTATTAGAAGAAACTGATTGATGCATGCACATTATGTAAGTTGTCCGTGCCTTAGGGCTAAAGTTAATAATTAAAGATGACTGGAGAAAGTGGCGG
Organism: Lotus japonicus; assembly: GCF_012489685.1. Taxonomy (NCBI): domain Eukaryota; kingdom Viridiplantae; phylum Streptophyta; class Magnoliopsida; order Fabales; family Fabaceae; genus Lotus; species Lotus japonicus. The sequence goes on from NC_080043.1 coordinate 41,918,975, forward strand.
GCAAAGAAGAAAAAGGAGAGGGAGGGCCTGGAGCAGTACGTGCCCTCATATTCATTACGCATCTGATAGACAAACAGTGCCTTCATATTCTATACATTACGCAACTTTACAACACCCAATTTTTAGTCTAATCATCATGCACCTAAAATAAGTGGGATGCTATTGCGTTGCCCTTCACACTGTCTATCAAAAAGGGAAAAGAGATTTTTGTGGCTCAGAATCTTTAGACCAGTTTGCGAGCTTGGAGCCAAAAGAGAAAATTTTCTCACAGGATAGATAGTAAGCAAATGAGCAGCACCTGTTTTGGTGAAAATGGATGAAAGCACCGGGGAAAATTGAAAACAACAACTTAACCCCCTGTCTCATCATTAATTAGTTGGTAAGAAGTCATTAGGTTTTCAGGTTTGGAGAAGAAATGATTTTGAGATAAGCTACCAGTGTGTGTGTTTGAATTTCCTTTACATTCACATAAAAAACACTTTTATCTTAGACATTAATAAGTTTTGTGTGGGAGTACTAAGTATATATTTTGGATCAACGTTATCAGAATTAATTATGAATTAAGTTAATAGTTTAATTTAAACTTTTAGAATAGTTGATTCATTACACTGACAGCAATTTTATCCATAATATACCTTACAGTTCTCTGGCTTCAATTCATTGTGAATATATTGCCTACCTCTAGGTTAGTTAATTACTTAGTACTACTCTACACATGTATTGGTGAAGCTACTAGAGTTTAGTCCTGGGTGTAAAATTATAATTCGCATCTGGGACTAATAGTATGAAAACAACCCTTCTTAACCTCACATTCTCTCTCGAGTCATGACAAATGACATCAGAGACAAGAAGTGAGTAGATCGAGCAATTAAAAAACCCTAACTTTCTGCACTTACTATAAAGAGAATTAGTCATGGATTTATATGGGAGAATCTTAAGATAAGCTATCATTATGTATATATCTGCACGTTTGTATGTCACCTAACAGCAAACATGTCTCTCATCATTCAAAGAATTTCTAAAGATCGTCTCTATTAATGTGAAACAACTAATGCCATATAATGGGGTCTAGCTTTGCTTTACTTGATGACAATAATATGTCAGCGTTTAACAGATAGACTTTTAAAAACAAATTGAATTATCATGGGTTAGTTTTACTATCGGTATAATGAATAGAGTTTGAATTTTTTACCGAAGGACGCATACATGTGTTAGATAAAATAAGAGGACGAGAAGTGATTGGCAACCCTCATCCATCGATCCTTTGAACTTGCTTCATTATTAGGACCATCATATTCAGAGTGCATGGACAAATTGTTGAGATCGATGGTTAAGCTATGAGAGCCCCTGAATCAACAAACCACTAGTTGTCATTAGACTAGCGTGATGAAGGTTACATAAGTGAATTGGACACGATTGCGCTGATGATCGGCGTGTTCGGTGAGGTCGTAAATTTGGTACACAATTTGTGGTCGTCCATTCGGAATTTCATAGTTCCCCTATTATAATGATAACGTGTGTTCCCTCTCCTGAATTTGTTGTTGTTACAGTGGGATATATTGTTGTGATAGTTGGAAGGGCTGTAGCTTGGATTGGAAAAATCGAGCTTATTGATCGTGTTGTGAACATAGTTGGTTGTCACAATTAGATTGGCCGCCAGTGCCTCTACAATTTGACATAAGCTTCATGCAATTCATGAAGCTCTTCAAAGAATCCTGAGCATGGATGGGAGCAACGATCTCCCTACACGCTACAATAGGCCCGATTAGGACATACATGCAATATGATGTCATCATCAGACATGGCTTGTCAATGAAACTCAACTCATATGTCTTGGCCATGATGAGTTGCAAGAAAGCACCAATAGATCGAGCGTCGAGGGTTACGAATGAAAGATTCTCTTCCAGCTTCATAAAACATGTTCGAGACTTGTTAGCAACCAAACACGAAAAGATCAATCACACCTTGTGAAAGGTGTCAATCGAGGCTACCATGGGTATAACATTGTAAGATAAAGAGCCAGAAGGGTCGAGAGTATCACATAGCCATGTGGGAACCGATGAATGTATTCACTAGATTGGGCCTCATCATTGCCTTTTGGTGGACGAACTGTTGACCCCTTTAGTTATTTGAGCATATCGTAACGATTGAAGAGGAAAAAACAAGGTTACACAATGACATGTAATTGGGTGTTTCGTTTGAAGGGCAGGAACATGAGGTTCTTAGTAAGTTGATTGAAGCTGAACGGAGGGATGCCCATGGCAATGGGGGTATTATTATTGACAACAGTGGAAGGGGTAACACAGAGCACTCATGAAGATACTTTCTTTCAATGTTAGAGGTTTGGGGGTGGGGGCGAAGAGAAGAGTAATTAGAGAACTGGCTTGTCAAAATTATGTGGATATGTTGTGCATCCAAGAAACCAAGCTTCAGAATGCTGATAGGCGTCTTTGTAATATGTTGTGGGGTGATACTGATTATGACTGGAGAGCAAGCCCCGCAGTGGGTAGTGCAGGTGGATTGCTTTGTATTTGGAATGCGAATACTTTTGCTGTGGAGGAGGTTGTGCAGGGAAGTAGGTTCCTTGGCTTGATTGGCGTTTGGGCATTGAATCAACACAGGTGTGTCATAGTTAATGTTTATTCTGCGTGTGGTTTGGAGGACAAGAGGGTGCTATGGTCTAGGTTGCTTGAGTGGAGACAGCAGTGTCAGGACCTCTCGTGGTGCCTGTTGGGGGATTTCAATGCAGTTAGATATGCAGAGGAGAGGAGGGGTGTGGCCGAGGTGCAACCCTCTCAAAGGAGGGAGATGTCTGAATTTAACGTGTTCATTGGTACAATGGAGCTGATGGATATACCATTAGCGGGCAGGAAATTCACTTGGCGCCGGCCAAATAATCAAGCTCAGAGTCGGATTGATAGATTTTTGATCTCTAAGGAGTGGTGTGATGCCTGGCCAAATTTCTCTCAATTGGTCCTTAACCGTGATATATCTGATCATAGTCCTTTGTTGTTAAGGCAAGCTTTCCATGACTGGGGTCCGAAACCTTTTAGGGTGCTTAATTGCTGGCTTGATGACCATCGATTAGACGCTTTTGTGAAGAAAACCTGGGCTGATTTGCGTGTCCGAGGTTGGGGATCATATGTGTTAAAGGAGAAGCTCAAGGGTCTGAAAGGTAGCCTTAAGGAATAGAATGCTCAGGTGTTTAGGGATATGAGAGCAAGGAGGGCAGCGATTGTAGAGAGTATTAACTCCCTTGACGCCAAGGAGGAGGAAGGAGGTCTTTCTATGGAGGAAGAGGAATCTCGAAGGGAATTACTATCTAAGTTTTGGTCGGTGCTTCGTCATCATGAGTCTATTCTTTGCAAGAAGACGCGTTCGAGGTGGATCTCTGAAGGTGACCAGAATTCAGGTTTTTTTCATTCTGTTATTAACTGGAAGTGCCGTGTAAATTCTTTAGTGGGGTTGTTGGTTGAGGGGTGTTGGGAAGAGGAGCCTCTAAAGGTGAAGGAAGTTGTTCAGGAGTTCTTTGTGAACAAGTTCAGGTCTGAGGTCTTGCAGCGGTCAAAGCTAGATGGTGTTCAGTTTAAAACTGTGTTTGTTAGTGATAATGCAGGTCTGATTGGGCCATTTGATGAGTTATAAATAAAAACTGCAGTTTGGGCTTGTGGTGGGACTAAAAGTTCGGGGCCAGATGGCTACAATTTTAAATTTATTCAGACGTTTTGGGAGGTTTTGAAGGGTGATGTGATCAAGGTTGTCAAGGACTTTTGGAGGAGGGGGGCTTGGCCAAGAGGGTGCAACGCTTCTTTCATCGTGTTAATTCCAAAGGTATCAAATCCTCAAGCCCTCAATGATTTCCGTCCAATATCTTTAATTGGATGCATATACAAGGTGATCGATGATAGGCAGTTTGCTTTTATTGGGAATCAGAATATGCTAGATAGTGTGGTGGTGTTGAATGAGGTTATTCATGAGGTTAAAGTAAAGAAGCGGCCTAGTATTGTCTTCAAGGTGGATTATGAGAAAGCTTATGATTCTGTTGAGTGGGTGTTTCTGCAGTATATGATGGAAATGATGGGTTTCAGCGAGAAGTGGATTGGGTGGATTATGGGTTGTTTGAAATCAGCTTTTGTGTCAGTCTTGGTGAATGGTAGTCCAACTAGGGAGTTCAAATTGGAAAAGGGTCTCCGGCAAGGTGATCCACTTGCTCCTTTTTTGTTTTTGATTGTTGCTGAGGGACTTAATGGTTTGTTTCAGAATGCGGTAAAGTTGGAGGAGTTCCGGGGGATTACAGTTGGCTCAGGCGGTGATCTTATGGTCTCTCTATTGCAGTTTGCTGATGACACTGTTTTTTTGGGTGAAGCGTCTATTAAGAATTTGGTGGTTCTTAAATGTGTGATCCGTTGCTTTGAGTTGGTGTCTGGTCTGAAGGTGAATTTTCACAAGAGTAGCCTAGCTTCAATTGCTACTGCTTCGGGTGTTGTCCAACAGTTTGCTTCCTTTCTGAACTGCAAGGTCATGGGTATTCCTTTTGTTTATTTGGGTCTTCCGGTGGGGGGAAGACCCAGTTATGCTAAGACTTGGGAGCCAGTGTTGAAAAAAATAAGGAGTAGACTGTCTTTGTGGAAACAGAAGTTGCTATCTTTTGGAGGGCGTATTTGCTTGATCCAAAGTGTTCTATCTGCTCTTCCGCTTTTCTTTTTGTCATTTTTTTAAAATGCCAAATTGCGTGGTTCAAGCCTGCACTCGTCTTATGCGTGGTTTCCTGTGGGGAGGTAGTGAAGGAGACCGGAAAATTTCCTGGGTAAGTTGGGACAAAATTTGTCTCCCTAAGGAGGTTGGAGGGTTGGGTTTGAAAGACTTAACTTTATTTAATAAAGCTCTTCTTGGCAAGTGGATGTGGACGTGGAAGAATGAGAAAGATGCTCTGTGGTGCAGGATAATAAAAGCTAAATATGCTGATGGGTCTTTTATGAAGGAGTCAGCATGGTGGCGTGATGTGCAAACCGCTTGCTGTTTGGGTTCTTCAAATTGGTTTGATGACGGGGTTGCCAAAAGGGCAAGGGGTGCGGATTGTACAAGTATGTGGCTGGAGGATTGGACTGGAAGTGGTCCACTTCGGGAGAGATTTTATAGGCTGTATAATTTGTCAAGGGCCAAGCATGCGATGGTTAGTGATTGTGGGAAGTGGTCTCATGGTACTTGGCAGTGGACTCTTCCTTGGCGTCGTCCATTGGGTGTTCGTGAGCAAGGCATGTTGGAAGACTTGCTGAAATCTGCTAATACTGTTGCTCTTTGTGAAGGTCCTTTTGATAGGTGGTCTTGGAGGCCGTCACCGGATGAATTTTATTCTGTGAATTCTGCTTATGTCTTTTTGCAGGAACCAGCGGTAGGCCTTCCTGATCGTGTGTTCAAGCTCATTTGGGACTCTTTTGCTCCTTCAAATGTTAAGGCGTTCGCTTGGCGTTGTGTGCTTGGTCGTGTTCCCTCTATGGAGAATCTGTTGAGGCGCGAAATTGTTTTGCAGAATGGAGCGGAGCTGTGCAAGTTCTGTTAAACGGAGGTTGAGTCGGTCTCACATTTATTTCTTTCCTGTCCGTTATCTATGAGATTGTGGCAAGATTGCTATCATTGGATTGGTTGCCAAACTGTGCTTCAGGGGAGCATGAAGGATCATTTTCTGCAATTTCACTTCGGTTGGAAGGAGCTACATCTGTTGGGTATGTTATCAGTGTGGTTTGCAACAATTTGGACTATTTGGTTGATTAGGAATGGAGTTGTGTTTAGGAATGAGCAAGTTTGCTGGGCTAGTGCGTTGGAATTGGTGAGATGGCGGTCATGGCAATGGAACAAGGCAAATTTTAGGGGGTTTGAGTATTCTTTGTTTGAGTGGCACTCAAATCCTCTAATGTGTGTGTTTTCCTCCTAATTGGTGTGCTGTTTGTTGGTGTATTTGGTTTGGCCGTGGCTGGTTTGTGTTGGTGTTGGTACCAGTTTGTTCTTTGCCTTCGTTGATGGGATTCTCAGCACATGGTTTGGAAGCTGATATGTAAATGGGGTTTCATTTGGCTGGTGAATGCCTTGACCGTTGCATAGTTCTATTTCTGCTTCTTTTAATTCTTGTCTTTAATTTTGTATTTTGTTTTTGTTTTTCTCCTCTCTTGTATTGGGATTGAAGTACCCCTTGTACTTCCTAATCAATACAAATTTTCCTTATCTAAAAAAAAAACAATGACATGTAATTTTTCACCGTGAGGGAAATGGAGATATTTTTGTGGGCATTGATGACGATAAGGGTGTCATCGAACTTTGTGGTTAGTGCGACGATGGTCTTGGAAGGGGAGTTGTGTAACATCCCGATTTTTGGGAGTCACTTTAGTAACTCAAAATCAAAATAAAGCATAAAAGCAGGTGTATTTTTTTTTCGTTTTTCTTTTAAAAAAAACTTTTTGTTCTTGCCATGAACATTGAGATAGGGTGTAATACTTATAGTAGAGAGAGATTTCACTAAGAGAGAATCTAGAAAGAGAGAGAGTAACCGCTTAGAGAGAGAAAATAATTGAATCACAAGTGTGTATTGATCAAAATGAGCCAAGAGTCCCTTACAAATGACAACCGCTCCCTATTTATAGTTAGGGAGCTGGACCTAATGTATACATTTACCTCTGTTGGGCCGATTGGGCTTCACGGGGGAGGCCCAATTCCCAGGCTGGGCAACCGCCCCTTGGCGGGTAACCCCTGGGCGTAGGCCCCCTAGGAGCTCGCCCAATCCACTAGACCACAAGACACCGAGCACGAAGCATGAAGACTAAGTGTGTCTTTAAGGATCAAAATAACTAACTTAAAGCGCTATTGTGCAAAAATATTTAAATCGCCGACATGGCGTTAAAAGCAATAAAATTTCACAAGTCCACAAGCGGCGGTTGCGGAGCATTTGGTCGCCACGCTTGAACGGCGGTCGTGGTGAGTTTGGTCGCCTAGTGCGCCGACACGTCAGCGAAGTAGAAAAGTTAGCGGATCTTTGAAATTTCAACTATCACTTTCGAAGCGTCACCTCACATCATAGAGGGTAGAATTTGAACTAGTCCCACGCTTCCAATGCCTCCCAAGGTTGCGTCGTTTGTTTTTTTCAAGGAAATCATTCCCTTCTGTCATTATGAGGCGCAACTCCCCATCTTCTACACGCAATGAAACGACTGCTCAAATCCTACACACGTCCTCTGCCGTCATCAGTCCCTTGCCTATAAATCCCTCATTCTCCATCATTTGCCATTTTCGAAACCTTCACTCTCCATCCCCCTGATCGCCCTCTGAAGATCACTCCGACGCCACCGCTTTCGGTATCGCATCCTTCCCCATTTGACAACTTCTCCTCCATTATGCCCACCTAAACACCGAACCAGGGGCTCATCTCGCCATCTCACTCCGCTTGTTCCCTCACGGCGCGACCAGACGTCCTCGGTGCTAATCAGGCCTCCTTCTCCTGGCGGGATCCTACTTGACCAGTCAAAAGTCACAGCCTTTCGTCTTAGGACTTTCCAGTCCCTCCCTCTTGCTGTTCAATCCGCTCCCCTACTAGAGGCTATCAATCAGCCCTCCGATTATGAGACCTGCGACTCAATCTCAGACCTTTCCTAGGAAATCGGAGGTTTTTGCCACAAAAAACCCCTCGACAACATCCTTGCTTACGGGGGTTGCAAAGCGATCAAACGCCCTTGGTTCCGCCGCAAGGCCGACAAGTATTATGTTTCTCATCTAGACATTGTTTGATCTGTTGAGGCTCCTCTTATTTTATCTCTTGTATTCGTTCACACATTTTGTGTTCCCTATTTATATATAAGGAATGATTTCCTTATAAATATATTTTTGTTGATTTACTTTACATATTCTCTCAAATATTACTAATTATTAATATTATCATAAATTATTTTAATATTTTTATTAATAATTAATCATAATTCTTTTAACTAATTTAAAATAATAAATATTCTAATAGGTTATGTTAATACTAATTATTAATAGTAAATATTATACCAAATTTAACTAAGATTATTATTAAAAACAAAAAACAACTATGATTATTATTTAAATTAAAAATTTAAAATTCACTTGATAATGTTTAATGTTATTATGAATTAAAGTTTTTCAACTTTAACTATCAATAGTTAATTATCTCTTTGTAGTTTTGAGTGTCAATGAATTTTTTTTGTTTCTCATTGCTTATTTCCGTGATACAATAACTTATTTTAAAAACAATATTACTTATATATTTTATAAAGTTGTTGTGTATGCTTTTGATAAAAAGACAAAAATCTATTAGCTTTTCAAATAATCAATTATTTCTAATCTAGTGTATTTTTAAGTGAAAAGAAATTTTTATATTTGTACACAAACTTATATTAATTTATTTCCTCATTGTACCCAAAAAAAAACTTATATTAATTTCTCATTTTTAAAAATTCACTTAAAATAAAATTAACTTTTTTATTCAACTTTTAAATCACTTATATTTTAAGCAGCACAAACATGCCCATTTACACTACAAAAAACTGTTATTTAGTGGGGGTTTTTTAGCGGGGGTTTTAAATACCGCAAATGTCGTTAACTTTTTAAAGTTACGGGGGTTTTACTAAACCCCATAATTAACTCGCGGATTTTTTTTCTAATTTTCCCTCGTTTATTTCAGATCCCTTTCCTAATTCCCTCACTCACGACTCACACCTCTCATCTCTCTGCAACTCACCTCTCTGCCACTCTCACCATGAAACCCTAGATCTAGCAACCGATCGTTGTTTCTCCACTCTCTTCTCTCACCGATCGTTCACTCTCTTCTCTCACGGATTTTTGTTTTTGAGCGCAGAATCAGTTCTTGAAGAGCGATTGAGTTCGATTCACTGCTCAACTGTTTCATGGCTTCACTGCTCAAAGGTTGGTTCATTCTTCTTCAACCCTCTTTCTTCGTCAATCGTTCCTTCAATTTCAGCATTTTCTGTTCTCTGATTTGGTTTCGCTGCATGCATTTGCAATTCTCTCTGCAACCTTCGTTGTTGCTGCTGTAACAGTTTCGAATCATTTGAAAATTGCTTGATACTATCTATGGAATTTTTAGTTTGCGTTGGGAGTAGATACCTAATTTTCTTAGTATTTTTATCCTGGTTTCTGAGGCATACACACTGTTCGGTAAATTGATTGACTGAATTTATAAGCATATTACCATTGAAGTTTTAATGCCTATAAACTGTTCGACAAAATTCCTGACTGGTTTTCTCTCTTTCCCTTCATGTCTCCGTTGAGTTTTTTGATGCGAATCAAGTCAGTATGATGCATCTAAGGACGGGCTGGGATCCTCTCCAATGAAATCCTCTCAAGTTTTCTCCAGTGGACATTTGTGGCGGTTTTGAACCGCCACAAAATTTTTCCAGCTGCCAAAAAGTCTGTCAATTTAATTCAGCAGCATTTTGTGGCAGTTGGAAAACTTTTGTGGCGGTTCAAAACCGCCACAAATGTCCACTGGAGAAAAATTGAGAGAATTTCACTGGAGAGAATCCGGACCCATCTAAGGACTGCATAAAATCTGAAAGTGAGACTTCATGCTTGAGAAACAAGAAAAGGATGCGAGTCAGTGGCGGAGCACAGTGCCGATTGCAACCACAGTTTTGTCTCAGGTCCTCTCTTTCCTTATCATGACCAGCTTAAGTTGCTTTATAATTCTGTTGTAGCCTCTGTCCATAAGTTGTTTTAGAAAATGCGTGAATGAGTTTGCCTTCATATGATTGTTGAAATTATAATGCCAGCAAAATGCCTGATGAAGTGCCTCACTGAATTTCTCTCTTTTCTCTTCATGTTTGTTGAATTTGGGGCTAACATTGAGGTGCTTGTGGCGTTTGGAGAATGCTTAGAATCTGAAAATAAACGACATGCTTGCTTAGTTGATTTTGAGTATTATTACTATCACCAATTAGTTAAGTTGGTTGTCTATCATGAAGCTTGCGGACTTTTCCTAGAAGTAAGTAAGTAGACTTCTAGACCACTCTATGTTTCAATTTTCATGAGGGATAATCAGTTATCTAGAGATGCTAGAGGTCTCTAAGACATAGAAACAGTGTAAATAATCTCTTGCATTTAAGGTAGGTTGAAAACTCCCGTTAAAAAAAACTTGCAGATAAGAGAGGTTTAAAACCCCCGCTAAATGTATATGCATGTACCAGGGTTTGCTGAAAAATGCCGTTATATAATGATTTGTGGGGAGTGTAACTTGGGATTTTTCAAAACCCCCCGCTAAGTAACTCGCGGGGGTTGAAAACCCCCACTAAATGCAAAAACAAACCCCGCTAAATAACGTTTTTTTTGTAGTGTTAGAAGAAGAAGAAAAAAAATATGAAGTTTTATTTTCTCTTTCATCACACTTTAATTTCACTTATCTTCTTTTTTTATCTCTTTGATATTTCAATCATATTATTTATCATATATTTCATTTCTTCTTTATCTCATCGTTGAGCTGCATTTAGTATGGAAACAAAACATTATCAGCATTGCACTAAAAAAAACGTTATTTAGCGGGGTTTTTTTTTTTGCATTTAGTGGGGGTTTTCAACCACCACGAGTTACTTAGCAGGAGTTTTGAAAAATTCCGAAGTTACACTGCACACAAATCATTAACGGCATTTTTCAGCAAATCCTGGTACATGGATATAAATTTAGCGGGGGTTTTAAACCTCTTATCTGCAAGCTTTTTTTAACAGGAGTTTTCAACCTCCCTTAAACGCAAGAGATTATTTACACTGTTTCCATGTCTTAGGGACCTCTAGCATCTCTAGATAACTGATCATCCCTCATGAAAATTGAAACATAGAGTGGTCTAGAAGTCTACTTACTTACTTCTAGGAAAAGTCCGCAAGCTTCATGATAGACAACCAACTTAACTAATTGGTGATAGTAATAATACTCAAAATCAACTAAATGTGCAAAAGAACATAACCTCATTAAGAGAGCATTTCTTTGTTATACTACCGTGTGTAAACTAAGTTCATCTAAGTTAACCAATAAATACCTACAGATATTGACAGAATAGACTAGAGTTAGACAAATAATTGATTCATAAATACACTTAGAGAGTTAGAGTACTAGACACATTGCCACATAGTGTATAATTATATTAACTTGGCAAAAGTTGTGACAAACTGAAGATATCCAGGTGTCGGTTACTATATATGTTTACCAATTATTTTTGAAACATTACTCTATAAACTAGCTACTATGGCCCATAAGATGTCTATTCAGTAGCGCAGCGACATGATCTCCTTATATAGAATAATGTTACTCACACACCTCTCTTTTGAGGTGTGTGAGGTGGAATGATGAGAGAGATAGGAAGAAAAGAAAAAGTAAGGGAGAGAAAGTATGAGATGTGATAGATGGTAAGAGGAGAGAGATAGAAACAAAAAGAGGTGAAAATGAAGTGTTTTAAAAATGAAGTGTGTATATATCATTACTCCCTTATATATACCCATCTTCCTCCACCTTCACCTCCTATTCCTTTCATCTTTCACCTCCCTTTCTTTCTGGCTTTATCTGGAAAAGAAAAACCAAACCTCTCAATCTCACTATTCACCAACACTACATGTCTACCAGCAGTGGCAATCATGGGAAGGATCTGGAACAAGGATCATCATCACTAGATCATTATCATCACCAGCACCAGCAGCAACAGCAGAGCGAACCCATCCCGCTTAGCCGCTATGAATCTCAGAAGAGAAGGGACTGGAACACATTCGGTCAGTACCTGAAAAACCAGAGACCTCCAGTCCCACTCTCCGAGTGCAACTGCAACCACGTCTTGGATTTCCTCCGTTACCTTGACCAGTTCGGGAAGACCAAGGTTCACCTGCAAGGTTGCATGTTCTACGGGCAGCCCGAACCCCCCGCGCGGTGCCCGTGCCCGTTGAGACAGGCTTGGGGGAGCCTTGATGCTCTCATAGGGAGGCTCAGAGCTGCTTATGAGGAAAACGGTGGGTCCCAAGATGCTAACCCTTTTGCAAGTGGTTCCATTCGTGTGTACCTTAGGGAGGTTAGAGAGAGCCAGGCGAAAGCGAGGGGTATTCCTTACAGGAAGAAAAAGAAGAACATGGATCAAAGCAACAAGGGGATTGGTGAAGAATCCAGCTCAAACATGCACTTCTCCTGAATATTTCAGCTCTTGGTAATTTTTACATTCATAGTAGCTCATTGGCTTGCTTGGTTTTTCTTTTTTCTATAAGCATAAAAAAAAATTATTTAATGAATGGAAGTAGTCTTGAGCACAGGATGTTCTCAAGAGTCAAGAGTCAAATGCAAAAAGGGCCATGTCTAGATACAAGCCAAACCTGTAAAAGTTTATTAATTAAGCATAACACCAAAACTGAACTTCAGAAAAAAATCTCAGTGCCAAAGCCGTGATTTAAGCTTGTTCTTGCTTAATTAATTGGACAATTAAGTGTGTTTTTGTTTTTGTGTGTTGGTGTAAATGCTAAAGTGATTTAAAGCATTTTAATATATTCATCGACAGCTTTAAATTTGACACGCTAAGTTCAACGTGGATTAAAAACGTCAGGTTTTAACACCATGAATTCAATGTAAATATATTGACTTCAACAAAAACTCAAACACATACTAAAAGCTTCGGCATACTATAGGTTACAGCTTCAAGTTCTGGTGCACATATTACAACTAAAAGAAAATTATGACCAAGGTTGCTAGACTCACGAGTCGACGCAAACTGATTTTGGATAGGTAGTCACGTAAGATCTTATAAAATAAAGAAAAAAAAATAAACACTCAATAAAACCTATCATTGTGTATAAGATAACCTACTAGGACCATAACTAGGACATTAGCTTAATAAATTCAGCATCCAAAATCATAATAAAGTTCTACAAAATACATAAATAGCAAAAGTACCAATTTATAAATTCTTAGAGACTAGAGTAAAAACACTTAAAGAGAGCTTGGAGCATTTGAAATCACACTCACTCTGATGCAAACAAAATGAAGTAGGAGAAAGGTTCGACAACGACGACACTAGTAGCGGTGGCGACGACACTAGTAGCGGTGACCACTTCCCCCTATCTAAGGTATGTGCTTGAGTGTTCTTCCTAGGGTTACAAAATTATAGAAGTCATAGATGCCGCTTCATTTAAAAATTATAGAAGTCATAGAATTCACACTTATGGGGCTGTTCAAGAGAGATGTTATATATCACAGTACTAGCATCTAACATTTTTAAGAAAAAACACATGTGATTAATTAAGGTTCTTTGTTCCAAATTAAATATCTTATTAAACTAAAGACTTTTTTAATGCATTCTTTTTGTAAGCATTTAATTTTTCTAATTCACAATTTTATACTGACAAAGTCATGATTAAATGGACTCTTTCAGATAGATGTTGGAGAAACTAGATGCTACTAATTAAATACTAAACGCATCATTAGCTAGCCCCTTAGCAATTTCCTACCGGCTACCATCACAAATTCTAAAATATGCCCCAGTTATTACTATCTTAATAAATTAAACAAGATCCTTGCAATGTGTGATTTAACATTCTTATTTTCCTTTTCTTCACTATATGTTGTTTTGAGTTTTGACCCTGCTTTTTAATCCTAGTAGATTAATTAAATCATGTCTTATGGTATCTAATTATTGTACTTTCATCCGTTGCTTGAAAACGATACTATTTGGTTTTCAAATGTATTTAATTAATTAGTACTGACTAAGTATTTTGGGGACAAATATTTTGTTTGGTTAGGCGAATGCTTGAGCTTTGTGCTTCCCGTCAACTCACATGTTTTGTCGGCTTTTATTTCAAGTAGAAATTAAATATCAATTTTGAATAGACACGTTTTGTGTCTTAAGTGCTTAATATTTTCAATATATACCTTGATTAATGAACTTGAATCTCTTAAGCGTAATGCTTCCTCTAAAGTTACTTTATCCATGTTGAGAGGGATTGTTTCTCAATATTTGATATATTTATCATATGTATTTTACTTTAAAAAAAAAACGTTTCATTAATTCATAAATCATGTGTGACGACCTCTTAGGGTTTTTCTAGCTTTGTTTTCTGAAGGAAGTATATGAAACAATTCTTCAGCAGCTTTTGTGCTGGAAATCACAGCATTTTTTGCTGACTCAGTAATCATATTCACTTGTGCTCTCTGTGTTCAATTTTTTTTCCCAGCAGTTAAGTTTGACTGTTCCAAAACAAAAAACGGATTAAACAAAATAATTTATGAAAGGGAAACTACAGTGTGTAAGAACTCTAGCTAGGGGCATGACTAATGACTTCCCTCTAGAAATGAATATGGATACATCAAGGCTGAGTTCGTACATGTTTAATCTGGTTTTGGACGTGCTTGTCAAAGATATACAAAAGAGCATTCTTAACTGCGTAATAAATGCAAATGATATAGTTCTAATTGAAGAAATTCAGTGAAGAAGTTACTTGTAAACTTGAGATTTTGAGAAAGACTTTGAAATTTAACGGTTTTCACTTAAGATATGGTTTTTTTTTAAGAAAAAAAGAGTAAAATGGGGTATATACATTGCAATTTTAATAAGAGTACATATGTTCGAAGTAAATTTGGAATTGGAAATAACATTGCACACATTTTAACGTATCTCAAATATATTAAAAAAACTAATGAGAAATTGACAAAGATGCCACACACTAGATTCAAGTTAGGTGGTTAGAGGGGAGAAACACATTAGTAGTTATTTGTTATTTGTGATCACAAAATACCTATAAAATTCAAATTAAAGTATTTTGAAACCCAATGAGGGATATTATCCTAGATTCTAGCAAATGTTGTATTATAAAGAGACAACATGAGAAAAAAAATTGGAGTAGCTGAAATAAGATTTTTAAGATGGATGAGTGATCACACTAAAAAGGATATGATACACAATGATCGATAAGAGAAGATATTGATGTGACACTCATAGATGAGAAGATAAAGAAAAACGGTTAAGGTACCTATTAATGTCCGGTTGTTCAAATATGTACGTACAAAGAAATCTTTGAAAGAAACAATGCAAAAGGGTTGATAATATGATTTTTAGTCCATGAAGGGGCGTCTAGGGACAAAAAGGGATATAGCTAGGAAGATATTATCAAAACCGACCTAAGGGTCTCCAATGTTTAGAAAATCGTACCATGCAAACATTGACTAATCGAGATACTAGTTCAAGGTTCAATCGAGGTTGAACTCGAAGTAATTATATAATAAAATTATTATTATTTTGATAATATCTAATATATTTACGTAAGATATTAAGAAATTTAGACTGATTAAATTATAAATTATTATAGATTTGTCATCTTATATAATCTGTATGATAAAAATATATAATAAATGGTTAAAATAATTTTAAAATTAATAACCAAAAAATAATTAAATAAATAAAGACGAGTCTGATTCGCAACAATAAATATATTTCTAATTCGCAACAAACTAGTAGTAGTGTTTAGATCCACCTCCCGGACACACTAAACAGTCCCGGAGACTTAATCCTTTTATAAAAAAATTATTTTTTACTTAAGGAGTTGTCTAAATAACTTAAATATTGCATAGAATCATTTAGACAACCCCAATAAATATATATATATATATATATATATATAGACACACACACACCAATGTATAGTAGTTGATCATTAAATTAAACTCTCTTACTTTTTTATTTATTTAATTGGATTTCAATGCATGATACTTCTAATTATAGGAACAATCAGCTGTGTTCCATCACGAGATTTTAGTAACCAATTATTATGAGTGTGAATTAGTTATTCAAATTAACTTGGACATGTATTGTTCTTCTATAGTTTTGAATATGCACAGGCAATATTTTGATGTTGACAAAGAAGTTTTGTGAACTTATTAACACTCCCTAATCTCTTTGCAGGCCTAGGTGTGGCATATATATAAACTAAATTGTAGGAGTTCTTACCTACAACACAATCTATGGAAGGTTTGGTTCCTATAGTCGGTAATTTGATGGCATCCTAGTGCTATTAAACTTTCTGTTTTTTTGTTAATAACTACTTGAGAATTTGTATGCTGTTAGTAAAACCAAAAGCTCATGATAAATCGTCAGTTATATATGCATCAATGTATCTTAGTTATATATAATTGGGGAAAACTTACCTACAGTACCATACATGCAGTTGGTACTGTTCACCAATTAAAATCAAACACCTGTACATGGGTTTATTTTCTGAATCATCATTTGCAACTCTACTCCCGCCCCCCCCCCCAACCTTCTTCCACGCAAAGCTCCGACGACCACGCCACTGCGAGGTGGCCACCGACACGATCCAGATTCCACTGAGCTCCCCCTCTCCCTTTACAACTTTCACTTTTCCGGCCACCGCAAGTACCCAGCCAAGCCTTAACGTCCACAACCACCTGTTAGAATATAATATAAAACCATTAAAGTGGCCCTTACCCAACAGCTTAAGCTTTTGGGATTAAGTGGTTGTTTGACATGGTATCAGAGCCTCTGTGACCGAAAGGTCTAGAATTCGATCCTTGCTCCCCTCACTTTCTAATTAAAAGTGGAATTTAATTAAGCACATGGTAGGCGGACCTGTGCATTTATCCACGCTTCAAGCCCAAAGGGCTCTTGCGTGAGGGGGCGTGTTAGAATATAATATAAAACCATTAAAGTGGCCCTTACCCAACAGCTTAAGCTTTTGGGATTAAGTGGTTGTTTGACACCACCATCCGAGGAGAGTCACCCTTACGGGTCTGGGAGTCTTAATCTTCTTCTTGTTTGGTTATTCAACCTCTATCGGAGACCCCTCACTCTATCCACCTCCATCTCTCTCCCTTTATTCTTCTGCATCGTTGTGGGGTGATCAGATGGGTTATGAAGGGAGATGGGGACAGTGGTCAAACACTGATGGAGTTCTATTGCCCACCGTCAATTCTGTTTTTCAGTTTCACTTTGGTAATAAAAATGTACAGGTGTTTGATTTTAATTGGGGAACAGTACCAACTGCATGTATGGTACTGTAGGTAAGTTTTCCCCTATATAATTTCCCTTATGCATGTGTCGGTTCCATTAAAATGTAAGATGTATTTTCAACAAATTAAGGTTCATATATTTATACTTTTTCAAATATATATCGTGATCCTTTTTATCTGTTTTAGTTACTGTCATAAGGGGAAATTCTTTAGGGAGGGAAAATAATATCAAGATGATCAGTCCAACGTTTCAATGAACAAGAATACAAGTTTTCATTAATCAAAGAAAGAATACAAGTTTTGCTTTGCTGGAGGAGTCAATTGGGCCTGAACCCCAGTTCGTAAATATGGAATTGTTGGCAACAAATATGGAATTGTAAATGGGCCGGTCCATAAAGTAGGGGAGTTTGTTTCGACCAAAAACAAATATGGTGACATTGTTTGAAAATACTTTTTTACAAGTCAATTCAAAAAAGTGCTCGTCAAGACATTGGTTTTGTTCTAGTTTAGGACCCTACGACTGACCTTACTCCTCATCTCTTGGCGGTTGTTATAGGGACTAGTTTTTCCCGTGCTTAGTTGTATCGGGTGTTTTGCAAGTGTTTGTAGTTGTTTCTTTTTTTATTCACTTGTACCTAAAAACGGTTAGTAGCAAGAGGAAAAAGAAATACATCGCATAATTGACAAAACAAAAATGCATCGCAGAATAAAAAAAAAAACGAAAAGCAAAAGAGGGCAGAAGAAATGGGGACTAGAGAGCGAAACAATCCACCAACACCGTACGATCTCTGGTGATTATGGATTCAGTGACTAGTTGTGATGACAAACTCATCAGCTGTAGGAAAGAGATTTTACAAAATAAGAGCGCAGTCACTCAAAATCTCATCAATCAATCAAGAAGAGTGTGTGCACACGGTCGTGCTAAACTACATAGTCGTGCTTCCACACTTATAAATTTTGGCTCTCGTGCTCTCCACTATGATCATGCTAAGCTGGAGCACGGTCGTGCTTTGTAACAAATCTACAACCTGCTAATCAACATACAATTTTAAAGCTAATATGTAGCGGATTTGGATCCCCTCATGTGTTAATCTCACATGACCGTGTCATGTGAAAGATATGGACCTTTAATTACTTTTTTAATGAAATCTGATGGTCAGTATTATTTCCAGCACAATTTTAATTTTCTCTCTCCATGTATTCTTTAAGGGCCTAGATTTCATTAAAATAGATCTAAAGGCTGAGATCTTCACATGACCATCTTCACATGACATGGTCATGTGAGAGATTAACACATGAGGGGATCCAAATCCGTAGTTTAGATTATAGAATGTCGAAGCTAAATTGGGAGATAATTTACGACAAATTTCATGTTAATTTATTGATAGTAATATTTTTCATTTTGCATATTTTATAGGTAATGTTAATATAGTTTTTAGTTCTTGAAATATTTTGTAAGTAATTCAAATTAATATTATTTTTTCAATATTATTTTTCCTAACTTTATTCATATAAATTAATAAAAGCAAACAAAACCAACAAATACACATACATATTTTACCATGAAAATTAATGACAAAAATTATGATTAGTTTCTAATTTTAAAAGTAACTTACAGAAGAAAAAAATTGAGTAATGAGATAAGGGATGTTAATAGCGCGCTATTGCGGTGCTATAGTGGTGTAGCGTGGCGGCACGATGGTTGGCTGTGACGGTGGAGGCCTAGTGGTGCAGAAATCTCGTAATAGTGGTAGCGTCTGCAATTGCGCCCAAAATCGCCTTTGGTACGGCGCGATGGATAAAATGAAAAGTGATGGCGTGCGAAATTTCTTTTTGGCCCCTACTTAAGACACATTAGGTTAAAAAAATGAGGGCAAAATGGTCCTTTTGCCTCGGGTTAATGAAGTTAATCCCGCCCAAAAGAAACCTAGTGTTCCCTTCATGCTCTGTTTCTTCTTCCTCTTCACGTTTCTTCTTCTCCTCCTCCACACAAACACAAATTCCAACTTATTTCCGGCAGATTTGTCGGTGACTGGAGGTTCGTGATCTTCCTAGGCGTCTTCCTCACATCTACAAGAAAGTGCTTATGTTTGAGGTTATTTTCATCCTTTGTTTCTTCTTCCTCTTTTTTCTTCTCTATTCTCTCAATTTTATCTGTTATTTTCTCTTTTTTTTTCTAAATTTCTTTGTTTTCCATCTCATATTTCTTTGTTATCCATCTCATTTCTCTCTACAATTTCCGATTTCAGTCCTATTTATCATTTTTGAGTAGTCATACATATAGTATAATTATATATATATATATATATATAGGGGGAGTATCTTATGATAAAGTTTTTCTTATATGAGAAAGATAAGAATAATTTCTGACCATAAGATTAAAATGGATCGATTAGATTGAAACCTTCACTTAATGATTCTAGCATTTTATTTTTACTCTTTTATTTTGATGTCTTTTATTTATTATCTTAGTTTTATTTTTGTGTTTTCTGTCTTCATATTTTTTTGTCATAAACAATATAATATTATTTTTTTATATGTTTTCCATTTTCATATTTCTATTAGATTAATATGATAATAAAAATAACATTATGATATAATTAATAAATAGTAAATTAATAAAATATTAGGGACAATGACAATTTTACAGGTCATGAGTCTTATTAGGGATGAAAATTGAGTCGAGCGGTTTGTTAGGGGCCTATGGCCTAACCTACCAAAGGACAGGTTTAGGCCGGGCTTTGCTTAAAAGGTCAGGCTTAGACTTTTTTAAAAGCTTGATTACCTGATTATTTTTTTATAGTTTAATAAATATATTATATCTATAATATACTAATATATTAATAAATTTTTTTTGAAATGATATATTAATAAACTTAATTGTAAGAAAAAAGAATATTACTCCCTCCGTTCCTTTTTAAGTGTCGTTTTAGCATAAAGCTCTCCAACCAAGATAGTGGATTGTTAGAGTTTTTTTCTCATTCTACCCTCTCACATCTCTGTCATAAAACTCTCCAACCAAGATAGGATTGTTAGTTTTTTTTCCCACTTTCTCTCATATCATTAAAGTATTGGGAATGAGAGTTATTGAGAAAAGAGAATTTTATGGAAAATGTGAAGTAGAGTTATTAAAAAAGTAAGGGTAAAATTAACAAATTGTAACCTTAAAACATCAAAATGACAGTTAAATAAGAACAAAAAAAGCTTCTAAAACGACTCTTAAAAATGAACGGAGGGAGTAATAAATTGAATATCATGTCTAAGAAATACAAAAATACTGGATCCTAAAAGAGAAGAAATCCTAAGATGTAAATCTAAATTAGAAATGTTCTCTCATTTTATCTTTCACTTTGTTTACTGTCACTCTCTCAGCCTCTCACCCACCAGCTGCTCAACTCCCCAAGACATATTAGCCTATTGGCCTATTAGCCTCTTTAAGAGGACATTTTTAGGTAAGTAGGTTTTCAAACAGACTCGTACGTCAAGTCAGGCATCCTCGAAGGTCAGGCCGAGCCTTAAAATTTGGCCTTCAAAAGGCCACAGGCCAAGACTTGGGTTGCGAGTTCTGAATGCATTCTAGGCCTAAGTCTCACGAAGCCTAGCCCAACTCATTTCCACCGTCGAGTCTCATGAAAATATCATAATTAGTTTTTATTATTACTCTCATGCTTAAGAAAAACGAT
The DNA here is from genome assembly GCF_012489685.1 of Lotus japonicus. Lineage (NCBI taxonomy): Eukaryota > Viridiplantae > Streptophyta > Magnoliopsida > Fabales > Fabaceae > Lotus > Lotus japonicus. The sequence goes on from NC_080043.1 coordinate 41,939,662, forward strand.
AAAGATAAAAATGAGAATAAATATGATAAGTTATACGATATAAGCTAAAAGCTACCTCAAGTAGCTTATTAATAAGACGTAACTTATTGAAATAAGCATATTTGCCAAAGTTAAAAGAGATTTTAAACAAGTTAAATAAGCTTTTAAACTAGTTTAAGCTAAGTGAAATGTTGTCATATAGAGTCTATATTTGAGAAACTAGTTTGTTTTTCCGGGCTTCTAAGCCTCTTAATGAATAAAAAATCTACGAAAATTATTTGTTTTCTTATTTTCAAGATTCTACATTAATTCATTCCTTCACTAGTGTGGATCCACCTAATGCAAGAGTTAGAAACCATACTCTTCGTCTCTTCTAATTGATTTTAGGCTTAATTCAACTTTTGGTCCCTGATGTTTGGCTTACGTGTGAAGTTCGTCCCCTTAATCTTTTTAGTGGTCAAGGTCTCTGACGTTTACATCGTGAGCGATAATAGTCCTTTCGTCCATCTTCGTTAGTTGACTAACGGAAATGCTGACGTTGCATTTATTTAATTAATAAAAAAATCATTTTCATAATAAAAAAAAATTAAAACGTAATAATAATAAAAATTTTGAAAAAAAAGGAAACTTGAACTCCAGCTTTTACATAGAATCCTGTCTCAGAATCCTCCTTCAGACATGAACACAGAACCAGTCCCAAACACTAACTCGGAAGCACCTACCATCACCATCAATACCCACCACTGCCATGACATATCTCTAATCAGAACCTGAACCATCATCAACGAACACAAACCTCAAACCCAATGTCACCACCAAATCTAGAGCCCTACTACCCAGAAGCCATTCCCTTCATCCTCAAACCAAAAAACCTCAATCGCACCATACTAGACTTCCCCAAAACCCAAACCAGAAGCAAGAGATGAACAAAGCCTGCATCCCCCTCAACCAAATCCCCAAAACCACGGTCGGAAAGAGATGAAGGAGGAACAACAACTCCAAACTCCAATACCATAATGAATCCCTTCTCGAACCACTTCCTTACCCTTGCTTGTTCCACCTCGGATCGCCATGACCACCGAGCTTTGATTGCTGCACCACAGCAAGGGTGTCGCGCCTCCACCAGAGCCGTCACTGTGGTCGTGGGTCCTCTCACCCTCGATCTCCCTTCCTCCATCGCGGTCTACTTCCTTCGCGATCTTCTCTATCTCTGTTGCGAGTTCTGGATCCATCCCTCCATCACCTCTACTTCATCTCCTTTTTCTGATTTGGGTCTGGATTTGTTTGGATTGTCTTCATCTTCTGTTTGGTTTGGGGCTTGGATTTGAGGATGAAGAAATAGGGCAAGACACCTGGATCTATGTGTGAGAGATGGGTTTTGGGGGATTTTTGCTATTTTATTTCGGTGGGCAGAAGATTGGGTTTTGGGGAGTTGGCGGTGGAGGTGATGGTGGGGGAGGGGGGTTCGCTAGTGATGGTGGTGTTGGGTGGGAGTGGGATGAGGAGAAGGAGGAAGAACATGAAGGGAATTATGGGTATCCTAGTGCCTGGGTTTTGAAGATGAAGACAACCGTTAAATTTCTGGGTTTTGTAGATGAACTGTTGGTGTTTCAATTTTAGACATGTATTTAATTTTTAATTCATTTATTTTATTTTTGATTAAATAAACGAGCTCCACATCAGCATTTCTATTACTCAACTGACAGAGTTAGAGGTTGGGACTACGATCACTCACGGTAGATACTTCGAGGACCTTGACCGCTCGGAAAAAAAAAAAGGGGGACGAACTTCGCACATTTGTCAAACATCAGGGGACCAAAAGTAGAATTAATCCTTGATTTTATGAAAGATTTCGGAACAAGACATAAACGTAAAAAAAATGGCAAATATTAAATAAAGATTTAAATCATCATTATAAGGTGAATCTAACAAAATGAAAGTTCGAATTAAGCCATCATCTTTTCCCTCATTTATCTTCGGATGTTCACCAAAGTCCAAAGGTGAAAGAAAAAAGAAAGAAAATTTACTACACAAAAGCAAGTATTACATTAAAAAAACAACCAAACCCGAAATACTCACTGTGAAATACCTTTGCCTAAATTTTCTTTCATTCCAAAAAAAAGGGTATGTGCTTTCCATGTCCAAATGTAAATCTATCTATTCTTCAGTTCTTCCCAATAGGATATCATATATCATATATCCATCACTGCTTGCTATGAGAAACTATCTGTTAGAGGAAACAAGAAAATATATAAGCATACGAATACACATGTATTGAAATTATCTAAAAACATACAGCTCATATACTTAAAAAGTCCTTCTTTAACCTTAATCTATAAAATATTTTTAAAAGAAAAAATAATCTCCAAAAATTAATAACTATAGTGGTGCCATCTGTCTTATTCAATTTATGACACAATTAATCATGACACAATTAATCAAAGTCATATACATGTCAACGAAAACTGAAACTACGCCTTGGAAGATACTACCAAGTACGAATTGACATAAACGTTATTTAAAGGAAAGTATGATTTCAAAAATAATCAAAGTATACATAAGAAAACAACATTTGATATTTAAGTGTTCTATGGAAACTGAATTATGAGTATTATTTTTATATGAAAACTTCTATATTTGGAGACCAAAAAATATTTCCACAGAAGATGAGAAAATACGACAGAAACATACAAGAGCGCACAAATCTTGGTGCTTATGATTGAGAGGCATGTACAAACAAAGAGAAACAAAAAACTAAGCCGCAAACAACAAACTTGGTAACCTTACCTTATTTTTATTTTTAATGGCAGCAACACCAACATACCACTAACAAAATTAGAGTGCAATTACTTCATTTGACATGTAACAATAACACTAAGAATAAAAATCTTATGATTATTTATATATTAAACACAAATTTAAAAAGTGTTAAATTAATAATCAACTGCAATGAAGATTACTCCAACAGAACTCAACAGAGTACAGGTGTTTTAAATAAGGGCCTGAGGCAGAGGAATTAAAGGCAAGAGTGGGTGCTTTGACAACTACAGACATAAATTGGACCAAAAAAAGGAAGCTGAACCTAAGCCTCCATAGTCAAAATTAATTGAATTATTTTATTATAGTAATATAATACTTCACAACGCAGGATTTCAACTTATGTCTTTGTCTGCATATGTCTTGATTCTTTCAAGGTGTCTAAAATTTCAGCAAACTTTTAATAACAAATGGAGACTGTGATGACATTCCATTTCCTCTTGGAATGGAATTTCGGGGCCAATACTTAAGTGGACTTAAGTGGAGGTGAGGTACTTTATGACATTTCAAATTCATGTCATGGGACTTTTTTATTTTCAGTTGGAGTTTTAGGGTATATATATCTTTCAATGAGCTGTTGCACAAATTAGTACACCAAGAGTCCAAGACCATGTTTGTGTTTAAGGAGAGAAAAGAAAAAGAATGACCAAAAGCAAGAAACAATAAAGAACTAGCCTCATAAAAATTCTGCTCAGTTTCCAAACCAGAAAACCCCTTATGGCTCAATGTCAATGAATTGAAGCAATTGTTGACCATATGCAACAAAGAAGACACACTGAACTAGGCTTTACCATATTGCCATATCTTATATAACCAAACACTAATCGGATCAAAATTCAAAACTTGATATCAGAAGTCCTGGTCTTAGCTTTTTAACAGTAAAATATAATTAAAGAAAAACCATATACTATAAATTGTGAGGTTAAACTGAATTCCATCATTCTGTGAATCTGCAATGAACCAACCCTCCAAAAGATTTAAAAGAATGCACTTAATGTGTAGCTATTGCTATACTTTAAAATGCCAAAAGAGAAGATAAACCAAAGCTCAAGGTAGCACTAATAATAATTCGAGAAATGAGTGTGAAAAAAATATTCAAGAAGCAAGCCAGAAATGAGTAACAAAGCACAAGTCAATGTAGTTACTAGAAAGATCCAAGTATATGAGGCATTAATCACACAAAAGTGGGGCCACTTTACATTCTTCCTTTCAGAAGAAAACATGATTGAGAACCAAAATACAGCTTTCTGAAAAGAAAATGAGACAAATGAAACAAATTTCTTTCCATCATGGACGACATATGCAACTGATCAAAATATTGCCTCTAAGCACAATCATAGCTTAAACTCCAACCTGACCCACAGTGAAAACAAAAATTGCCCTTCAGTTACAATCACTCACAACTACACAAATTTCCCTACTTTAGCCACAAGCATACAATCACCATGATTCACAAGCGCATCATACATATACAACATTAGCATCCAAACAAAAGAAAAATCCAAACACAGACAAACAACAACAATAGTACAATACAGAACAATAAGCCAGACATGTTATGGAGTCAAAAGCATACAATTTCCACAAAATCAAAGGATGAAAATCATTAACAACAAACAAACACTAACTAAACAACAGTATCACAAAATTGTACGAAAAAAAAGCTCACCAGTTCCAGAAGAAGATCGTTTGCTGCGTTTAATTTTTTGCAGCTGAACCTGTGTTTCCATGAAAAGCTGCATCCTCTGATATTCCAAATCCTTAGCAAACTGCATCCTCTGCTTCTCCAACTCCACCATTTGCCTCTGTTTCATCTCTTCAACTCTCTCATACATATCCCCAAACCTCACTATAGCATGAGCAAGCTCTCTGTAACCAAACTGCAAATCCTTGTCATCATTCTCCACTCTTCCCCTCTTCCCACTGCCGCCGCTGCTCGACCTCCACTCCTCCGACTCCCCGCTCTCCGCCTCCGCCGCAGCAGCCGCAGCCGCCGCGAACGCCGAGAAATTCCGGCGGAACAACGAGTCCTCCTCCCTGCTCAGAACCGGCGGCGAAGGCTTCGCAGCCGGGCGTTTCTGAGTCCCGGATCGGGGACCGACAGGGTGCGAGACAATCCACGCCGGCGGCGCCGACGGTTTCACGGCGGCCGGCGGGGATGCCTTTCTGGCCGGATAAGTATCGCCGATGAGGGCGTTGAGACGGGAGAAGAACGGCCAGAGGCTCCGGTAACCGCCGCCGGATTCGGAAACCCTAGCCTTCTCGATCTTGTACTTCTTCTTCAGCGTGTCGATTCGGTTCTTGCACTGCACGTCGGTCCGGCGGGATTTCTTACTGCCGGCGTGGCGGTCGTTGACGGTGTCGGCGACCTCCTGCCAGTGCTTCTGGCGGAGGCTGCCGCGGTTGAGCTCGAGGTAGCGTTCGCCCCAGGCATCGACGAGCGTGAAGGTGGCGTCCTCGCTCCAGCAGTCCTCGCGGCTGGGGAACGACGGCGGAGGACGCGACGGAGCTCCGTCGGCGGAGACCATAACGGCTGTGTGTTTGGGTTTTAATAGAAAAAAAATTAGAAAATCGGTGGCCGGTTGGGTGGGTCAGAGAAACAAGGAGGGCCGTCTGCGGAAGCAGCAGCTTTGGCAATGTTACGAACGAAGTACGATGATAGTCGTTTACCGTGCGGGAAAACAATTGCATTGTTATTCTTTTTTTTTTCCTAGTTTTATTTATTAAAATAACTTTTTTGCATTTTTTGTTGTTTGAAGCTTCATGGGCTTTGGAAGAAAAAAATAGTAGTTATGGGTTCTGGCCCACTTTTGTATTATAGGGATCGTAATCTACCAAGGTTTGATAGACAAATACAAAATAGTAAGTTTGTCTTGTTCGGTAATATTTTCTCTTCTAGAGCTCTGCTAGGGTTTCTCCAAGCATGAAATCTAGGAAGAGTGGTTTTCCCCAGATCTAGCTGGGGTGTCTTTTTTACCTTCCAAGGGTAAATTTCTCTGTCTCTTTTCTTTGTGTTTACAAGCGAGCTACTTCATGGATCGAAACAGCCACAACGCTGATGGGTCATCTATGCCAGGAGGGGAGGATGAAGTTGAAGGAAACATGTTTGATAGGGAGGCCCAATTGGTGGAAGATCTTGAAGGGTCCATTCTAGATCTGCAAGTTGAAGAGTCTGAGAGTCTTGATTTGGCCAAGAGAACCATTATGGGTAAGGTGTTGGCGGCTAAAGTGCTGAACAAGGGTGCTGTAAAGAATGTGTTAACCAAGCTTTGGGGTAACCCCCTGAATCTGCATATCACAGTCATGGGTACAAATACCTTCATGTTTACTTTCCAGGACGAGAAAGAAGCGGAACGGATCCTAAATACGGGACCTTGGGGTGTTATGGGTCATCTCATGAGCACTCAGGTTTGGGCCCCCCAAATCTCGGTCTATGAGATCGATTTCAATAGAGTCCAGTTTTGGGTTCAGCTTCATGGGTTACCGTTGGAGCTTATGACTACGGTAAAAGTGGGGAAGTACTAGAAGTTGAGAATCCGAAGGTAGAAGGTAAGCTTCTGCGCTCTTTTTTTCAGAGTGAAAGTGTGTATTGATATCTCACGCCCTCTCATCACTGGCTTCTGGGCACCAAGGAAAAATCTGCCAAAAACTTGGGTGTTCATGAGATATGAGAAATTACAAGGCCTCTGTTACTAATGTAGGATTGTGGGGCATGAACAAAAAGACTGCAGTAAACCTAGAGCCATGGCAGTGTGCAACCCTGATATGCCCAGATTCACTCCCTCTCTCGGTGATGGCACCGCCAGATCCCTAGCCTCCATTCTCACTGATCATGGAAGACCCACCCAGCCACAGGGTGCTGCCTCTGGTGGCCAGCAGAACTCTGGGGAAGCACGCAACACCTCCTCACATCCGAGTAAGGAGTATGAGTTTTGGAAGAAGAAACTGGATCAGCCAGGCAGATCCTTCGTGGTGGAGGAGATTCACAAGGATAAAGCCAAACATTGCAACACCTATGATGACAACGGCAGCAACATGGGTGAGGGGCAGGGGGAATCGTCCCCTTCCCAAGGTGCCCGTAGATTAGAGGAGGAGTCCTCTAAAGGGTTGGTGTCTGCTCACCCTGAGAAGGCTGCCTTGGGTTCTCTCATAACCAACTTAGCAGCGGTGAGTACAAGAGGCACTGGTGAGCCTGTGAATGTCAGTAACACGAACATGACTAAGGAGACGACCTTGGCTACAAGAATAGACCTGAAATTAGGTGCTATAAGAGCGGGCCTTGGACCCAATTCGCTGCAGGAGCTGTAACACCCCGATTTCCAGGTGTCACTTTAGTAACCAAAAATAAACTTTACGCGGAAAACAGGTAATTTTTTTCGTTTTCTTTCCTTTAAATCAAAGCGAACACCCAACAACTAAACTAACCGATATACAAATATATACACAAGTACAGCCTCAGCTGCACCCTCCCGTCACGCGCACCCGCAGTGACTCCAAAGTAGTACGCCCGTAGGCAAATATGTACAACCCAGCACTGTAAGTAAAAGTATCAAAATACAGTCATCCAATGAGAATGTCGGCACCCAAAAATGGCCTGAACAAAAGACCCCTGTACTCCGACAGACTCTTTGTGATCCTCCTCAAAAGAACCACACAAAAAGCCACCACATCGGAACCTACCCTGTCCACAAAGAAACTGACGATCAGAGCTCTACACAAAAATGACGCTAGTCTAACCTACCCTCCCAGTCCAGCTCAGTACTCCTCCTCCTCCTCATCGCTGCTCGGCGAGTAGCTCTCCCCACTGCTCTCGGAATCAGAATCGGAATCCACCGTAATCATCTCGGTGTCCAAATCCACGACCTCCCTCCTAACTGTCCTGCGCACCGCCCTAGTCGAGCCGGTCTCCACGTCTACCTCTCCTGCAAGAACATCCTCCTCCACCACCCTCATCAAGGGGTCCACACGGTAGCCGTGCGGTGAAGAGAAAGATAAGAGACGTAAGGCAGATGGGACGACAGACTCCCTCCTCGGCAGCACAAGCCTAGAGGACGACGCCACGTCGGTAGGATCGATGGCAGTAGCAGGAGGTGGCACAACAGGTGTAGCAACAGCAGCTCTGTCTCCGCCGGGTCCTCCTCAACAGAAGGTGAAGTCGGAGGTGGTGCAGGTGGTGCATGACCAGTGCCTGGTCCACAGTGAACTTAGGGCGGCAAATCAAAACTCAGCTCCATACGCCGTAGCACTCCTCTCGTCAGGCGTCCTCGCTCATCCGTCCGGTCCTCCATGACCCTTCCCCTGTACGTCGCTCGGTGACCAGGGAAATCGATCACCCAAGCGGTGGGGGCAGCACGATCGACGAGCTCATACCTGATCCCCCCCGAGGGAGAGACCATCGAAAACCAATCGGCCATCGACATCTGGCAGCAGGCCGACCGCCCAAACACAAACATACAACCAAAGCCAAGGCGCTAGGGTCAACTCACAGAAATAAGTAGATATACACTCAACATATTCAACATGTGATATGGGGTATAGATATATGTTGATATATATATATATATATATATATATATATATATATATATATATAAACAATCCTAGCATGTTATGGCTCTAACATTACTTCAATAACCAAACAACACACAGTTCAAGTCAGAATGAATGTATGCGTGATATGCAATCATGATCCGGATTTGTGACGCGTTCCCGTTCGCCACAAGTGAAGCATTCCCGTTCTTCACTATGGATGAACCATTCCCGTTATTCATCCTTAACACATTGGTGAACCATTCCCGTTATTCACAGTATGATGAACCATTCCCGTTATTCACCAAAAGATGCACAGGTGAACCAGTCCCGTTATTCACCCGATTGATGCAATATGGTTAGCCAAACATCAAATCGTCCTCACCACACGACCATTTAGCTCAAACCCAACCTCAAAACAACCCAAGAGTTAGTGTAGATCAATACAACACAACTCGGAGTGAGTGTCGGTCAATACAACACCACTCCACCCACAAAAGTACACAAGGGTCTAGTGTCGGTCAATACAACACAGCCCAATCAACAAGAGCACTAGGTGTCGGTCAATACAACACGGCTCCAACAACAAGATCACCCAAGATCAAAGCCAGAGTCAGTGTCGGTCAATACAACACGACTCGGAGTTAGTGTCGGTCAATACAACACAACTCCCACCACAAAACCCACAAACAAAGCCCAGAGTCTGTGCCGGTCAATACAGCACGACTCGAACAACACTCCCAAGAGTACTAGAGTGCTCGGTGACCTTCAATCATCACCATAGCTCACCTTAGTGGCTTTCCCAATTCCACAACTCTCCAAACCCACAAACAAAGTCGACTTTTCCCCGTCTTTCGCAATTATTTTCTCCTTTAGTTCTCCTATAATTATTCGTTTAGTAAAAACGTTTCGAATTGGATTAGTCAAGTTATGAGTTTATTTCTCAAAGTCTAAGTCTCCCAAAATCTCAAGTTTTCGAAATTCTATTCATTCTAGGTTTACAGAGATCAACCACCCAAAATACATTTCCCGGGGAAAGTCTAAGAATTCCAACGAATCCCAACAAATGGCTAAGTCTCAAACCCCTCGTTTGAACTTGCCTAGGGTTGTTCATCCAACCCGAAACACCAACTTTAACCAGTTCAGAGGTTCCCCACTCCGAAATCGCGTCAAAACGCACAATCCATCAATATCACAACATCACAAGTTATGGAAAAACATCATAACATCAACTCATCATCATAATCAACATCAGATATAACATAAGTCGAATTTATCGACGCCTATCATGCAATCATAGCTAAATATAGTAAGTTGCCCTAACCTCGAGCTGATCCAGCTTCGAAATCACAAGCTTCTTCACTCAAGTGCTCTGAACCTTCCAAAGTTCCTTCAACTGAACCTCGGAGGAAAAACAAAGCAGAATTCAAACAAAATCGATTAGTTCGATCGCAATACAACACATAAACGATAGACAAAGCATTAAAGCTTCAGAATATGACAATCGGGTACGAAAAGACAAGTTTTCGAAACCGAAAAACTTCCCCCCCCACTGATATAGCCCACGGCCTCAAAGGAAAAAGGGCTTCGGCTCTTTTTCTTCGATCAAATCAATTCACAAGGTAGTTTTAGGGTAAAACTAAGGCAAAGAAACTGTCAGAACAATTTTCGGACAATCGGGTCGAAATACGTCTATCCAAGGGCATTTTGGTCCAAAATAAAGGCTCAAAACCTCAAAGTTATCAGTTCGGAAAACAAATTTGACAGCATTGATCCTAATGACATCCGTGACAACAAATCCTAAAGGCACGAAGTCAGATTATAGCTTTTCGACAATAAAGTTTTGAAATGTGAGACAAAAAGGGTTTTGAATCAGTTTTTCAGATCCATGTCAACTGGATCACAATCAGCGTTTACTGACAGAGGTTTTAGGCTCTTGGGAACCTAGAGAACAAACCCCAACCAAGAAATCAGAGAAATCGGACAATTTTAGAAAAAGCTCAAAACTGTGAGCACAGAAACGACTTCAGAAACGCAACAGAAACAGTAATCAGAGGTAAGAATCATGCTAGTTACCTCAATACCTAGAAGTAGGGACGAACTGCACGAAGATTGGTCGATTTTTCGCGAAAAATCTTTCTCCTCCTCTCCCCCTAGAACTCGCGGCCTTGATGAGTGAAATGGAGAAGATATTTTGTTTTTCGAGCTATTTATAGGCAGGTGAAATCGCGGGAAAATGAAAATTTCGCGATTCCGATTTTTGCAGCACGATCACCGATGAATTCTAAGAGAGATTGTGGCGTCAGAATTCCAGAACTCAAAACAAACATCTATGATTTGGGAAAAACGATATCTAAAATCTCAAAGGCGGTGTAAGTTAATCTGTCCCGAAAAACTACTTTTTGCTGTGATGCTCAAACAACAAAACTTCCTACTAAAGAAAGATTGGAAATGTCGAAACAAATCTGGCAGCGCAGACGGAAACTTCGTTAGAAGTCCCGAATAGAAAAAGTCTTCATCCATTGCTCGAATCTAGGGTTTCGAAGCAAAGAAATTAGCTTCGGCGGACTTCCGAAAAGTGAATACTATCGTGCATACAGTCCAGAGTTCCGAAATGAAACGCTGGTCGAAGGAAAAATAAAGAGAATCTTTAAATTTTCCAAGGATTCGAAATCTCCCTTAAAACGTTGCTCTAAAGCGAAACAGCCTATTCTGGACACGCTCGCCATAAGGCCGGTGTGCAGACGACTCGCACTAATTCCTGAAGCGACTACGCAACATTCCTCAAGCAATTCCTGAACTTTCTTCTTCATTAATCTTTCTCGGTCATCAAACTCCTGTCACGCTTACACTGATTCTACGCGTGAGTCGGAAATTAACTTGTTCTGAAAATCTAGGTCTTACAATACTCCCCTCCAAAAAGAAAGTTTCGTCCTCGAAACTCAGAGTTCTGCAAAAAGTCCGGGGTACAGTTCCTTGATCTTGTCTTCCAATTCCCATGTAGCGTCTCCCGTATCCTTGTTCCATATCACCTTTACCAACGAAATCTGCTTTCCCCTCAGCTGTTTTACTCTTCTATCCCCAATACTCACTGGCGGTGCCTCAAAGGTCAAATCATCCTTCAGTTCAACGTTGTCTGGTTCGATTACATGAGTCGGATCTGGAATGTACTTCCTTAGCTGCGACACATGGAATACATCATGAATGTTGGAAAGAAATGGTGGTAGTGCAATCTGATATGCAACTGGTCCAACACGTCGATTGATTTGATAAGGCCCAATAAACTTTCGCGTGAGCTTCCTCGACTTAATAGCTCGTCCAACCCCCGTAGTCTGAGTAACTCGTAGAAACACATGGTCACCCTCCTCAAACTCCAGGGTTCTGCGTCTCTGATCTGCATAACTCTTCTGTCTACTCTGTGACGCTCTCATCTGTTCTCTGATCTGCTTGACCTTCTCAGTCGTCTGTTGCAGCATTTCTGGCCCAATCAACAAACTCTCTCCATCTTGATACCAACACAACGGTGTCCTACACTTTCGACCATACAAAGCTTCATACGGTGCCATCCCAATGCTCGCATGAAAACTATTGTTGTAGGTGAATTCAATCAATGGCAGAAGATCATCCCAGCTTCCCCTGTTATCTAACACGCAAGCCCGTAGTAGATCCTCTAGCGACTGAATAGTTCTCTCTGTTTTCCCATCTGTTTGTGGATGGTACTCCGAACTCAATCTCAGCTTGGTTCCTAACGCATCATGAAGAGCTCCCCAAAAGTGCGAAGTAAACTTTGGATCCCGATCAGACACAATACTTGTCGGAACTCCGTGTAGTCTTACAATCTCCGCCACATAAATCTCAGCCAACTTCTCTACATTGTAGGTAGTTCTCACTGGTAGAAAATGCGCTGACTTGGTCAAACGATCCACAATCACCCAAATCGAATCGTGTCTCTTCTGTGTTCTTGGCAAAGCTACCACAAAATCCATGGATATACTATCCCATTTCCACTCTGGCACGTCTAAACTCTGTAGCATACCAGCAGGTCTTTGATGCTCTACCTTCGCCTTCTGACAGGTCAGACATGCAGCTACATACTCAGCCACTTGTTTCTTCATTCCTGGCCACTAGAAATTCAGTTTCAAATCTTGATACATCTTTGTCATTCCCGGATGAATACTCCATTTGCTCTTGTGTCCTTCATCCATGATTAGCCTTCTCAATTCTGGATTGTTGGGTACACAAACTCTGTCCTTGCATCTTAAGATATCATCCGTTCCGACTTTGAATTCCGGGTCTTTCCCTTGAATTACCAAGTTCCTCTTCTCTAGCAGAAACTCATCTTGCAGTTGTCGTTCTCTAATCTCTTCCATCAGTCCACTGGCAATTCTGATCATACCGAACTTCAACTTTCCCTCAGACGGTGTCACGCCTAAACTCATATCTCGAAATTGTTCCAGTAACTCCAACTCTTTAACCATCATTGACGAGACATGCATCTTTCTGCTCAAAGCATCATTAACTACATTTGCCTTCCCAGGGTGATATTGCAATGTAAACTCATAGTCTTTGATGAACTCCATCCATCTTCGTTGCCTCATGTTCAGCTCCTTCTGATCAAACAAGTATTTAAGGCTCTTGTGATCGCTAAATATTGTGAAAGTACAACCATAGAGATAATGTCTCCAGATTCTCAGCTAAAACACAATGGCAGCTAACTCCAAATCGTGAGTCGGATAGTTCCTCTCGTGAGTCTTCAACTGTCTCGAAGCATAAGCTACCACTTTTCGATGTTGCATCAGCACACATCCCAAGCCTTGGTACGAAGCATCACAATAAACCTCATAAGGTTCCTCCGGTTGCGGCAAAATAAGCACGGGTGACGTCGTTAAACGCTCCTTCAAAGTCTGAAAACTTGATTCACACGCCTCAGTCCATGCAAAAGGTTGATCCTTCCTCGTCAATTGAGTCAAAGGTCCAACAATCTTGGCAAATCCCTCAATGAAGCGTCTATAGTATCCAGCTAAACCCACAAAGCTTCTTATTTCTGTCACTGTCTTCGGTTGCTCCCAAGCCAAAACAGTCTCTACTTTCGCCGGATCCACAGCTATGCCTTCCTTTGAGATAACATGGCCTAAGAAATTGACTTCCTCCAGCCAAAATTCACACTTGGAAGGGTTCGCATACAGCTTCTTCTCTCTCAACACTTGTAGAACTTGGCGCAAATGTCCCTCATGCTCCTTTGCGTCCTTTGAATATATCAATATATCATCAATGAACACCACCACAAACCGATCTAAGAACTCATGAAAGATACGGTTCATGTAATCCATGAAAACAGCAGGTGCATTTGTCACTCCAAACGGCATCACTAGGTACTCGTAGTGTCCGTAGCGTGTTCTGAATGCAGTCTTTGGTATATCCTCAGTCTTCACTCTGATCTGATGATAGCCTGACTTCAAATCTATCTTGGAAAATACGGCAGCCCCTCGTAATTGATCCATCAAATCATCTATCCTTGGCAACGGGTATCGGTTCTTGATCGTCGCCTTATTCAGTTGTCGATAATCCACACACAATCTCGACCTTCCGTCTTTCTTCTTAACTAAAAGCACTGGCGCTCCCCACGGTGAAACACTTGGTCGAATGAATCCTTTTGCCGAAAGATCCTCCAACTGAGATTTCAACTCTACTAACTCCGCAGGTGCCATACGGTAAGGTGCAATCGAAATCGGTCCAGTTCCAGGTACAATGTCGATCACAAACTCTACATCGCGTACAGGCGGCAGTCCAGGTACATCTCCAGGAAAAACATCCGCAAAATCTCGAACCACCGGAATACCATGAATATCCGATTCCTTCTTCCCTTCCAGACTTAGCAATGAAAAGTACTTCTGAGTACCCTCGCTCAACGATGCACTAATGTGGTTAATGGAAAGATACTCGAAAAGATCCGAGTCTGGGAACACCACTTTCTTTCGACTACAGTCCAAAAGACAATGGTAGTGGGATAACCAATCCATCCCTAGGATTACATCTAGGTTTTTAAGGGGTAGACATACTAGGTTGGCATGAAAAGTTCTATCTTTATATACTACTGAACAGTGCATGCATGCGGCATTAGCAATTAGAGTCCTAGCAGGTGTAGTTACCATAAAATCAAAGCTCAAAGTAGTAATAGGCAGATGCAGTCTTGATACGCAATCCTTAGAGACAAAAGAATGAGTTGCACCAGAATCAAAGAGTACAGTTAGAAGATTACCGTCAATTTCACATTCTCCTCTGATCAAACCATCAGCTCCTTCAGCCTCTTCTCCATCCATGGTATACACTCTTCCCTTCGCCACTGGGCGCTTCCCACTAACAGCATTTACAGACGGTTCAGCCTTTGGTGCTTTGCAGTCCATAGCCAGATGCCCAGATTTATTGCAATTGTAGCATCTTGGTGGCTTCGTGCAATTATTTGCATAGTGTCCGGCCCCTCCACATCGAAAGCAAGTCATCTCACGGTTCTGGGTACGGCTTCCCGACTCTCCTGAAGTAGCAGCAGCAGCCATCGGCTTGTAAGATCCCGGGGTAAACCCTCTCCCCGCAGGACGTTGATATGGCTTCCTCGCTTGAAACCTTCCCCTTCCCTGAGAACTCTGTGGTGTCGACCTCATCGGTCCCCCTGTTCCAGTCCTGTTCAGTCTTCGATTCTTCATCATCTCCACCTCAGTTGCCTTCTCAACCAATGCCTGGAACCTCGTGATCCCCAACGGTCTCACCGAGTCTTCAATATCAGGCCTCAATCCCCTCACAAATCTCTTGCACATGTAGGGTTCATCAACTTGGTCACGGAAAAACCGAAAGTGTTTTGCTAGAGACTCCAACTTGGCAGCATATTCCGGAATGGTCATGCTCCCTTGTCTAAGAGTCAGAAACTTTGATTCACGCTCATCACGAGCACTGTCTGGGAAATACTTCTCGAGAAAAGCAGTTCGAAAAGAATTCCAGTTCACCTCAACCTGATTGGCTTCCATTATCCCTCTGGCGCCTCTCCACCAGTACTCAGCATCTCCCAACAACAGATAGGTTGCCAGTCCCACCTTGGCTCCCTCAGCAGTCTGTAACACTCCAAAGATCTTCTCAATTTCTTCTATCCAAAGATCTGCTTTGTCCGGGTCGGTACCTCCCGAAAACTTAGGTGGATCCTGTCTCCTGAAGTCATTCAAACCTTTGTTCTGATCCAGAGTCGCCTCCCTCTGACGCTGGTGTTGATCACGCGCTTCCTCCGCAGCACGCCTTAAAGCATTGTCATTTGCTTGGTTAGTCATTGCCTGGGCCATAGTGGCCATCATCTCTGCCAGCTGATTCGTGTTCACCATCGTCTGTTACCCCCAAGAAAACTGTTAGTCCTAATCGTACGGTAGCACCAAAACTATATCATATGGTTAAGTAATAATAATACAATCAATTAGAACGAAAAATCGTTCTGCAGACAATCAATTTTCACTCTTTGCAGAGTCACACAACCTAGCACAGAAGACCTATTCCCCAAAGACTCCCAAAAGACTCGACTAAGCTCTGATACCACAATGTAACACCCCGATTTCCAGGTGTCACTTTAGTAACAAAAAATAAACTTTACGCGGAAAACAAGTAATTTTTTTCGTTTTCTTTCCTTTAAATCAAAGCGATAAAGAAGTAAAGACAACACCCAACAACTAAACTAACCGATATACAAATATATACACAAGTACAGCCTCAGTTGCACCCTCCCGTCACGCGCACCCGCAGTGACTCCAAAGTAGTACGCCCGTAGGCAAATATGTACAACCCAGCACTGTAAGTAAAAGTATCAAAATACAGTCATCCAATGAGAATGTCGGCACCCAAAAATGGCCTGAACAAAAGACCCCTGTACTCCGACAGACTCTTTGTGATCCTCCTCAAAAGAACCACACAAAAAGCCACCACATCGGAACCTACCCTGTCCCAAAAAGAAACTGACGATCAGAGCTCTACACAAAAATGACGCTAGTCTAACCTACCCTCCCAGTCCAGCTCAGTACTCCTCCTCCTCCTCATCGCTGCTCGGCGAGTAGCTCTCCCCACTGCTCTCGGAATCAGAATCGGAATCCACCGTAATCATCTCGGTGTCCAAATCCATGACCTCCCTCCTAACTGTCCTGCGCACCGCCCTAGTCAAGCCAGTCTCCACGTCTACCTCTCCTGCAAGAACATCCTCCTCCACCACCCTCATCAAGGGGTCCACACGGTAGCCGTACGGTGAAGAGAAAGATAAGAGACATGAGGCAGATGGGACGACAGACTCCCTCCTCGGCCGCACAAGCCTAGAGGACGACGCCACGTCGGTAGGATCGATGGTAGTAGCAGGAGGTGGCACAACAGGTGTAGCAACAGCAGGCTCGGTCTCCGCCGGGTCCTCCTCAACAGAAGGTGAAGTCGGAGGTGGTGCAGGTGGTGCATGACCAGTGCCTGGTCCACAGTGAACTGAGGGCGGCAAATCAAAACTCAGCTCCATACGCCGTAGCACTCCTCTCGTCAGGCATCCTCGCTCATCCGTCTGGTCCTCCATGACCCTTCCCCTGTACGTCGCTCGGTGACTAGGGACATCGATCACCCAAGCGGTGGGGGCAGCACGATCGACGAGCTCATACCTGATACCCCCCGAGGGAGAGACCATCGAAAACCAATCGGCCATCGACATCTGGCAGCAGGCCGACCGCCCAAACACAAACATACAACCAAAGCCAAGGCGCTAGGGTCAACTCACAGAAATAAGTAGATATACACTCAACATATTCAACATGTGATATGGGGTATAGATATATGTTGATATATATATATATATATAAAAACAATCCTAGCATGTTATGGCTCTAACATTGCTTCAATAACCAAACAGCACACAGTTCAAGTCAGAATGAATGTATGTGTGATATGCAATCATGATCCAGATTTGTGACGCGTTCCCGTTCGCCACAAGTGAAGCATTCTCGTTCTTCACTATGGATGAACCATTCCCGTTATTCATCCTGGATGAACCATTCCCGTTATTCATCCTAAACACATTGGTGAACCATTCCCGTTATTCACCGTATGATGAACCATTCCCGTTATTCATCATTAACACATTGGTGAACCATTCCCGTTATTCACCAAAAGATGCACAGGTGAACCATTCCCGTTATTCACCCGATTGATGCAATATGGTTAGCCAAACATCAAATCGTCCTCACCACACGACCATTTAGCTCAAACCCAACCTCAAAACAACCCAAGAGTTAGTGTCGGTCAATACAACACAACTCGGAGTAAGTGTCAGTCAATACAACACCACTCCACCCACAAAAGTACACAAGGGTCTAGTGTCGGTCAATACAACACAGCCCAATCAACAAGAGCACTAGGTGTCGGTCAATACAACACGGCTCCAACAACAAGATCACCCAAGATCAAAGCCAGAGTCAATGTCGGTCAATACAACACGACTCGGAGTTAGTGTCGGTCAATACAACACAACTCCCACCACAAAACCCACAAACAAAGCCCAGAGTCTGTGCCGGTCAATACAGCACGACTCGAACAACACTCCCAAGAGTACTAGAGTCCTCGGTGACCTTCAATCATCACCATAGCTCACCTTAGTGGCTTTCCCAATTCCACAACTCTCCAAACCCACAAACAAAGTCGACTTTTCCCCGTCTTTCGCAATTATTTTCTCCTTTAGTTCTCCTATAATTATTCGTTTAGTAAAAACGTTTCGAATTGGATTAGTCAAGTTATGAGTTTATTTCTCAAAGTCTAAGTCTCCCAAAATCTCAAGTTTTCGAAATTCTATTCATTCTAGGTTTACAAAGATCAACCACCCAAAATACATTTCCCGGGGAAAGTCTAAGAATTCCAACGAATCCCAACAAATGGCTAAGTCTCAAACCCCTCGTTTGAACTTGCCTAGGGTTGTTCATCCAACCCGAAACACCAACTTTAACCAGTTCAGAGGTTCCCCACTCCGAAATCGCGTCAAAACGCACAATCCATCAATATCACAACATCACAAGTTATGGAAAAACATCATAACATCAACTCATCATCATAATCAACATCAGATATAACATAAGTCGAATTTATCGACGCCTATCATGCAATCATAGCTAAATATAGTAAGTTGCCCTAACCTTGAGCTGATCCAGCTTCGAAATCACAAGCTTCTTCACTCAAGTGCTCTGAACCTTCCAAAGTTCCTTCAACTGAACCTCGGAGGAAAAACAAAGCAGAATTCAAACAAAATCGATTAGTTCGATCGCAATACAACACATAAACGATAGACAAAGCATTAAAGCTTCAGAATATGACAATCGGGTACGAAAAGACAAGTTTTCGAAACCGAAAAACTTCCCCCCCCCCACTGATATAGCCCACGACCTCAAAGGAAAAAGGGCTTCAGCTCTTTTTCTTCGATCAAATCAATTCACAAGGTAGTTTTAGGGTAAAACTAAGGCAAAGAAACTGTCAGAACAATTTTCGGACAATCGGGTCGAAATACGTCTATCCAAGGGCATTTTGGTCCAAAATAAAGGCTCAAAACCTCAAAGTTATCAGTTCGGAAAACAAATTTGACAGCATTGATCCTAATGACATCCGTGACAACAAATCCTAAAGGCACGAAGTCAGATTATAGCTTTTCGACAATAAAGTTTTGAAATGTGAGACAAAAAGGGTTTTGAATCAGTTTTTCAGATCCATGTCAACTGGATCACAATCAGCGTTTACTGACAGAGGTTTTAGGCTCTTGGGAACCTAGAGAACAAACCCCAACCAAGAAATCAGAGAAATCGGACAATTTTAGAAAAAGCTCAAAACTGTGAGCACAGAAACGACTTCAGAAACGCAACAGAAACAGTAATCAGAGGTAAGAATCATGCTAGTTACCTCAATACCTAGAAGTAGGGACGAACTGCACGAAGATTGGTCGAGTTTTCGTGAAAAATCTTTCTCCTCCTCTCCCCCTAGAACTCGCGGCCTTGATGAGTGAAATGGAGAAGATATTTTGTTTTTCGAGCTATTTATAGGCAGGTGAAATCGCGGGAAAATGAAAATTTCGCGATTCCGATTTTTGCAGCACGATCACCGATGAATTCTAAGAGAGATTCTGGCGTCAGAATTCCAGAACTCAAAACAAACATCTATGATTTGGGAAAAACGATATCTAAAATCCCAAAGGCGGTGTAAGTTAACCTGTCCCGAAAAACTACTTTTTGCTGTGATGCTCAAACAACAAAACTTCCTACTGAAAAAAGATTGGAAATGTCGAAAAAAATCTGGCAACACAAACGGAAACTTCGTTAGAAGTCCCGAATAGAAAAAGTCTTCATCCATTGCTCGAATCTAGGGTTTCGAAGCAAAGAAAGTAGCGTCGGCGGACTTCCGAAAAGTGAATACTATCGTGCATACAGTCCAGAGTTCCGAAATGAAACGCTGGTCGAAGGAAAAATAAAGAGAATCTTTAAATTTTCCAAGGATTCGAAATCTCCCTTAAAACGTTGCTCTAAAGCGAAACTGCCTATTCTGGACACGCTCGCCATAAGGCCGGTGTGCAGACGACTCACACTAATTCCTAAAGCGACTACGCAACATTCCTCAAGCAATTCCTGAACTTTCTTCTTCATTAATCTTTCTCGATCATCAAACTCCTGTCACGCTTACACTGATTCTACGCGTGAGTCGGAAATTAACTTGTTCTGAAAATCCAGGTCTTACAGGAGCTGGACATTCAGAAGGAGGATATTAGACTTGAGCAACCTGTAGTCCTCCTAGACTACCTTAGCCCCACTCATCGGGGCTCAAGCTTGTTTGGTGCTAACATCTCTTTGGCAACAGCGGAGATGGTTAGAAGTGAAATATTGGCTGAGGATACTTGTGCTAGAAGATCTAACAAATGTCAGAAAACTTCTACCTTGACTTGTGTTGGCAAACCAACTACCAGTACTTTGATTGATGCTGAAATGGCGGAGGAGGCAGGCCACAAGCTGCCCCACCCTGAATTATGACAACCCTGAGCTGGAACTGTCGCGGGTTGGCGGCTTCCGCGACGAGTTCCGAGCTTAAAGACCTTTGTAAAAAGGTCCAGCCTGCCATAGTTTTCATCATGGAAACTAGGGCGCCTCTGGAAAGAGTGGAAAGGATGAAGAGAACTTTAAAATACCAACACTACTACTGTGTCCCGGCACGAGGCATGTCAGGCGGTCTTGGCCTCTTTTGGAATGATATTGTGGAGTTACAAGTCCTGGCTGATTCTCAAAACTACATTCATACTGCAATCAAACTCAAAAGAGAACTTTCTTCGTGGGAATGCACCTTTGTTTATGCTCACCCAAGGTTCCAGCAGCGTAGACACCTCTGGGGGGAGCTTCTTTCTCTCTAGCCGTTGCAAGACCATGCATGGTGTTGCATTGGAGACTTTAATGAGGCCTTATCTCAATAGGAAAAGGATGGTTTACATCCTCAGAACAACACTAGTATGGACTTATTCAGAGATTTTCTGGATAGTGCAGGGTTGATGGATATGAACTAGTAATTTTACCCGTGCGCTGCACGGTGAAAGATTTTTCTAAATTTGTCGCGTTAATTTTTTTACATGAAATTAAATAGATTAACTGCCATAAAACCATAGATAACAATTGAAACTAAATTTGATACTTTTGCACAACAATGAAATCACACTTTAATCCAACAAAGGCGGAAGATTACATAAATTTATAGAAGCACTAAAAAGAAAAATAGGATCCTTATGCATTCCACTTATATCTTGTTGACCCATCATCATTCTTAGTTTATTGAATCTGCAAAAAATTGGAAAATAGTTTAAATAAGACATTCAAATGTACATCACGGGGAAATACAATGTGCATGATACAAAGAAGTATGAAATCAAAGATAAATAATCTAACCATTCATATGTTTTGGAATACTTCTTCATACACGACATTCCGAGTGCAATTAGATACTACTCCTTTGTCATCGACTATAAGTATCTTCTACCATTTTCTAGATTTTACTCTCGATAAAGCTACATATAGCTGGTCGTACGTGAACACCGGCTTAGGAAGGTATGATCCAACATGCGATAACGATTGGCCTTGGCTCTTATTTATAGTCATAGCAAAACAAAAAGTTATAGGGAACTGTCTCCTTGAGAATTTGAAAGGAATGCCAGTGTCAGAATGAGTTAAGCTAAGTTTAGGAATATAAACCGGTTTGCTTGTTTTTGAACCGGAAAGAGTTGTTGCAACAATGATATGAGGTGCCAAAGCAGTCACTATCAATCTAGTTCCATTACACAATCCAGCAGACTGATCAATGTTCTGAATCAGCATGATAGGAACCTCAGCTTTCAGAACAATTCTGTGGTTAGGAATACCAGAACACTTAACATCATTTATGAATTCTGAAGTGAACCATTATGCATCAATTTCTGAGTCTTCATCTAACCTACATGGAGTGTCGTAACTCAAATTTTCTGTTTCCTCCCCAGGGATCATTGACATGAAGTTATTAACCTCTTCAACACTTTCAAGTGTGGGAGCAAGTAGTGCTCTTTGTTCAAAATATGCATGGTTTACCAAATTATCAACAACATTGGGATATGCAAAATTGGGATATGCAAAATTGACTAACTCAAGTAAAGGATCATCAGATTCCCTTGCCAACAAATCAGAGGGAATTTCTATAATAGAATCATCCTCATCGATTGGCTTAATCGTGCCATCTCCCACTTGAAGAAGTCAATCCGCAAATTCTTTGATCTCCAAGTGAAGAAGATGACTCAGCTTGTTGTAATCTCATGTTGGTAGTTAACTTCGTTACTTTACAATGCTTCTATAGGTATGATGAATTCACGCCAAACGCAAAAACGATGAGCACTAGAAAAAATAAACATGTAACGAATATCACACCAAACGCAAAATTTCACACAACTTATATATATATATATATATATATATATATATATATAAAATTATTAAAAAAATGTCTCTCTCCATAGGAGAATTTTACCCTTGTAATTTGTATTAAAAATTAAAGTTGTACAATTATTATGTTGTTGTAAACCAGTAAAAACTTATTAAAAATTATTTCTATATTAATTTTTATGTAAAATTATTTTCAATCAAAATGTTCCTCCTTGTGTGAGCTATCAAACTTGTAATTTAAATATAAATAATATAGATTGTATATGCATTAAAGTCTTCTAATCGCGGTTTGAAAAAAAAAATCTTATAATCAATGCACGACATATTTTCATCATCAAATTATCATACTTATATATAATTATAAAATTATTAAAAGGTATTAAAACTATATTAAAATTTATTTTTAAATTATTTTTGACATGAATTTATTTTCATTTAAAATATTCTTCCGGTGGGAACATTTTGGACTACTGAGGAGATATTTTAAGCTAGAATGAAAAAAAAAATTATACACACATCCAAAAGTAATTATAAAATTATGAAAAAGTATTAAAAATATATTATAGTTTATTTTTAAATTAGTTTTGACATGAATTTATTTTCATGTAAAATATTCCTCTTGTGAGAACATTTTGGACTACTGAGGGAGATATTTTAAGCTAGAATAAAAAAACATTATACACACATCCAAAAGCAATTATAAATTTATGAAAAAGTATTAAAACTATATTAGAATTTATTCTTAAATTAGTTTTGACAAGAATTTATTTTCATGTAAAATATTCCACCTGTGGGAACATTTTGGACTACTGAGGGAGATATTTTAAGCTAAAATATAATAAAAATTATACACACATCCAAAAGTAATACTCTAATGATTCATTCACATCACACTTTCTCTTTTATCTCATTTTCATACATTTATCATCATATATATCTCTGTATTATTTACCACATATCCAATCACGCATATTTTTATTTTATTTTCTTATATATATCTAAGGTAAATGTAGATAGGAAGTGTCAATAAAACATTATTCTACATGAAAATTTCATGGTTCTATATTTGTTAAGTCTTAAAATGTTATAAAATATTATAACAAAAATATTAAAATTACAATAAAATTTATCTTTCTATTTCATTTTTATGAGAGAATTTTCAAATAAAAAGTTAATTCCCATGTGAACTTTTTAGCTTGTAACTTAAATAAAAATAAAAAAGACAGTATATAGACTATTTAAATGGTCGAGCTTATATTACCTAGTTCACAAATATTATTAAGCTTTCTTCGAGCTTAAATTATTTGGTTCACAAATATTCATAAGTTTTCCATAAAATTCCACGTAAGACTTATTATCTTCTTCAAATACCAAATTCTCATATAAGAAACCAAAAACAACAATCAATTACTTCTAATTATCATTACAATTGGATTCACTCCCACAATGTTCATTGTCATTTTTAACTTTTGTATGGTGAATTCATGACAAAAAAAAAGATTAACTCTTGATACTAACCGCTATAGCCCACAGTTTTTAGTTATAAAACAATTTCGTCACATCGCGATAAGCGCACTAAGTAGTATGCCCTCGTTAAAAAACGATAACATAAATACATAAAACATAGCTAAGTTTCAGTAATTAATGGAGTAGGGCTTCCATAGCAAGGGATATATTACAAAACATAATTTTCCATATCATCTTCATTATTGCTTTCTTTAGCCTCTTTATGATCAAGGCGTCATACTCTTTAAGATGATTAGCGTCCAGAATTTTTTCTTCATCTGAACCTGTAGAACCAATCATTCAAAACATAAGAGATGAAAAACATCATGGATATAAAGCATTGAAAAAAATCCAATGCACAAAAGCTAAGGGGAAGTGAAAAATGTGTAATTAATGGGAACGGGAAAACGTTTAAGAATAAATGGGGTTGGGAAAACTGTAGAATTAATGGGGTAACGACCAGGCTATTAATCACAACTGTTAGTGAATACACAATCAATGCTACATAAAACAAACAATTTATAAGTAAAACAAAAAAAAACTGGGAAAAATAATACGGGTTTGATAACAATAAAAAAATAAAATAGGAATACATAACAAAAGCTACTTCAATTGGTAATATGAGCTCGGCCAAAACCAAAATATTGGGAGCTTGAAGTGTGTTTCCTTTGAAAAACTGTAGAGCAAAAGCTGCTTTGTTATCAAAGAAAAACATAAACACGAAACAATTTTGAACTTGACATGATAAAGAGATTGAAAATGAAACACCATAAAAACCTAGAAACCAAAATAAGATAAATATATCACTTATCATAAAAGACTATCACATCCTAATTTATTTCTACTTCTAACCTCATAGTATTCCATTCTGTTTGACATCACAAAGAAGCATAATCTTCCATATTTACGATAAATATTCCAGAACCATAATATAAAGCAGTGAAAAACTGACTTCTAATCACAACTAAATAAGTGAAATAATGAATGTTCTAAAGCTTTATAGAAGCCATATAAAATAAAAAAGGATAGAGATATTTAGATCTAAAATGACTCAATATATCAAAGATTCCAATCCAAGCTTAGTGGAATCAGCACCTGCGACAATGGAAATCTAAGGTATTATTTTTCTGGACTTAAGTGATTGGAAACAAAGTAAACATAAAAGGAGATTTACAATGGACTGAAAAATTAAGACAGTTTGCAATCCTTCTATGTAATGGCCTACAATTTAATATTAATAACTATCTAACTTACACTTAATGGCAAACAAATGCCAAAATTCTTATAAACTCTTCATATTGGAGGAGACATTAATGGTTGTTGTTGGTAAATCCGCAAGTGTACGGAATCCACCTGGATATAAATATCGAACCACAGGGATTGTGAGTGAATGGATTCGGTTCAAGCTTTGAGTTTGAAGGTTTGTTTTATTGAGGCAAACATATGACGAAGTAGTAATAAGGAAAAAGAAAATATAAGTTCAGAAATGAAACAGAGAATGAAAAGAAGGAGTGATTTACTTTGGGTTCTTGCTCAACTAATCAATTCAAGCACATCATTTTAAGCACATGTTCTCATGAATCTCTCCTTGATGTTATAGCCTAAGCAACTACCTATCGATGCCTCGCATAGATAATTCTTTCAAACCAAAAGATAAGCCCAATTCCTTGTGTACTTAAACATTTGTTTGAAGCATAAAGATTATAAAGTTCAGGCCAACAAACCCCAACCCTTCCTCTATTCCTAGTAGCAAGTATAGAAGAGGTAATCCCATAACAAGTCCCTAATCTATAACAAACTTCCGTTCTATTATAGAAAAGCATAAAGCTAGCACATGTTCTAACTTGAAACATAAAACATGGATATGGGATTCAAGGAAAGAAGAAGAACATGTGGGAAAGAACTTAAGATTATAACTTAAAAGGAAAAGTCTTACAAGAAAACCAAAGTAAAAGAAGAGAGATTAGCCCATGCTTGGCAAGAGCCATGCTTGGCTAAGAACCTTGAACACAAGCTTGGAAACCTTCTCTCACTCTCCTAGATGATCCTCTACCTCTGAATTTTACAAAGTATCAAAAGATTGTCAAAGATTCCAAGAGAAAATGACTAAAATCCTATTTATAGGCAAAATTCATGAGGTTGGGCTGTTCCGGGCGCTCAGGCGCCAATTCAGAGTGCCTGAGCGCCAATTGCATGCCCAAAACATGCTCTCTGGAGCTAATTGGCGCCTACCCAGCGCCTGCCAACGCCTAGGCGCTCCAGCTCGCCTGAAAATGACTTTTTGGCTTCTGAAACTCCTCTTTTCATTCCTCTTTAAGTTCTCCATCAATTCCATGCTTCTTGGCCTTCTTTCTCCTTCAGTTTCTGCTCTCCAAACCTAACCAACAAGTCAAGGAAGATTCTAGAAGCTCAAAGAGCTCATTAGCACAAGAGGTCCTTCATAAAACAAAAGAAAATCATGCAAGTCCTAAACTTAACTTAAAATGCAAGAAAACTCCCTATAAAACTACAAAATTACCAAGACAAAACAAAGACTCAAGAAAAGATAAAAATGCATGAGAATGCATGAAACACTACATGAGACACAAGAAAAAGACTCAAAACCTACAAAGAAATGACCCTAAAAACACTACTAAATCCGGGTCATCACACCACTATACTCAACGACAGCTCGCCCTCGAGCGTCACTAAGATTAGCTTGCCCTCAAGCACAAAGAATTACTCCCAACACATATGCCAAAAGAGGGATACTGTTTTAGATAACCGGGGGATCAAGTAAATGCAGTTAGTTCCAAGAGAAAGATTCAACAATCAACTTCATGCTATTCTTAGATAAAGAAGAATTAGAGTCCACTATGAGAAGCGTTTAGAACTATCATCCTAGCATGAGACAATTGTTTATTGCACTGAGCACACAAGCAAGTTCATAGGTTCTGAGAATCATTCACTCAAGAGCAACTAAAGTTGACAATGCATTATTCAATGAGACTTCAAAAGGGTTGTAATGTTGGCTAGGTAAATCACAAGGTAGGTGGTCCCTAAGGAAGACTAAGGCTGCACAAAATTTGAGTGTGGTCCAATTTGGAATTCCGGAGCTTTCAAGCTATTGATACTTAGCTCTCAAGTCTCTTAACCCCTTTTTATTTCATATTTTTTTCTTCTTTTTTTTTGGGAACTCCACCACACCCTGGAGTTCATTTTCTCTTTTGACTTTTTTCAATTTTTTTCTTTGGGGCAAGAGACAATTGCACTTTTTATAAACTAGCTCCATCAAGAGTTAAGAACCACAACTCCCCATTGAATCCTCCAAACAACCTGCCCATTAAACATAGATACCAAGGAAATCTCCATAAGGCTCAAAAGGGTCAACTAGGGACAAAGATGTTATAAAACAATTTCTGAAGTACAAGAAAACCTACCAGTCTCAAGAATGCAAGTCTCGTAAAGCTAGACTCAAGGACGCATGAAATGAAACACAGAACCAAGAAGTGCAAGTGAGTCAGGATCCTCCAGGGAAATTATATAGTGAAGGGTCAAAGATGGACCCTTGTGGACTCACATCAACTCTATCATCAAGACAACACATAGAAGACCGAAGTCTCTCCCTCTCTTTCCCAAACATACAATCACTCCCCAAAAGAAAGCACAAAGTATCCACTTAAAAACATTTTCAAAACCAGCATCATGTGAGTGAGCAAGACTCGGGAACATGTCATTTGAGTAAAGGGCATAAAGACCAAGGTATAAAAGACTCTATAAAAAAAATGCATGATAAAAAAGATAAACAAAATCTATAAAGGAAAAATATGCAAAAAAATGCATGGACTAAAATCAATGTAAGAGAAGAACCTCCTTTCAAGTGATTGAGTGCCTCCAAGTGTTCTCCACTTTGGCTTTTATTTCCTGAAAAACAAAACAGAAGACAAAACGTAAAACAGAAAAAAAAACATGGGTTGTCTCCCATTCAGCCCTAAGTTTAAGTCTTAGGTAGACTAAACTTCAAACTCGTAACTCAAACCAAAAATCACAAACAATCCCCGGCAACGGCGCCAAAAACTTGTTGGTAAATCCGCAAGTGTACGGAATCCACCCGGTTATAAATATCGAACCACAGGGATTGTGAGTGAATGGATTCGGTTCAAGCTTTGAGTTTGAAGGTTTGTTTTATTGAGGCAAACATATGACGAAGTAGTAATAAGGAAAAAGAAAATATAAGTTCAGAAATGAAACAGAGAATGAAAAGAAGGAGTGATTTACTTTGGGTTCTTTCTCAACTAATCAATTCAAGCACATCATTCTAAGCACATGTTCTCATGAATCTCTCCTTGATGTTATAGACTAAGCAACTACCTATCGATGCCTCGCATAGATAATTCTTTCAAACCAAAAGATAAGCCCAATTCCTTGTGTACTTAAACATTTGTTTGAAGCATAAAGATTATAAAGTTCAGGCCAACAAACCCCAACCCTTCCTCTATTCCTAGTAGCAAGTATAGAAGAGGTAATCCCATAACAAGTCCCTAATCTATAACAAACTTCCGTTCTATTATAGAAAAGCATAAAGCTAGCACATGTTCTAACTTGAAACATAAAACATGGATATGGGATTCAAGGAAAGAAGAAGAACATGTGGGAAAGAACTTAAGATTATAACTTAAAAGGAAAAGTCTTACAAGAAAACCAAAGTAAAAGAAGAGAGATTAGCCAAGCATGGCAAGAGCCATGCTTGGCTAAGAACCTTGAACACAAGCTTGGAAACCTTCTCTCACTCTCCTAGATGATCCTCTACCTCTGAATTTTACAAAGTATCAAAAGATTGTCAAAGATTCCAAGAGAAAATGACTAAAATCCTATTTATAGGCAAAATTCACGAGGTTGGGCTGTTCCGGGCGCTCAGGCGCCAATTCAGAGTGCCTGAGCGCCAATTGCATGCCCAAAACATGCTCTCTGGAGCTAATTGGCGCCTACCCAGCGCCTGCCAACGCCTAGGCGCTCAAGCTCGCCTGGAAATGACTTTTTTGCTTCTGAAACTCCTCTTTTCATTCCTCTTTAAGTTCTCCATCAATTCCATGCTTCTTGGCCTTCTTTCTCCTTCAGTTTCTGCTCTCCAAACCTAACCAACAAGTCAAGGAAGATTCTAGAAGCTCAAAGAGCTCATTAGCACAAGAGGTCCTTCATAAAACAAAAGAAAATCATGCAAGTCCTAAACTTAACTTAAAATGCAAGAAAACTCCCTATAAAACTACAAAATTACCAAGACAAAACAAAGACTCAAGAAAAGATAAAAATGCATGAGACTGCATGAAACACTACATGAGACACAAGAAAAAGACTCAAAACCTACAAAGAAATGACCCTAAAAACACTACTAAATCCGGGTCATCACACCACTATACTCAACGACAGCTCGCCCTCGAGCGTCACTAAGATTAGCTTGCCCTCAAGCACAAAGAATTACTCCCAACACACAAACCAAAAGAGGGATACTGTTTTAGAAAACCGGGGGATCAAGTAAATGCAGTTAGTTCCAAGAGAAAGATTCAACAATCAACTTCATGCTATTCTTAGATAAAGAAGAATTAGAGTCCACTATGAGAAGCGTTTAGAACTATCATCCTAGCATGAGACAATTGTTTAGTGCACTGAGCACACAAGCAAGTTCATAGGTTCTGAGAATCATTCACTCAAGAGCAACTAAAGTTGACAATGCATTATTCAATGAGACTTCAAAAGGGTTGTAATGTTGGCTAGGTAAAGCACAAGGTAGGTGGTCCCTAAGGAAGACTAAGGCTGCACAAAATTTGAGTGTGGTCCAATTTAGAATTCCGGAGCTTTCAAGCTATTGATACTTAGCTCTCAAGTCTCTTAACCCCTTTTTATTTCATATTTTTTTCTTCTTTTTTTTTTGGAACTCCACCACACCATGGAGTTCATTTTCTCTTTTGACTTTTTTCAATTTTTTTTCTTTGGGGCAAGAGATAATTGCACTTTTTATAAACTAGCTCCATCAAGAGTTAAGAACCACAACTCCCCATTGAATCCTCCAAACAACCAGCCCATTAAACATAGATACCAAGGAAATCTCCATAAGGCTCAAAAGGGTCAACTAGGGACAAAGATGTTATAAAACAATTTCTGAAGTACAAGAAAACCTACCAGTCTCAAGAATGCAAGTCTCCTAAAGCTACACTCAAGGACGCATGAAATGAAACACAGAACCAAGAAGTGCAAGTGAGTCAGGATCCTCCAGGGAAATTATATAGTGAAGGGTCAAAGATGGACCCTTGTGGACTCACATCAACTCTATCATCAAGACAACACATAGAAGACCGAAGTCTCTCCCTCTCTTTCCCAAACATACAATCACTCCCCAAAAGAAAGCACAAAGTATCCCCTTAAAAACATTTTCAAAACCAGCATCATGTGAGTGAGCAAGACTCGGGAACATGTCATTTGAGTAAAGGACATAAAGACCAAGGTATAAAAGACTCTATAAAAAAAATGCATGATCAAAAAGATAAACAAAATCTATAAAGGAAAAATATGCAAAAAATGCATGGACTAAAATCAATGTAAGAGAAGAACCTCCTTTCAAGTGATTGAGTGCCTCCAAGTGTTCTCCACTTTGGCTTTTATTTCCTGAAAAACAAAACAGAAGACAAAACGTAAAACAGAAAAAAAAAACATGGGTTGTCTCCCATTCAGCCCTAAGTTTAAGTCTTAGGTAGACTAAACTTCAAACTCGTAACTCAAACCAAAAATCACAAACCATCCCCGGCAACGGCGCCAAAAACTTGTTGGTAAATCCGCAAGTGTACGGAATCCACCCGGTTATAAATATCGAACCACAGGGATTGTGAGTGAATGGATTCGGTTCAAGCTTTGAGTTTGAAGGTTTGTTTTATTGAGGAAAACATATGACGAAGTAGTAATAAGGAAAAAGAAAATATAAGTTCAGAAATGAAACAGAGAATGAAAAGAAGGAGTGATTTACTTTGGGTTCTTGCTCAACTAGTCAATTCAAGCACATCATTCTAAGCACATGTTCTCATGAATCTCTCCTTGATGTTATAGCCTAAGCAACTACCTATCGATGCCTCGCATAGATAATTCTTTCAAACCAAAAGATAAGCCCAATTCCTTGTGTACTTAAACATTTGTTTGAAGCATAAAGATTATAAAGTTCAGGCCAACAAACCCCAACCCTTCCTCTATTCCTAGTAGCAAGTATAGAAGAGGTAATCCCATAACAAGTCCCTAATCTATAACAAACTTCCGTTCTATTATAGAAAAGCATAAAGCTAGCACATGTTCTAACTTGAAACATAAAACATGGATATGGGATTCAAGGAAAGAAGAAGAACATGTGGGAAAGAACTTAAGATTATAACTTAAAAGGAAAAGTCTTACAAGAAAACCAAAGTAAAAGAAGAGAGATTAGCCAAGCATGGCAAGAGCCATGCTTGGCTAAGAACCTTGAACACAAGCTTGGAAACCTTCTCTCACTCTCCTAGATGATCCTCTACCTCTGAATTTTACAAAGTATCAAAAGATTGTCAAAGATTCCAAGAGAAAATGACTAAAATCCTATTTATAGGAAAAATTCACGAGGTTGGGCTATTCCGGGCGCTCAGGCGCCAATTCAGAGTGCCTGAGCGCCAATTGCATGCCCAAACCATGCTCTCTGGAGCTAATTGGCGCCTACCCAGCGCCTGCCAACGCCTTGGCGCTCCAGCTCGCCTGAAAATGACTTTTTGGCTTCTGAAACTCCTCTTTTCATTCCTCTTTAAGTTCTCCATCAATTTCATGCTTCTTGGCCTTCTTTCTCCTTCAGTTTCTGCTCTCCAAACCTAACCAACAAGTCAAGGAAGATTCTAGAAGCTCAAAGAGCTCATTAGCACAAGAGGTCCTTCATAAAACAAAAGAAAATCATGCAAGTCCTAAACTTAACTTAAAATGCAAGAAAACTCCCTATAAAACTACAAAATTACCAAGACAAAACAAAGACTCAAGAAAAGATAAAAATGCATGAGAATGCATGAAACACTACATGAGACACAAGAAAAAAGACTCAAAACCTACAAAGAAATGACCCTAAAAACACTACTAAATCCGGGTCATCAGTTGTATTGGTCAGCACCTATCATCTACCTTTTCAAATTAGATTATACATCTCCTTTTTTACTGATATGAAAGTGGCCAAAAGCAACACATTCTAAAAAAGGCATTATAGCAAAAAAATGAGCTACAAAAACAAAGCATAATTAGCATTCAAAATAAACTGCACAATTGAAAGAAGACATATAACAGTCAAAATCAAGTACATCTACCCGTTATGAATCACTGGAAGTGGAAGTATAGATTGAGGAAATATGCAATTTTTATTGCCTATAATAGTTGTTGACTTGTTGCTGATGTATTTCTATTGTTACAAAAGACGCAAACAAATGCAGAATCAAATTTTCAAGTTCCAATAGGCAACAATACTTATAATCCTTTCTATCAGAAATCAAGTATTATTGAGACTCACATCATAAGTAATCAATATTTCTGCCACTTTAGTACAATGTGTAAGACCCAAGTTTTTAAGCTTATGCTAAATGAATAAAATCTTATTCACGATTAGGGTTGATGTATTGTGAAGGGAAACCTGAACAAGAGTTTATCAAATGAAATAAATTTATGAAGGAGAAAGTTCAGGAAAAGTTTAAGGATTGCATCATGATCGATAAAAGTTATAGCACGATCGTTATACGCTTAAACCTAGGTCAGAAACCCTAGTATATAGCTAGTTTTCACTTTTAGGCACGATGGAAGTTAATTCCAAAAATCTTCAGAGAAATGTTAGAACTTCTCTTTTTCCATATGTCACAATCGTTTCGAGGCGAAACTCTAGGATCTACGAACGTCCGATTCCAATCATCGGAAGTTTGCCGAAACCGAAACCCTGGTATTTAAAAACCCTAGAATCAACCGACAATGAAGACTTTTTCTATTCAGAGCTTCAAATGAAGATTCTACACGCGTACACCCATTTCTCTTGATGATTTCAATCTTTCTTCAGAAGGAAGTTTTCCATTCCGACATTCGATGCAAAAAGCAACTTATCGGGTAAAATAGTTTTATACCGATTATGCATTAGTCGCTAAAAATACAAGGAGACCTCATTTTAGTTTTGGAATTCTTTCGCCAAAACATATCTTAGAATTCATGGAGAATGATGCCAGAAAAATCAGATTCGCGAAACTTTCATTTTACCGCGTTTTGCCAACCTCTATATATAGCCAAGAAAGGAAGAAAAATCACAAAAAACTACCCATTTTCCCCACCCAAACCCGCGGCCAAGAGAAGAAGAAGGAGGAAGAGTTTTTCTTCATTACTTGCTTGATCGTCGATCAATCAGTTGCTGCTTCAAGGTTTCGAGGTATAGTCGCTAATCCTTACCTCTGATCGCTTTTTCCATAGCTTTTCTGTAGACTTTTCTGAGCTGATAGTTTTGAGGTTTTTGCAAAACTATCCTGAATATTTCATTTCTGATTCTAAACCTCTTCCTTATGTTCCCAAGATCACTTCTGCCGGATTAGATTTTCTGTTATGCCGCCGGATTTCCGCCGGAATCAATTTTAGCCTTAAATACCCATTTTTGGAGTAAAGCTTCAACCTTTAGGCTGAAAACTATCGCCTTAGCTTAGTGCTAGTAGGATTAGTTGTCATAAACGTCGTTAGTAACGTCCCTGTCAAATTTGCTTTTTGGGATTTCAGTTTTGAAATTCTAAGTTAAAAATCATGACCAAAATACCCCTGCGACAGTTTTTGATCCGATAATTTTTCCGAGTTTAGAATACCCTTAGTTACGGCTAATGATAGCATAGGAACCAAGTTTGATCGAAGAAAAATCGAGTTCCCCAATTACCAAAAGTGGCCGAACCTATTAAGGGGGAGGAGGAAAATTTCCTTTTCCGAAAACTTGTCGTTCGCGCTAGATTATCGTACCTCGGAGTATGTACTACTTCGAGTAACCTTAGTAAGTATCGATAGCTTAGTTTCCGATAGATTCTGATAGTATTTTTGTGGTTTTGCTCTAAAGGTGATTTTGAGGAATTTCCAGCGGAGCAAGGCTTTGATTGTGAAGGAGCTTTAGGAGATAACTCTGGAGAACCTTCAGGTGAGGGCATCTCACTGAATCTCTAGTTAATGCTTAGGGTCGATGCTTTCGACATTGTTTATTGTTTATGCACTTGTTTGTGTTTGATTGGGAAAATGTTTTCTGAGGCTTCGGCTGACAATGTAGATGATTCATCTACTGAATGTTTTTGAGAGTGAATCACATGCTATGTGCTATGTGGGTAATTTAGGATTGTTAAGTTCAAACGTGTTACAACGTGTTTCAATCTTATTTTGATCCTAACAATTTTTATAAATACTTTTCTCTACTAAAATCTAATTCCAGATGTTAATGACATTTTTCAGGAAATATATATTATAAGGTCACATACTTCAACGAATATGTCTAAGCCTTATAGGGAAAAAGAAGTTTACGCAAGATATGACCGCATCGTCCAGCAAACGAGGAAGACACTCATTCTGTATCGTTTCATGCCACGTCATACCTCAGAATTTCAGAAGAAGCCTTTGAGCGGGAAAGTCAAAATTGTATCTCAACTATTTGCCCCATGCTTTAGTCAGAAGGAAACTAATCCGGTCACGTGCAAACTAATTTACCTTTGAAGAGAGAAGTCTCGATGACCAATGAAAAGGAAAAAGGACAACACGTCAACATCACTTTTCCAAAATTTCTCTCTTCTGCAAAGTAGCCCAAAGCTATCACCACCTACTAGCTGACAAAGTACACCTTTTTGGCTAAAGGATAGCTTTGAACAGCAGCATGCATTTAATGAAGCTACCAACCGGAGATTTGAATCAACGGTTAGATGACACTCACAACGGATACAAACAACGGCCAGATTTTGTGTCTCAACGGCTACACAACTAGCAAGATCATATATAAAGGACATATCTGAAGATTGAAGAAGAAGAAGAGAAAAATTATTGCAAGAAAAGAAAGAACTCAGAGCAATTACTCCAAACATTCTTCAAAGCATTAAAAGCTCACAGCAGATTTCCTAAGAGTCAAATCTGATCTCATACCTCTGCTAAATCAAGAGAGAATACCAAACCTTAAAAGAGTCAAACCTCTTCCTTTACTTCTCTCTTAGATTCTGAACTCTTGTGTGTTCCAACGTCCCTTCAGAACCCAAAACACTTGAGAGTTCCAGTGCCATAAATTATCTACACCAACTCTTTTGAGAAGAGATTTCTTGTAGAACCAAACAATCTTGTTGATTGTAGGAGGAGTCCTGTACAATACTTGGAGAAGTCCGTGATAATACTAGGAGGAGTCCTGTACAATACTTGGAGAAGTCCGTGATAATACTTGGAGAAGTCCTGTTCAATACTTGTACTGGGAAGTCCTTGATACTTGCTAGTGAAAATCTTGGTGGTGGCCAAGTACTGGACGTAGCCCAATCGTTTAGGGTGAACCAGTATAAATTCCTGTGTGCTGATCGTTCTGCTTTATTTACATACTTCCGCTGCACTAAACAGTTTTTGAAAAGTCACCAGAACAGTTTCCTTAAGAACTTATCTTCTTTTCATAAACTAAAGTTTTAACAAGTAATTTTTTAAGAACACAATTCAAACCCCCCTTTCTTGTGTTACTTATTTACATATCAATTGGCATCAGAGCATAGGCTCTAGAACTAACATCTTAACAGGTGTAGAGTAAAGATCCATGGCAGAAGATCAAGCTATCCCTACGGGCTCATCCACCAACAAGCCCCCTTTCTTTGATGGAACCGAATATCCCTACTGGAAGACGCACATGCAACTTTTCATAGAATCCTCAAGCTACAAGTTGTGGGATATCACTGAAAATGGCAACATCGTCCATAAAGATGACGCTGGTGAACCCATCAAGAAAGATCAGCTGACAGAAGCTCAACGCAAAGACTATCAACTCAATTCAAAGGCAAAACTATTTCTCTTATGTGCCTTAAGCAAAGCTCAGTTGGACAAAGTTGATGGACTCGCAACTGCCAAAGAAGTATGGGAAGCCCTAGGGCTTGCCTATGAAGGTACAGCAAATGTACGTCAAGCCAAAGTAAGTTTACTAGTGGCTGAATATGAAACCTTCAAAATGAAGGAAAATGAAACCATTGATGAAATGTTCGCAAGATTTCAAACCATTATCAATGGTCTTCGAAATCTCGATCGCACATACGCACACATTGATCAAATCACAAAAATACTGAGGTGCCTTCCTAAAAAATGGAGACCCAAAGTTACTGCTATCCAAGAAGCAAGAGATCTTAGCACACTAAAACTTGAAGATCTCATGGGATCTCTAAAGGTTCATGAGATTGAACTTTCTCAAGATGAAAACCTAAAGAAGCAGAAAAGCATCGCCTTCAAAGCCAACATCTCCAAGAACAGTCAGACGAAAGAAATGTCTGATGAAGAAGATTCCTCAGAAGAACTGTCCGATGATGAGCAAGCACTGTTCAACAGAAAGTTCAAAAAGATGTGGATCAAACAACAAAGAGGAAAAGGCCTGAAGAAGGACAGCAAAAGAGAATCAAGTCAGAAAAAGAAATCCTTTCCACACAAAGGTGAAAGCACCTCAACTGCAGACAAAAGCAACATTACATGTTTCGAATGCAAAAAGCCAGGTCACATCAAACCAGACTGTCCTAGACTAGCTAAAAAGCCTGTCAGGAAACCATTCTACAAGAAGAAGAAAGCTCTAGTAACTGGCTGGGATGATTTTGAAAACAACTCTGAAGATGACGAGGAAGAAGAAGATGAAGAATCTCTATTCGCTCTCATGGCTTCAGTAGATGGATCAGATGATGATGAAGATGATGAGGTAAGATCTGAAAACCTTGAAGAAGAGTTTAATGAACTGCTTGAACATTCTTACACTTTATCTGAAAAATACAAGAACCTGAAGAAACAGTTTTCCAAGTTGCAAAAAGAACATGAGAAAGTTTTAAAAGAAAAAGATTCCATTATTCATGAAAATGAGTTTTTAAAGAAACAAGACTCCACAATGGAAGTATCTGCTTTAAAGAAAAGAATCAAAGTTTTGATTGATGATTTATCTACTTTCACAATAGGGCATGACAACTTAGTTAAACTATGTGGAAACAGTAGAGACTTATATGATAAAAGTGGTCTGGGCTTTGACAGCAGTGAACCGTCTAATGAAACTATGTCTGATATATCGTTTACTTCTTCTATTGATAGTGAATCTAAATTTGTTGTGAACTGTTCAATAGAAAGGGAAGGAAAGAAAATCTTCTATGAGAAGAAGATTCCTCCCAAGCGTGCAACTAACCCTATAGGACCCAAGAAAATCTGGGTACCTAAGAAATCAATAATTTCTGTTGCAGATTTACTTAACAGAACGAAGGAAACGCCAACAATGGTACCTGGACAGTGGATGCTCGCGTCATATGACGGGAGAAAAGTCTATGTTCGCCAAGATTCAAGTTAGATCTGATGGTGGATTTGTAACCTTTGGTGGAAATCAAAAGGGATTCATTGTTGGAGAAGGTACTGTTGCTAGTGTTTCTGGAAAAAGATTTTGTTTTGTCATTATCGATGACTACACAAGATTCTGTTGGGTCTACTTCCTAAGAAGCAAGGATGAAACATTCCAAGCATTCAAGATCTTCAGCAAAAGAGTTCAAAATGAAAAGGGCTACTGCATCACAGCCATTCGCAGTGACAGAGGAGGAGAGTTTGTGAATGAAGATTTTGAAAATTTCTGTGCACAAGAAGGTATCAGCCATCAGTTCTCAGCTCCAAGGACACCACAGCAAAACGGTGTAGCTGAACGGAAGAACAGATCACTTCAAGAAATGGCAAGGACAATGCTCAGTGAAACTTCCCTACCAAAGTATTTCTGGGCTGAAGCTATTGAAACTGCATGCTACATTCAGAATAGAATATCTATGCGACCCATGTTGAAAAAGACTCCATATGAACTATGGAAAGATAGAAAGCCTACTGTATCGTACTTTCATCCATTTGGATGCAAGTGTTACATCTCAACACCAAGGACAACATCGGAAAATTTGACAATAAGTCTGATCAAGGAATTCTCCTTGGATATTCTTCCCACTCCAAAGCCTATAGAGTTTACAACTCAAGAACAAAAGTTGTTGAAGAATCTATCAATGTCAAGTTCGATGATAGTTCAATCAAGGCCGTTGATCGTTTAGAAAGATATTTTCTCAATCTAGACCTATCAGATCAAGATGAAGCAGATGACGACACAACAAGAGCTCAACCATCAGAATCAGTTCATGAAGATAAATCTCCGTCACCTCCTGGTACTATTCCTGAACAGTCCGACCAAGTCATGACTTCTAGCGGAATCTCACTTCCAAAGGAGTGGAAGTACAGAAGTGATCATCCACCAGAGCAAATCATTGGAAGTGTATCAGAAAGAGTAAAGACCAGATCAGCATTCAGAGAAGAATCAAACAGCGCATTAATCTCAGAGATTGAACCAAAGAACGTTGAAGAGGCTCTACAAGATGAAGGATGGATTCTGGCTATGCAAGAAGAACTAAATCAATTTGAAAGAAGTCAAGTATGGACCCTAGTTCCAAGACCAACTGGAAAATCTATCATTGGTACTAAATGGGTCTTCAGAAACAAGATGGATGAAAATGGGAAAGTCACTAGAAACAAAGCGAGACTAGTAGCACAAGGTTACAACCAACAAGAAGGAATTGACTACACTGAAATGTTCGCACCAGTTGCAAGAATTGAAGCAATAAGGATACTCCTAGCTTTTGCATGTCAACACTCCATCAAGCTATATCAAATGGATGTCAAAAGCGCCTTTCTGAACGGAGTAATTGAAGAGGAAGTCTATGTGAAGCAACCTCCAGGCTTTGAAGAACCATCCACTCCAGACTACGTGTACAGGTTGAAGAAAGCTCTGTACGGTTTAAAACAAGCCCCAAGGGCTTGGTATGATCGTCTAAGCAACTTTCTCATGAAGAATGGTTTTTCAAGAGGAAAGATTGACAACACCCTCTTCAGGAAGCAATTGAAGGACGAATACATCCTTGTACAATTATATGTTGATGATATCATCTTTGGTGCAACCAGCGATAAACTGTGTAAAGAATTTTCTACTCTCATGCAAAGTGAATTTGAAATGAGTATGATGGGAGAACTGAAATTCTTTCTGGGACTTCAAATCAAGCAAGAGAAAGACAAGATCTTCATACATCAGTCCAAGTACATAAAGGATATGCTTAAGAAATACAACATGCACAAGTCAAATGAGATGAGTACTCCTATGTATCCCAACACTGTTCTGGACAAAAGTGATGAAAGCTCACCAGTTGACCCAACATCGTACAGAGGGATGATTGGTTCACTTCTTTATTTAACGTCCAGCAGACCAGACATAATGTTTAGTGTTTGTTTATGTGCAAGGTTTCAGGTAAACCCACAGCAATCTCATCTTAGTGCTGTTAAGCGAATCTTTAGATATTTAATTGGTACTGCTAATCTTGGTCTATTATATGAGAAAGGTGAAGATTTCAGGTTGAAAGGATTTTGTGATGCGGATTATGCTGGTGATCGAGTTGAACGGAAAAGCACTAGTGGAGGATGTCACTTTCTGGGAAACTGTTTAGTATCCTGGACAAGTAAACGTCAAAGCACTATTTCCTTATCCACTGCTGAAGCTGAATATGTGGCAGCAAGTTCTTGTTGTACACAACTCCTATGGATAAAGCATCAACTTGAGGATTACAACATTCATGAAAACAAGATACCTCTTTTGTGTGATAACACAAGTGCCATCAATATTGCCAAGAACCCAGTTCAGCATTCGAGAACAAAGCACATTGAGATCAAACATCATTTCATCAGAGATCTTGTGGCAAAGGGAAACATTGATATATCTCATATACACACAGAAGATCAACTTGCTGACATACTCACGAAACCTCTTTTAGAAGGCAGATTCTCAGATCTAAGAACAAGGATAAATATGCACTCTGCTCAATAAAAGGTATGGAAACAAATGGTTCTATTTTGCAGGTTTCGCTCTTCGAAGAACATCCGCACTGTTCTGTCCTCTCACTGTTCAACCAGTGGATCAAATCGTTCAACAACTCTTCGTTCAATGAAAGTGCTCTCAGGAAATCTATATCGTTTGGTTGACAGCTGGCAAAGACATTGTTTAGTTCAACTCATCATTATTCTTGCACATGCTACAACAGTGAACTTTGAAAGGTCTCATCACATTAAATGCGAAGCAGTTATCCTTCTTGCTTTTAACGCGCGTGGTCTCAACTGCCCAATTGTTTAATAGTTTCCCTCTCATGAAAAGAAAACCGCCATCTGCACACCACCCAAAACTGCCATTCTTTATTCCAAATCAAATATATCCAACAGATTTCCTTCTCTCTCTTTCACCTCACTTCACTTGACATTTACTCTCTCTCTCTTCCAAGTAAAGAAACCCTAAGCCTTCTCTGCAACTTCCTCTCATTCCTAAATGGCCGGAGTTCTTGCTACCTCTTCCAAAGCCCCTTCCAAATCTAAGGCCCCATCCAAGAAAGGTGGTAAAACACCTTACTCTGCGGAAGAAATGGAGATCATCCAGAGGAGATCAGAGAGGATCAACCGCCAACGCTCTGTTCAACTCAAGGAGGTTGGAGCTGTGAAAACTGAGAAACTGGGTGACAACTCTCTTGTGTCCCCAAGGTACTTTGATCTGAAGGTGTTTGCCTTCGTGAAAATGGCTGGGCTTGCAGACTTACTTTATCAGGACTGGGAGACGGTGTACACCATGGCTCAGCGCGAGGTGTATGTGCCTTTGGTGAAGGAATTTTATGACTGTGCTGTTGTGATAAATCACAGACAAGTCATCAAGTCCAAAGTGAATGACAAGATCATCTCAGTGACCCTCAACGACATGGCTGATGCACTGAATGTGAAGTTGGAAGTTGGTGAAAAATATTCCCCAAATTGGTTTGCAAAAGTTAATGACTGGAAGTGCATTTGGAAGAACCAAGAGGAACCACTGACTGTGGAAGTGGGCAATCTCATTGATGATGTAAAGTTCAACAATGCTGTGATTAGCAAGGTTGTCTTACCAAAGGATGGTGCAAGAAATTATGTAAATGCGCATGCAAGGTACGCACTGTACAAGATCTTGAAAAGAGTGAAAATTAACCCTGCACACTTGATGTGGAACTACTTGATCAACTATCTGGAGAAAAGCCAAGGATACCTTCCTTTTGGCTCACTGCTGACCGTTATCTTCGAGAAGAAAGGTGTTATCAAAGAGTTTCTGGAATCAGAGGATCGCTTGAATGAAGATGTGATCTTTCCTTCACCGATCAGACTGGGAGATGTGAGCAAGATGAACATTCCCTTTGATGCCTCTGATGTTCCTGAAGAATATCTGCCCAGAACAAGGAAAAACACCAGAGGAAAAGAAAAGGTATCTGATGAACAGACTGTCCAGACAAGGAAGAAAAACTGACAGAACTGTCCGATGTGTCAAAGAAGGAACCGTCAAAGAGAATCGTTCCTGCAGCTCTCCGCATCGCACCGTTCCCTGAGGACGAGGAAGAACAGTCCGTTCGAATCAAGATTGTGAAGAGTGGTGAACCATTGCATTCTCAATCCAACCCCATCGCTTCAAAGACCAGATCGGGAAAAGGTTCTCCGCCTGTCAAGATTGCTGAACCCAAAAAGCTAAAGAGATTGAGGAAGCAATTTGAAGAATCTCAAGTTCCTGCTGAACCACAACCTGCACGTCAGCAAAGGAAGATTTTCTCAGCTGAACCTGAGGAGCCCTTCTTTGATGAGGACATTGTTCTTCACACAAGGTTAGCAAACTCTCTCTTACCTTATCAAGAAATTCCTTCTGAAATGTCCAACAAAGAATTTCTGGACTCACTGTTTGTTGACAATACTTAAACACCAAACTCCTCTCCAACACATTCACAACATCACACTGAACCATTGCCAAAACTCCCACCAAACACAAACCTCAATGAACCCTTGACTGAGACAACAAATGAACCACTCAAATCTCAACCACACTCTACCATGAACACTGCTTTCATCACTGACCAAACTGCCGTTGCACAAGAGAATGCCTCTGCATTCCAACTTGTTCAATCTTTGCCTAAGTCATTGATTGCCGATGAGCATATGACTTCTACTCTCAAACCGTTCACGAAAGCAAGCACTAAGAAGGCAAGCAGATCCGGTACTGTTCTATATTTTTCTCAAGCAAGAAAGAGGCGCCTTCAGACGCTAGTGTCCTCTGCTATTCAACGCAGACGCACCTTGAGGACTACCAAGGGATCGTTCAAAAGCTACCTGAACCTTCTGGCACGAAAGATTGACAAGTCTTCAAGCAATCAGCTCACCGCTACATGGAAACGACAAGAGGGTGACAACTACTTGTTCCAACTTCATGCTTGCAAAGTTCCTGATCCAGAGTTCTGGAAATTGAGTGTCTCTGAGGGATATGTTGGTACTCTGCCGTATTCTCTCATGAATCGGACCTCCGCGCTCTCACTGAAATTTGGAACTTGGGTGTTTGTACTCCTACCCACTCACATTCCTGAAGTTGTTTCTCATTCTGAGAAAGCCCACACTGAAAAAGGAAAGGAGAAGATGCTTGAAGAAGCAGATGATACAGAGTCACAAATGAACAGTTCTGCTGATGGA
This sequence comes from Lotus japonicus, assembly GCF_012489685.1. Classification (NCBI taxonomy): domain Eukaryota; kingdom Viridiplantae; phylum Streptophyta; class Magnoliopsida; order Fabales; family Fabaceae; genus Lotus; species Lotus japonicus. The sequence goes on from NC_080043.1 coordinate 41,982,252, forward strand.
AAAGAAGAAGATGAATCTGAGGGACTTCAAGCTGATTTCAAGACTGAAGGTGGAAGCTCAAGTGCTCAAGTCTTGGCGACTCAATTTGTCACCAGAGAAGACTTTGAAGACCACCGTGACCACATCAACCAGCAGTTCATGACCCTTGCCCAGAAGATCGATCAGCTGCTGACACGCTTTGGCTAATGGCCAACTTTCTATCCTGAACAATTCGCATTTACTTTTATGTCTTTAGACAATTGTTCACTGATTATGCATATTTTATCGTTCCACCATGCTTATCGTTTTATAACTAACGTTTGCCATGTCTACTATGCATATTATACCATTCTACTAATTTCTTTTCTCTTTCTTTTTAATAATGCCAAAGGGGGAGAAAATAGGAATTAGGAATTATAGAAAAGTTTAAGATCAAGCTCAAGTTTGTTTCCTTAACCTAACACCAAAGGTTTATACAACTCAGGGGGAGTAATATGATTTGAATAAGTTTTTTTTAACTTTTATCTTACCCAATTCAGGGGGAGCATAAATTCTTTTTACTCTTGATCATTATCCTTTTCAATAAAAATTGTCATTATCAAAAAGGGGGAGATTGTTAAGTTCAAACGTGTTACAACGTGTTTCAATCTTATTTTGATCCTAACAATTTTTATAAATACTTTTCTCTACTAAAATCTAATTCCAGATGTTAATGACATTTTTCAGGAAATATATATTATAAGGTCACATACTTCAACGAATATGTCTAAGCCTTATAGGGAAAAAGAAGTTTACGCAAGATATGACCGCATCGTCCAGCAAACGAGGAAGACACTCATTCTGTATCGTTTCATGCCACGTCATACCTCAGAATTTCAGAAGAAGCCTTTGAGCGGGAAAGTCAAAATTGTATCTCAACTATTTGCCCCATGCTTTAGTCAGAAGGAAACTAATCCGGTCACGTGCAAACTAATTTACCTTTGAAGAGAGAAGTCTCGATGACCAATGAAAAGGAAAAAGGACAACACGTCAACATCACTTTTCCAAAATGTCTCTCTTCTGCAAAGTAGCCCAAAGCTATCACCACCTACTAGCTGACAAAGTACACCTTTTTGGCTAAAGGATAGCTTTGAACAGCAGCATGCATTTAATGAAGCTACCAACCGGAGATTTGAATCAACGGTTAGATGACACTCACAACGGATACAAACAACGGCCAGATTTTGTGTCTCAACGGCTACACAACTAGCAAGATCATATATATAGGACATATCTGAAGATTGAAGAAGAAGAAGAGAAAAATTTATTGCAAGAAAAGAAAGAACTCAGAGCAATTACTCCAAACATTCTTCAAAGCATTAAAAGCTCGCAGCAGATTTCCTAAGAGTCAAATCTGATCTCATACCTCTGCTAAATCAAGAGAGAATACCAAACCTTAAAAGAGTCAAACCTCTTCCTTTACTTCTCTCTTAGATTCTGAACTCTTGTGTGTTCCAACGTCCCTTCAGAACCCAAAACACTTGAGAGTTCCAGTGCCATAAATTATCTACACCAACTCTTTTGAGAAGAGGTTTCTTGTAGAACCAAACAATCTTGTTGATTGTAGGAGGAGTCCTGTACAATACTTGGAGAAGTCCGTGATAATACTAGGAGGAGTCCTGTACAATAATACTTGGAGAAGTCCGTGATAATACTTGGAGAAGTCATGTACAATACTTGGAGAAGTCCGTGATAATACTAGGAGGAGTCCTGTACAATACTTGGAGAAGTCCGTGATAATACTTGGAGAAGTCCTGTTCAATACTTGTACTGGAGAAGTCCTTGATACTTGCTATGTGGTTATTGCTTAATGTGTTGGTATATGACATGTTGATTGATTGTGCTGAATTAATTATGCTTTTGCAATGAAATCTGAGATTCTGAATAGTGAGAATAGCAGGCAGGTCATGCCGATTTTATTTTGAGAGTTTTGATGAAGTTTGATAGGACGAATGAGATTCGGGCCTTGTTATGGTTTTGATGGATCGAGACATTCTCTGGAGTCATTTGGGGATTAGTAGATCCCGGGAACTTATAAGAATTGCGATAAGACTAAAAGGATATTATTTTGTAAAGAAAATTCATAAGACATTAAACAACCTCTAAATCTTCAACAATGTTTATAAACTCGAAAGGAAGCTTTGGATGCAAATTTTAGTTGTGGAAAGCGAGAAGTGTCGTCGGATCCCAAGTGTTGAGAATGTTAAGAAGTTGTGAGTATGTTGATACTCTTGTGCTCTGGGAGCAGTTTGTTTAGCCATCCATGGGATGAGCCGAGGAGCTTCACTGAGGCGTGAGACCTTGTGAATGCGGGATACTCCACTGAGGCGTGAGACCTTGTGGAAAGCATGGATCTTCACTGAGGCGTGAGACCTCGTGAACAGCATGAAGCTTCACTGAGGCGTGAGACCTTGTGAATGCGTGATACTCCACTGAGGCGTGAGACCTTGTGGAAAGCATGGATCTTCACTGAGGCGTGAGACCTCGTGAATAGCATGGAACTTCACTGAAGCGTGAGACTTCATGCAAGTGTGTAAATTCACTGGGGCGTGAGACCCCGTGAGAGCATAAAACTTCACTGAAGCGTGAGACTTTGTGAACGTGTGAGACTCCACTGAAGCGTGAGACTTCGTGAAAGCATTGATGACTCGAAGAGTTATCGTGAGTGTTTGCACTCATTTTATGATTATTGTATTTTGTCGCAGAATCGACTATTACCATAGGGTAAGCTTTTAGAGACATTAATTTAGTTAGAACACGTGGCGACGTGTCGAGTGAGGTCGGAGACGTTGTTTGGCTAATCACTTTGCATTCATGCATACATGGGAGGTTAATACACGGCGTGATTACCGGACCTTCGTCGGTTTCCAAAAATGGTCATAAGACCCGGAATGTCGTGTAAGAGCGTTTGTAGACGACTCTTGTAGCAGACCAAAATGGCAGGCCTTCGGGTTTTATGCTGATCTGACTACCGTTGTTGTTGGAGTAAGAGGCACGCGGGCAGAAATGGTCCCACCGTTGCTGGTGCTAGGATTGATCCGTTTGATGTCCATCCCTTTCCGGAATGCATTGGTTAACTGGGTTAACCGCCATATCATCTCATGCAACATGCATACTGACTTAGTTGATGAGTGTGTTTGATACTTGTTAGTTCTACTTGATGCATGTTAACGGTGATTTACTATCGTTATATTCATTGTGAAATATACAACCCTAGGATGTTATCCCTAGCTATAAGCCTAAGTGGCTAATCTTTTATCGTTATCTATTGGTGGTATTACTTATATAATTCTTTGGAGTTGACCCTCGCGTCTTCTGTGTGTGCTTTGGCGGACAAACGCCCATTGTCAGATGTCTTTGGCGGGCTGGTTCACGACGGTTCACCCTTCGGGGGGGACTAGAGTTGAGATGCGGGAATAGGAGCGCATCGCGATCGCGAGAGGAGGACGGATGGTGTACATAGACTAGGTCATTCTGGAATTCAGATTCGGACGACGATCATGCTAGCATGTAGGTTTTAGTGCTGGTGTGAGCTCCTCGAGATGGGATTAGTGTAGGAGTAGAGTCTTAGCTCTGAACATCATTTTTTTTCTTTGGGAACAGGGTAGTTTCCCGCCGATAGCTTTTTGTGTGATTTCTCTACGGAAATCACAGAGAGTTGGTTGGACTTAGGAGGTCTTGCTTCAGGCCGATGGGCCAGCTTATTCTCAGCTTTTGAGGGATGGTGTTGCGGACACTTACCTTTTTCTTTTGGTTTGTATATATTGCCTACGGGCGCTACACTTTCTACTTTCCGTCACTGGAGGTTACTCGTGACGAGGTTTCTACTTACAGCGGGGGCTGTAATATATATTGTATATTAGTTCTGTTTATCGTTACTGTTGGGTTTTATTTAGTTCAGTCTTGTCTATGTTTATATCGAAAAAAAATATTCACGTTTTTCCGCATTAGTTTATCTTTTGGTTACTAAAGTGACGCCACCGAAATCGGGGTGTTACACAATGGGTCCTCCAGGGGCATCAGAATGAAGACCTGATTCAGAATGAAAGTGTATCTTGTCAAGCAACAATTGAGTAAAATAAAATTAGTACAAATTTAGAGTAAAAATAAATTGCCTAGGCTTCACGATTAGGAAAAAGACGATAAGCGACACCCATGTGAGAATACACTGGACAATTTGTTTATGAATCTAGCAACTCCAAAGTAGGCCATTGAATTCAAGTTCTCATAGTCGATGAAAGAAATTGAAAGGTGTAAAATCATCAGTTCCAATTGAGGGTCCTTAGAATAGGAACCAAAAATGCACCTTTAAGGAAGAAACTGCCTTTATTTGTGAGTTAAAATGTCACTTGATGTCCAACCCACAATTGACCCATAACCCACACAGAAACTTTTATCTATTCGAATAAGATAATTGAGTTCAAAAAGCCTTATGAAATTTTAGCATGTGGTACTAATGATCTAGGTAGATGGCAGAGCACAAAAGCAATCCACTCAATTATATCAACGAAAAACAGTGCAGCTAAATACCAACACAAGGTTTTGAACTGTATCTGTAAATACTTTGGAAAGTTAAAGAGCTTCCTTTTGATTATGTTTTCAATCTTGGACACATCATCAACTCAGAGACATTTCAGAAGGGAATGAAGAATAAATTAGGAAGAAGATAAACACTTGATTCAGACGGGATTGTGTATCGGGGCATCACAACACAACTACTTATATAGAAGACTCTACATGGGTGGACACCTTTGGATTTCCATTTCAAAAAAAGAATTAGAAACAACAAAATAAGGGAGGATGAACAAACCATTATTGGGCACAAATAGAGAAAAACAAAACACAAAGTCCCAATATCCATTAATGGGGCGTGAAATTAAAAATAGGGAATGGAGAAGGGAATGTTAAGCCAATCAACGTAGGCTTAAGAATTTGAAATTTTTTCTGACAATAAAGAAGTATGGTTCATATATAGTAAACAAATAATATGAGGTATTAAGTGCTTGGAGACAAAGTAAACATAAAATAGTAGGCTGAAATTAAGACAATTGACAATCCCTTTATATAATGGCCTACAATTTAATATTAATAACTATCTAACTTAATGGCTTACAAATGCCATAATTCTTATAAACTCTTAAAATTGGAGGAGATATTTTAGTTTTCAATCACTGGAAGAGTATAGATTGAGGAAATATTTAAGTTTTATTACCTATAACAGTTGTTGAATTGTTGCTGATGTATTTCCAACTTCCTTGTGTCCTGCTTCATAGAAATGATAAAACAATTACTTAAATGAATTAGAAGAAAATGGGGAAAGTACTCCAACCTTAAAAAACACCAAGAACACAAATTTAGGATTGAACCGGTTATTCTAAAGAAGACCCAAATGTTCTATATGAAATCTAAAGAACACAAATTTGTAATCAACTGCTCTATCATGTTCAACATTACTCATAAGTTATAGCCACTTGTTAAAAATAAAATAATAAACAGTTATTGATCGAGAAATATTTTGAAACTGATTTTCCTTTTATTAGGCTCTTGAATAAATCTGTCTGAAATGCATGATACCAATCATTAGAATAATGAGGTTGCTTATTTTTACCTTAGGTATCCCAGACCTTCCAACAATTGGGAAAGGAATTCCCCGAATGAACCCAACAATTGAGAAACCCTAATTTTATACATGATTTACATTCTAATCATGGCAAGAAAATAATCAAGAGCTACTTCACATGAATTTATTGATAACTGAGACTACTAATTAGTCCATTAAGCCTTTCAATCTTTATCTTTCTCAGATCAAGCCACCTTGAAAACTGAACAGGGTAACCATTTTGAAACAATTAAGCAAAAAATGGCTACAGAGTAGTACAACGAAAGAAGATAGGGACCTCGGCTAGACTTCAGAAAAATGACCTTGCTGCCAATCAACTTTGCTTCCTCGTTAGCAATCTTTTCCTGCCTCCTATATCATAGACAAAACAATATTCAGATCAGTATACACACAACAAATGAAAACAAAAAATTAAAACCCATAAAAGTAAAGATGGATTCTTTGGGAAGATAAGGATGAAGAAAGAGCATAGTCAGAAGATGCTACTGCCGTAATGGCAGTCCCTTAAGTCTTGCTTTCTCTCTCTTTCTAAACCGTGAAGAATGAGAAAGAGGGTTCTTGCCAAGGCACCTTGTACTCCCTATTTATATCACTTTGGCTTAACAAAAAAAAACCTGCGGTATCGGAGCTCATAGGGGGCACGGGCGGGCCACGGAGAGGGGCATTGGGGCTTGGAGGGTGAAACAGCGCGGGATCACAAAAGCTTCATATCCAAGTAGATTTCTTATCTCTTTTTTCTTTCCCTGGAAAAGAGCAAAGGGGGATTTGCAACAATTTGAAAATAATTGATTAACTGCAAATTTAACATAAACAAAAGGAGCAAAGGAGAATCAGAGAACATATAAAACAAATCAAAATATTCCAAAACTCCATATAGAATATAAATTGGACTCACCATCCCTGGCTTCCTTTCGAATAACTTTTGGTGGAACATCTATAAAAAAAACCTGAAGAAAAGAATTTGAAATTAGCACTGCAAGTGATGAACGAAATTGACCCTGAAGTCAAACATAAGTGAATAAAAGTAAAAGGTAAAGAAAAGTAAAATGGAAATCAGAAGTTATACCTGGGACTGAGGACGAAAATTTGGGGAGGTTGGAACGGTTTCTTTTTTTAATCAGAAGCTATAAATCGTGGTAGAAATTACATTTGTGTCAAAAGCAATGTTTCTGAAAAAAAAAAAGGAAAAAGATTGTGAGGGATGGAGTTTAAGAAGAAGAAAGATATTGAAGAGAGAAGTCAAATGAGGGCCTTCCTGTGAAGGAACCTCACAACATTTCCCAATCTAAGTGTCTCATTCACAACCTGTAATAACAGGGCAAATAATGTTTACACATGAAGTTCACTTTATTTGCTGTTGTCTAATCTAATCTAATCACTTTACATGAGTGAGATATTTTTTATTCTTTCTTTCATCATCCCATATCATGCTAAACTCCTAGTTTATAACAAATAATTATGATTCATATGGGACTTACACAATGAGTAAATTTCATTCGTTTGTAGTCTTCCCAAGTCAATTCAACTTCCCCTGCCTGCTTCTTGAGTCTGGCAATTTCATTGTGCAATGGAAAAATAATTAATAATCAATAGAAAAAATCAATAGTTTTTATGATAAAAGCTAAACGGAGAAAATATATATGTATTCTTACCCTCAACTATTGCATAGCTTGAGGACAACCTCGCAAGAAGAAAATAGCTAGAGCTATGGAAACTGATGAAGTTTCATGGCCAGCAAAGAGCAAGCTGAGAACCAAATCAAGGATAGCATATACTAAATCAGCATTGCACTTAATCTATACAATGGGTTTACATAACAAAAACTCTAAAGCACCTTGATTAGTACTTTGGTCGAGCACTTAGAGTGCAACATGGCAAAAACCAAAATTTTAAGGAGAAGTTTGAGGGGAAAAAATACAAACATATCTTATATAAACAGAAAATGAAACAAAGGTGCAAAGACTAAGATCGTATGGCTTACGTAGAGATGCCTTCCCAAAACCCTTAAACGTACAATTGCAACATCAAATCCTCAAGAACTTCCTTTGACTATGGTTTCTTCGAGGTAGATCTTGTAGGACTGAGAAAGCTTTGAAACGAAGATCAGTTGCAATGGTGGAAGCGGCGGTGGAATGACCCAGCAATGGTGGATTTGAAAGTTCGAACCTTTGAGACAGGGAAAGAAGTATCCGGAGCAAAGAAAATGGAGAGAGGATAGAGGCTTAGAAAATGAAGATAGAAGAAGTAGGGAAAGAGATGAAGAGGGTGAGTGAATTTGGAATTTGAGCAGAATTTGAAAACATAAAAGAAAACTGGTTCTAAACATAAAAGAATGGGAATGAGGAGAGAGAAGCATTGGAAATTGGCTTTAGTTGGTGAACCGAGGAGGTGAGTGGAATCAGGAGGTGAATGAATAAAGAGAACTTGAAAACATAAAAGAAAATTCAAAATTTATGTTCTCTTCTTCACCATTATTGGTTAGTAGAGGAGGTGAGTGGGAATGAGGAGAGAGAAGCATAGGAGATTGGCTTCAATTGAGGTAAAAATTGTGCAATATAGTGGGAGCATTTGTTGTTTACGGTTCCAAGGCATTCTGAAGGGAGAAGAGTTAGGTTAGGGATTTAATGGGAAAGATAGTGGGAGAGAGAAAAATAAAGAATGAGATAGTGGGAGAGAGAATAGAGAGAGGGAAGGAATAAAATAATAGAAAATAATACATAGGGGACATGTGGCATGTTGTTGTTCAAAGTTAGGAGAATAAAATATTGCAAAATATTCTAGAGATGAGGTTTTTCATAATGGCATGCTTGGAATGTTACTGCTTTAATATATATATATATATATATATAGATTTGAAGGGCTGCCGTTTCACTTGGTGTAGTAACCCGCGTGATGGGTTTGTTACACGTGTTCGCTTGGACAGGGTCTTAGCCAATTGGGCTTGGAGGTCTTCTAACCCACATGCTTTTGCCTCTGCCTTTCCCTGTATCAGCTCTGATCACTCTCCTGTTGGTCTGTTCCTTAACCCGCAGGCTAGGAGTGGGAGAAGCTTCAGGTTTGAGGCCTTCTGGGAAGAGAGGGAGGATTGTAACCAGGTCATTAGTGATGGATGGACGCCGGACCAGCCTGGGAATAATCCCTGGGATTCAGTGTTGACGAAGACACGGAATTGCACCACTGCACTCAAGAAGTGGCATAAAGAGAACTTCAGAAATGCTGAAGTCGAAATCCAACATCTGAAAAATAGGCTCACTTACTAGCAGAATGAGGACCACGAGCAGATTGATTGGCATGAGGTACAGGGTATCAAGAACAGAATCAATGAGTTATGGAAGAGGGAAGAGGCTTATTGGGGGCAGCGCTCAAGAGTTAAATGGTTAGCTTGGGGCGATCGCAATACTCGCTTCTTTCACGCCTCGACAATTCAACGGAGAGAGACTAATCGAATCCTGAGGCTTAAACGAACCGATGGCTCCTGGATTGAAGGCCAAAGCCATATCAATCATGAGGCTTTGTGCTACTATAAACATATCTTCACCTCTGAAGGGTGCTCCCAACTTGATGCTTGTTTGGAACATGTCCCCTCTATTGTCCCTACTGCACTCAAGGTAAAGCTGTTGCGACCTGTGTCTGACTCAGAAATCAAGGAAGCTGCGTTCAGTTTGGGGAAGACAAAGGCCCCGGGACCAGATGGGTATAGTGGTTTGTTTTATCAAAATCACTGGGAAACCCTCAAGGCTGATGTTTGTGCAGCTATCAAGTGCTTCTTCCAGTCGGGGTTTCTGCCCAAGGAAATTAATGAGACTCTTATAGTCTTAGTCCAAAAAATCCCCCACACGGAGTCTCTTAATCATTACAGACCTATCAGCTGTACAAAGTTTATTTGCAAGATCATTTCAAGAATCATGGTTCTACGCTTGAAGGAGGCTATGAAATTCCTAATCTCCCCCAACCAAAGTGCGTTTGTTGGGGGGAGACAAATACAAGATAACTTACTTGTGGTCCAGGAAATGTTCCATTTACTTAAGAAGAGAAAGAGAGGACAGGAAGAGAATGTGATTATGAAGCTGAACATGAACAAGGCGTACGACAGACTCGAATGGGAATTTTTGGAGAGGACTTTGTTGGCTTACGGCTTCCCAGTGGTGTGGGTTCAACGTGTTATGACTCTTGTCAAAGGCGTCTCCTACCGTGTCAAAATTAATGGTTTCGTGGGTAAATCTTTCACTCCTCAACGAGGCTTAAGGCAGGGGGACCCCCTATCCCCCTACCTTTTCATCCTTGCCTCTGATGTATTATCCAATCTTCTCCAGAATGTTGTTCGGTCTAACAGAATCCAGAGGCTGCAACTTCCCAATTCGGGACCTTGCTTAACCCATCTGTTATTTGCCGATGACACAATATTATTTGCAAAAGCCAACGCTGAGGAAATTTATGCTTTTCAGAGCATTTTGAATATGTATTCTATGGCCTCGGGTCAAAGGATTAATTCTCTAAAATCTGGCATCATTGGAGGAAGTAATATTTCCTCGAGTAACCTTACTGTTTTGGCTGAAATTTTGCAAATGCAGGTTTGGGAATCTCCTAGTAGATACTTGGGCCTCCCGGCAGATTGGGGTAGGTCCAAAGGCAGCACTCTTGATTGGATAAAGGAGAGAGTAGTCAACAAGGTTTCTGGCTGGAAAGGCAAGCTTTTGAACTAGGCGGGTAAAGAGGTTCTAATCAAGGCTATTTTGCAAGCCATTCCCTCGTACGCGATGTCTGTGGTTCGGTTCCCTAAGGGATTCTGTAGGAAGCTCTGTGCTAAAGTTGCTCAGTTTTGGTGGAGCAAAGGGAAGAAGGAAAGAGGAGTGCACTGGAGAAAATGGCAAGTGTTGTCTAATGCTAAATCTTTAGGTGGTATGGGGTTTAGGGACTTTGAGCTTATGAACACAGCCCTGTTAGCTAAACAAGCATGGAGGGTGCTTTTGAATCCTAATGCTATATGGGTCAAATCCTTGCAAGCTCTCTATTTCCCTAATGAGTCATTCTTGAAAGTCAATAGGAGAAGAGCCTCCTCTTGGGGCTGGGGCAGCCTTCTTCAAGGCCGCGACTTCATCCGCAAACATGGCCTTGGGCTAATTGGTGATGGAAACAATGTTGACATTTGGAAGCACAAGTGGGTCTCTTCGGGAGCTATCCTAGGAAGTGGCCAACCTCACCAAGAGATGCTGGTAAGTAACCTTATGAAGAAAAATGAAAGAAAGTGGGATGTTGACAAAGTCAGGCTCATTATTCCTCAGCACAGAGTTCAGGATGTCCTAAACACCCCTATTAGTTGGACGCAACAAAGAGATTACCTCATCTGGCCCTACAACAAACAAGGTACCTATGCTGTCAACTCTGGTTACTTTGTTGCCAAAGAAGATTCTACCACCACCTCCGCTGGTCCCTCCTCGAGAACAGACTCTCAGGCTCTACTTTGGAAACATATTTGGGGTGCCTTGCTGCCCTAAAAAATTAAGCATTTCCTTTGGTATGTTTGTCATGATGCAATTGCTGTGAGAAGTAACCTCTCTAGAAGACACATCATTAGAGACGCTACCTGCCCCATTTGCAAGCGTGAAGATGAATCAGCTATCCATGCGTTGCTTGAGTGTGAGTGGACCAGACCTGTCTGGTTTGGCTCGTCCCTGCAGATTGACCCCTTTGCTAGGCAGGAGCCCTCTATGCGCTCTTGGCTCTCTCACATGCTTTCTCAATTTGGTCAAGACAAGGATCAAGTGGCCTATGCCTTCTCCACTATTGGGTTTCTGCTTTGGGGCATTTGGAAAGCTCGTAACAGCGCTGTGTTTACTAATACCCCCGTGGAGCCCATGCAAGTCATCATCACAACTCACATTGCTCAACATGAATACCACCAAGCTTTTATTGCTAGAAGGAACCGTGGTACAATACCAGAAGTGGGAAGAAGACACAACACTCATTGGAAACGACCACCTAAGGGGTTTATCAAATGTAATATGGATGCTGCTTTTCAGAACTTAAACTTCAAAGCCTCAGGAAGTATTATCTTAAGGGATGAAGAAGGTTACCTTTTGACTGGCCATACTATAAGCTTCCCTGCTAGATCACCACTAATGGCGGAGGCGTTGATCATGCGTGATGCTTTAGCTTTTGCACAAAGTATGGGATGCTCAAATATCATCTTTGAATCTGACACTCTCCTTCTTGTTCAAGCCTGTAGAGGATTAAAAGAACAAGGTGAGATTAAGAACATTGTACAAGACATCAGAGTTATGAGACAAGTCTTTGAAGCTTCCAGTTTCTCCTGGACCCCGCGGGAAGGCAATGAAGTGGCACACTTAGTTGCTAAGTTGAGCAGAGACAATAGGATCCACAACACCTGGGCTTGGAATCCTCCCTACGCAATGCTAGTTGCTTTGAACAAAGACAGAGATCTTTCCTTGGCTGCCCCTCAATGGACCTTCCCCCAGCTCCAACCTCTATCCCGCCCTCCTCCCAGGCCTGGAGAGGGTTAGCGTCTCACCTGTTCCTTGCTTGTTGATTACTGGAGTTTATGCAGGTTCATTCTTCTGTGGTATCTATTTGCATGTGGTGTGGTTTTTTTGGACACTCTCAACCAACCACCTTTCTACAGATTTAATAAGAACCTAAGTAGATAGCAGAGCTTATTGGTGTTGCTGGTGGCTTTTTGGTATGTTAGGTACCACCAGTTTAATTTTTACCATTACTGCCTGTCCTATATGGACATCAGAGCATTAACATCTCTCAACTAGCAAGCTTGTACTCATGCCTTATCTTTATGGCTTTGCTTTTGTTGATCTTTGTTTGTTTTTAGCCTTGGGCTATGACTTGTATAGTCTGGAGCCACAAAGCTCCGTTTCCATCCTCATGGTTTAATGATACTACATTGACCTTTGATCAAAAAAAAAAATACAAAATAGTGTTAAAAAAGAAGAAGATAGACCAATAAAAATAAAATCAAGATTTGCTTAAGTAAACTGTATACATAATTGACCAAAAAAAACTGTATACATAATCAAAAGGGAAAAATGAAAATTGATACCCTAAAGTTTACATTACGTGCGACTTAAACCTTCATATTTTAAAATGTATATTTATAACCCTAAATTTCCAAATTAACCTTCCGTAACATTTCTATTAAATTTTAATAGAGTTTGTCACAATTTTTTTTTGAAGAGAGAATTTATCACTTTTTTTTAACGTGAAATTTGTCACATTAATTGCACATAACATGTTTTTCTCCCTAAATTACTCCTCTAAATGAATTAGTAAGAAAATGTTTGAATTTTTTTCCACATTCTTTCTTATAGCTATGTTTGGTATTTGATTTGTTACATACTACTCCCTCCGTTCCAAAACTATTGTAGTTTTACCTTCTTTGTTTGTTCCAAAACCATTGTTGTTTTACATATTCAAAGCATTTTATCTCATTCTTTTCCATTCATGCCCTCATTTAATGGTGTATCTCCCAAGCACCACCTCTTATTTCCACCAATCACAATTCTCACCAATTAATTAACCAATGATTTTCATTCTCTCTCTTTCTTATAACTCATATTAAATAAGGGTGTTTCAGTCAAATTATAACATCAATTAATGAACTCTTAAACTTTGTGAAAAAAACTAAAACTACAATAGTTTTGGAACGAAGGGAGTAGTAGAATAGTAGAGTAAATTCTATAATATTCTTCTCAAAAGCACATCCCTAAATCTATCACAATCTTAATAATCCTTTGCAGTCTCTTAATCTGCTTTATCCTTCATCTGTTATCTTTTTTACAGGAGTAAGGTCACATATATTCCAAATCAATATCAACAATAGTCTTTTCTGTTTAATAATCAAAATAGACCTCAATAGCAAGCTTGTCCTTATTACCATTAGCCAGTTCATTATTGGAAACTATCTCAGTAAATCTTATAATAGAATTAGGCTTCGTTTGGAAAAACAGCTTAATTAAGCGCTTATGACATAAGTGCTTATCCATAAGCTATTTAAAAAATTTATTGAAAATAAGCTATACATAAGCATAAGCTGTTTTTCATAAGCTATTCTGAATAGCTTATGAAAATAAGCTCAAAACAACTAATGGTAGGGCATAAGCTGTTTGCATAAGCTCTCTCAAACACTGGCATAAGCGCTTATGCTATCAAATAAGCTCAAATAAGCTCTTCCAGACGGGGCCTTAAACTATGTGATGAATGTTTAGGAGTTTTAAAAAACTAGTGATAACTTGTTAATAAGAAACTGCACATGTGTTGTGAGAAAGAATTCATATCCTAATGGACAACCATCCCGTATTGTCATTTTGGTTATGGTAGCTTCACGATTCTGTCTTGAAAGATTTTTTCTCACTTAACTTGTTCTCTTGGATTAACCAAAATATTCATGTATGAGATACAAGTTTTCATGATTCGTTGCGGCCCAGACCCTTCACGACAACAATCTAGTCTCTTTGGAGGATGAGAAAAGAGCCCTTGTTGGTGAACATGGCTTTGACTTTCCACCATGCTAATGACAGGAAACATGCTCTCGTTAATTTCACATCAAGCATAATTGACATCTCACTCAACATTGTTGCACTAGGTTTTAGAGAGGAGGATTTCTCGTAGAGATCGTGCATACCATGTTTGGGGTAAACCAGAAGTAGGTTGTGAAATTCTGGTTCTCGAACATGACAGATGTTCTACGCGATGCTGGGACAATCGGTTCGAGAACTTAATAACAGTAACAACAAAAACTTTAAAAGCATAAGTAAACAAGACACACGAATTGTTACCCAGTTTGGTGCAACGTCACCTACATCTGGAGGGCTTCAGCCCGAGAAAGATAATCCACTATTATAGAGAATCAAGTACAAAAAGGTCTTCATTGAACAACCCCTGTTCACAGCCTATCTACCTATTCCTACCCGTGGTTTATTACTTAGGTCTCCCCCTAAGTATGAGAAACCCCTCTCACTTTCTCACATACAATCACTGCCACAGTGATTGAAACAATAAAAAACAAGATAAAGATGAAGAGTTTACAACTCAACTAAACAAACCAACTCTATGCCATATAATTATCAATGGAGACAATAGAGTGGTGTACAAAATAACAGAACAAGGACTCACAAACACACAACCTTAAAAACTCAATCCTTGGGTGCCCAACGCACACTTAGCAACTAGGGTTAAGCCTCCTTAAATAGTCGTTCTTCAGGTCTTGATCTTCAATGGGCTTGCACGAAAATAGAGTCCACAAAACAGATATGCAACAAATATTTTTGAACCAGTACCACATCTTATCAAATAAGATTTGAAAATAAAAATATATAATCTTCTACAATTTAAACCAAATCAAATCTTCTTCAACAAATTTTATTACAATATAATATATTCCAGATAACACATAGAAGCTTCGTCAACAACCCTAACTTGTTGATCACGTAAAACAATTCAAAACTTCCAGAACAAACATGCAACACACAACAGCCCCCGCAGGGACAAATGTCACAGGCTCGATGACACAACATCTGCTTCGACATTAGGTTGTTTTTGACAAAATGCAAGACAACCACAAGTAACAACAGGCTGGATCAAAATCAAAGTCGACGAGGTCGTTAAGGGTGATAGAACCACTAGTTGTGGAGGAGTGTTCTGTAATGAGAACAACTAGTGGATTGTTGGGGTTTTCAATAATTTAGGCCCGTCAAACCCTATCATTATTGAGCTTCACACTATTCTAACTGCCATTCATCTCGGATTTAAGCTTAATTTCATCCACGTCATGGTTGAAAGTTATGGAAGCCATTCGCCTGGTGTCTTTAGTTCAATTGGCCGGGAAGTTGTGTTTCATGGTGACATTAAGTTTTTGTTTGTTCCAAGAGATTGTAATCTGGTGCTTGGTTCTCTTGCTTGTGGAGCCTTATCTTTTCCTTTTTGAGACCCATATTTTCCCTTCTCCTTTTGGAGGTTGTCATCGCTTTCATGGGATATATGCAGGGAGGCCCATTTGGATTTAACTTCAACTTCATCAAATCCTTCTAGCACTTGTTGTTGAGTGACATACGTAGGGTCCTTGAGGAGTATCATGAGCACGGAGTTGTAAAGTTCAAACGCTGCATACATCATCTAGCATGTTTTAAATGATAACAATTTGCAGAGAACCTAAATGAAATACTCAAACACTCAATGTGATTTTCTTTTTTAGGAAATATCTTTCATGGAATCATATCCCCATCGTCTGATGACTAAGTACAAAGACTACAAGTAAAGCCAAATCAAGTCAAAATGCAAAGGAGTTCAAAGCGACACAAGACCAGTACAGACAAATGTGTGAACCGTATGGAGGATATAAGAAAGAGAAGGAGCATCGTTTGAAAAAGGACAAAAAAGAAGACACGAATAACGAAGACGTCAACGACCAAAGATCGAGAAGATAACAAGAGACAAAGCGTCAGAAACAGAAGGTGAAGAAACTTCAAAGCGTTAGGATGAGCTGTGCAAAGAAGATCGAAATAAATGGATCGTCTAAGAAGACTGTAGTCAAACGAAGATCAGCATCGTCTGCCTCATGTGAATTTAAAGGAAGTTGTCAGAAGAAGGAGCGACATTTTCAAATTCCAATCCTTGTCTGGAATTTTCTTTCTTTGAAAGAACTATCTTTACTACCATTACATTCCATTTTTGTTGTGTTCCACTCATTTTCTCTCAATTGAAGTAACTTTAAAATAAACTCATTTTCTGCTTATATTTTTTTCTCATATATTTTTTTTCACCTATTTTCACCTCTAAATTCAAACAAAACTGAAACGTAAGGGTTAAAGTTATTTTTGACAAGTTTTTTTTTTTGACATTTAAGTTTTTTTTTATAAGTTAAGTTAAATAAATACCTAAATTCCCCACTAATCCCGACCTCTGAATCTCCTCTTGCGGCCGCGGACGGAGCTCTCCCTTTATAGAAAAACTTGGCCGAATAATTTCTCCCAAACGCATTACAAAAACCCTAACAAGAGATTGCTCAGTTTCATACGCTCTGGGTTTCGTTTCGTGGTGGTAGGCATACACAGTAGCGAAAACAACACAGGTGTACCAACTCTTTCACTTCTCATCTCAATTTGCATTCACTGCTTGCATCAAATTTCCTGTTTTCTTCAGATATTTGCTTCCAGTTTCATGTTTTCTTCAGATTGAACAATTGGTTTCTGTAATGTACTCTGATTTAGTTACCTCAATTGGTCTATGATTCGTACTGCAAGTATTATAAATTCAGGATTCAGAAAGCCTTAGAAAGCTGAAATACAGCTATTTGTAGTGTTACCTGCAGCCGATACTAATTTCTGATCGGTGTGGCTTCTGCGTGTTTTACTTGCTAATTGCTATTCAATTGATTTGTATTGTTTATCTATCAAGCCGCAATCTAAATTTTTCAGTATGTTTGTTCTTTATAGTTTATGCTTTCTCTTTGCGGTTCTAACTGTAATGCATTTATTTGTTATGGTGATTGTGGGAAAAAAATTTGAATGTTTGAGTATTGCTGGCAGGCTTAGAAAAAGAAGAAAAGACTAGTTCCCGCATTGTTTTTGGTTTGGGGTTTAGGATAGGGAGGAAGAATTAGAGAAAAGGAGTGCGGGAAGATGGGAAGAAGAAACAGTGGAAGGTCACTGCAAGATATCCTTTGTCGCCGATTGGAGTCCTGCAAATCCAGGTACTCCACAACCGGCGAAATTGTGGACCATCTTCGCTCAATGTACCCTGATTACCAGCGAACCAAGCGCCAAACTCTTGTTCGATTTGTTCAGGATGCTCTTCAATCAAGCAGAAAGCCTAATAATACTCCCACAAAGAAGCTTGATTGGGATGAGGATGATGAGGATGAAGGTCGAAGTGCTTCTCAAAAGAGGCGGAAAAAAATTGATGAAGGTGAAGAGAGATTGCAAAGGATGGAAGCTTTGCACATCAGAAGGATGATGGAGAGCAATGAGGTCCCATCAACATCCTCTGGTTCAGCTTCAGAGAGCGACGAAGATGGGTCTGGATCGGTTTCAACATCAGAAGACGCAATTTATGAGGAGAAAGTGGAACCTGCTTTTGACTTGATGAAGACTATGCTGCGGGATTCATATTCTGGATCAAAGCCTGTGGTGGAGGAAAAGAACGTTGAAATGGACATGGGCAACAATAGTAAGGCCACTTGTGCTGTGAATGAGGGTGTAGGTGGAAGCAAAGGTGAAGCCAAGTCGACGAGGAAGCCATTGAAGGGTTCAGTCTCAAATGGTGGTGGAGATGTTCAGGTGAAGGGGAAGGAGGGGCTTAGGTTTAGGGATTTGGGTGGGATGAAGGAGGTTTTGGAGGAACTGAAGATGGAGGTGATTGTCCCATTGTACCATCCTCAGTTGCTTAGGCGGTTAGGAGTGAGGCCAATGACTGGTATTTTATTGCATGGACCTCCTGGCTGTGGCAAGACTAGGCTGGCTCATGCTATAGCTAATGAGACTGGCCGTCCGTTCTATCACATTTCAGCTCCTGAGGTGGTTTCTGGGGTCTCAGGTATTATACATTAGTGTAATGACAAATTTGTGTTGTTACTTCCATTGCGACTATCAAACAATTCAGATATTTATTTAAGATATATATGCCTTTCTAAATTAGGTGCATCCGAAGAAAATATTAGGGATCTTTTCTCTAAAGCATACAGGACTGCTCCATCAATTGTCTTTATTGATGAAATTGATGCAATTGCTGCAAAACGAGAGAACTTGAATCGTGAAATGGAGAAACGAATTGTGACACAGTTACTTACTTGCATGGATCAATCAAACAGGATTTTGCAACCAACTGATGATTCAAAGAGTTTGGATGACCCCCCTGGCTATGTTCTTGTAATTGGAGCTACAAATAGGCCTGACGCTGTTGACCCTGCCTTGAGAAGGCCTGGTCGGTTTGATCGTGAGATTATGGTTGGCATTCCCGATGAAGCTGCTAGGGAGGAGATACTTTCTGTTCTCACTCGTGGTATGCTGCTTGAGGGCTTCTTTGATCTACGAAAAATAGCCAGATCTACACCAGGATTTGTTGGTTCTGATTTGGAGGCTCTGGCTAACCAGGCCGGTAATTTGGCAATGAAAAGAATATTTGAAGAAAGGAAACGTGAATTTTCTCAAGATCTCACAAGTGAACAGAGTGAAGAATGGTTGATGAAACCATGGTCAACTGAAGAAATTGATAAGTGTGCCGTCAAAATGTCTGATTTTGAGGTGTTTTAGAAAATTTTTTGCCTACCTTGTACTTCTATTACTACTACTACTACTATGCGTAAAAGATGATAATGATCTTATTTTTCTTGGTATTAATGCAGAAAGCAATGAAAATGGTGCAACCTTCATCAAGAAGAGAAGGGTTCTCTTCCATTCCTAATGTAAAATGGGAAGACGTTGGTGGCCTTGATCTTCTAAGACGGGAGTTTGATCGTTATATTGTAAGGCGTATTAAATATCCTGAGGATTATGAGGTAATTTTTTCATATCTGTATTGTAAGCAACTTTTCAATTAGAATCATTAGATAAGCTCCTATCTCTGTACCATTATTCTCAAAAGTCACTGAAAAAAATCAGTAGTTGCATCCTCCAATTTTGTTACTAAGTTTCATGATCTTATTCTAAATTGATTCATTTTGTCTTCATTGTTCAATGAAAAATCTGGGTAAGTTGTGTATCACAGGATTATATTTGATCACTGTTCTTGAATTTCTCTATTTCAGGGACTAGGATTGGATCTTGAGACAGGATTTTTGCTTTATGGGCCTCCAGGTTGTGGTAAAACACTGATTGCCAAAGCTGTCGCCAATGAGGCAGGAGCTAATTTTATTCACATTAAGGTCTGTCTGAATACTCTATCTTTTCTCATTTGTCTTGGTTTTACAGGATTTTCTCTATCTTTTAATAAAACACTTTTGAAGTTATTTAAATTGCTTTTGTTTTACTGTTAGGGGCCTGAACTTCTAAATAAATATGTTGGAGAAAGTGAGCTTGCGGTTCGGACATTGTTTAGTCGTGCAAGGACATGTGCACCTTGTATAATCTTTTTTGATGAGGTTTGTGCCTTTGTGGTTCTCTTGAGAATGTTGGATTGTTGGTTAACTCTAATATTTTATCATGGCATAATCACTTGATTTTAAATTTATAAACTATAAGTAAAGATTCTTGTCTGGAATTTTCTTTCTTTGAAGGAACTATCTTTACTACCATTACAAGCCATTTTTGTTGTGTTCTTTTACTTATTAAGTTAGTGCCTGTTTGGTTACCATTTCATTTGCTGCTTCCATACTGTTTTCAGTTTTGTTTACAAAATTGCCACATTGTTTTCACTGTGTTAATATTTTTAAACAAAAGTTTGAAAATAGTAAACAAAGTAAAAACAGGGTGACATTTTAGTAATTAAAACTGAAAACAAAAGAAATAGAAACTAAATGCTTACTTCATGAACAAGTTACGTGCAAGGTTGGTCTTATGAAGAGCTTCATATGAGTTCTCAGCAAACTGAATTTGTTGTAGAGTGAGATACCAACATGCCTACCCAGTAGTCTCAGATTGTGTGATTTATTTCTTGCCATTTTCAGGTGGATGCTTTGACAACCAAACGTGGCAAAGAAGGTGGATGGGTCATTGAACGACTATTGAACCAGGTGAAACAATTACTAGCTTTTGGAATTAAGTAAACATCGTCATGCTGACTTCTTACTCCCTTGTAAAATATGACAATAATATCAAATTGCAGTTGCTTATCGAGTTAGATGGCGCAGAGCAACGGAGAGGTGTTTTTGTGATTGGTGCAACAAATAGGTAATTTTGTTTATAATCTCTGTTATCTAATTAGCTATTTAAGATCATGTTGTATTCAAGTCAGCTTCTCATCTTGCAGGCCTGAGGTAATGGATCGTGCTGTCCTAAGGCCTGGCAGGTTTGGTAAACTTCTTTATGTTCCTCTTCCAAGCCCGAATGAGCGAGTCATGATATTAAAAACTCTTGCAAGGAAGAAAACTATTGATGCCAGTGTGGATTTAAATGCCATAGGAAGATTGGAAGCTTGTAAAAACCTGAGTGGCGCTGATCTTGCTGACTTGGTTTGCCTCTTCTCTACTTTGACGTCGCCTGTTTTATCCCTACATTTTTCTGTAGTTCATGTCATGTGAATCCGTGTCTGTACATGTTTGATTATAGATGAATATGAGGGCTAGATTATAAGAAAATTTAGGAGTAAATTTGATGGATTTGCTGATTTTCTTGACTATACAGATGAACAAAGCAGCAATGGCTGCTCTTGAAGAGAAGTGGACCTCAACTGAGACAACTTCTGGTCCATTGACCATCAAAACAAGTCATTTTGAAATAGCATTGAGTGAAGTCTCTCCCTCTGTATCAGTCATGGTATGGCTCATTCAGCTAAATTTCTTTTTCACGTTTAATCAGATATATATTATGATTGATAAAATCGTTGTAGAAATTGATATTGACATTTATTGTTTTTCTGGAGCAGCAACAGCAGTTCTATCAGAAATTGTCAGAGAGCTTTAAAGCAGCATGAGCAGCAGGAGAAGCATTGAAGTTACTTCTATAGTGGGCGATAACATTCCTTTGAGGTTTGGATGAGAGGAACCATTTTTGTTAGAGTGATGTAGAATGTATATTTGCTTTTGTATGAGGTGTACATGTTTCATGGGATATCATTTTTGGCGAATGGTTATTCATGGTTCACTTCAATCGTTTCTCTTTGCTTGGAATTTGGTGTGAACGTTACTAGAATATGAATTAGGATGACAAGTTGCATGCTGTCAAAATTTGCAATGGATTTTATTTGATGCTCAAAGCATGCTTGTTTCTAATTTGCAAGTGTTAAAATTGATTCTTCACTGTAAAAATAGAGAAACATAGTGTCTTCGAGTGTGAGAGAGCACTCGTCTCCGGTTGTGGTCTTTGATGACGACTCCCAAGCCACATCTTGAATTCTGGAAAACTCTATCTTTGATCCAGCTTAACGTGTTTATCTTTGATCTACCCTAGTCTGTTGGAAGTCCTAGGTACTTCTCCGGGGAGTCCCACAATTTCATCTTAAGAATAGAGGCAATCTGATTCTTGGTGTTGGTGGGGGTATCTAAAACTTGAATATGATCCCTGACATTTCTGAGCAGATTCTTTGGTCTAAGGCTGTGGAATAGGCATTGAGGATAGTAACCAACTAGTAGGCCTTTTCCTTGTTTGCCTCAGGAAAAAAAAAAGCATTCGTCTGCAAACAAGAGATGTGTCAAGGAGAGGCAGTTTCTAGCCATTTGAATCAGTAAAATTGGTATAATGGGAGATGGGTGAGGCCAATTGTTGTAGCTCGTCCTCGTATTCAAATTTTTTAATATGTGGATGCAGAGAGAGATTAGTGGTTCTAACGTCGGAGACTGGAAAGAATCTCGGGAGAAAGTTTTGGAGGTGTCAATGTCCAAATGTAAGTTAAATACTATCACTAAACCTATGATAGGTACTCACATATTAGGTAGTTAGTTAGAAGGTAGTAATAAGGCATGTTGCCTATAAATAAGGGACGTTAGTGAACATTAGGGGTATCTTGTTATTCAGTTTAGGATTTAGGTTTAGAGAGAGAAGTGGTTCTCTTTCTAGGATTAGAGAGGGTGTTTGACATCTCTCTCATGTATTCTTTCCCCTAATCCCCAATTGGGAATTAGGGTTCTATCAATAAACTACTGCTAATTTTATGAGTTCTATCATTGGTATCAGAGCACCGATCTGGTGTCTGAACCACTAATTCTTTGCTGCGCTATGGAAGAAGCATGGCAAGAATTTTAGAGGAATTGGTGAGGGAAATTTCAATTTTTGGGGGTGATGATGCGTATGATTGGGCACACAATGTGGAGCGCTTTTTTCTGTTGAAGAAGGTGAGAGAGGAAGGCAAGATGCAAGCAACCATGGAGGCCTTAGAAGGAAGGGCTCTTGCATGGTTTCAATGGTGGACGAGTTGTAATCCCAATCCATCATGGGAAGGGTTCAAGATTGTAGTGATGAGGAGGTTTCAGCCTTCCAAGTCTCAGAATCCATTTGAGTTGCTTCTTTCTCTGAAACAGAGTGGAACGGTTGAGGATTATGCAGTGGAATTCGAGAAGTATGTTGGAGATCTCAGAGAAATTCATCCAAAATTTGTCAAGGGCATCTTCTTGAAAGGGTTGAGGGAGGAAATCTGAATGGAGGTACGATCGAATGAACTTTACTCTCTTTCTGAGGTTATTCAAAACATTTTTGTTGAATAAGAAAGGCAAGAATCGGAGCGAACAACGGCAGCGACGACGTTGCTGAGAGGAACAGAGACCACAGCGGAAGAAAGAGACGCTATGGTGGTTGAACAAGCATGTGTAGCAGAGGAGATCTTAATCTCTGTGGAGGCGCAAAAACCAAATCTTGAAGCGGCGGAGGTATCGCTGACGAATTTAGAAACCGCGACTGAGACTGATTCAGCGGTGGCGGAGGCGACTCAGAAATCCATTCTTGAAGTTGCAGAGGGAAATCGAGAAACAGAGGAGGAGTGGTGGAAGGATTCAGAATTTGCATCAATGGCGGAGAAAAACTTGACCTTTGAAACAGAGGTTGAAGGAAGATATGGTGGGGTGAGTGTTGTATCCAAGAACATAGAGATGAGGTATGGTACCCATAGTGAAAGGATCATGATGTGAGAATCTAGAGAGAGAGTTTAGAGCGTAACCGCTTAGAGAGAGAAAGTAACTGAATTTCAAGCTTTTATTTCTCAAATGAGCTAAGAGTCCTTTACAATTGGTAACCGTCCCCTATTTATAGATTTGGGGAATGGGCTTGGCGCCCCTAATTTCTCTTAATGGGCCAGTTGGGCCTCCTGGGAGAAGGCCCAATATCCTGGCTTGCACGTCGCCCTGGGCTGCCGCGCCTGGGCGAGGGACCCTAGGGTCTCACCCATTCCACAAGTCCACAAGACACCGGGCTCGAAGAATGAGAGCTGAGTATGTCTTTAAGAAGAAACCTGAGGCGACGATCATGAGTAAACTAACTAATGCCAAAGTCTAACGACTTAAAACAATTGCCAACATGGCTTGACAACTAGAGCCTAAGACTAATTTTTGGTTCTCTTAGCAAGTTTCTTCGACCCCATGAGTCCACAAGTGGGCTCGTGGCGACAGTGCTTGACTCCCTCGCCCTGCTTCAGCAGTGATCGCCATGGACCATGATGGATTGACGCGTGTGAGCCACATGCAATGTACTGAAATGATACAAAAAGCCAACGAATTCGTAAAGTTTCAACCGCTATCTCTGATATGTCCCTTCAAATCATAATAAAGCCTGTCAATTTGAATTCAAACCAATGAACTTCAGCCGTTGCAACTTTTCATTTAATGTGCCGTTCCCGTTCCCCTAAAAACCGCGTCACGTTCCCCAGTATAATCATTTCATCTTGCCACGATGGGACACGATTTCCCAACCGCTACCCACCTTAACCTTTAAATTCCCCCTTGCTCCATCATTCACCACTTCTAGAATCCTCATAACCTGCTAAAATCGACGCCCTAGCACACTCTTCCATCTTCATTCCCACTTTTCCCTTGGCAAGAATGACTTCCCCACGCCGTACTAAAAAATCTTCTTGATCCCGAAGCACTGCTCCTGCATCTCCACCTCCGATCGACCCTCCTCCTTCCGGGGGACTTCCCCTTGGCGAGGGGGAAATCGTTGCCTTCTGGCGCTGGGTGTTTGCCACCCTTCCCCAGTCCATGGATAAAACCCCCGTTCAAAAGGCCATTTGTCAAACTTCTGAGTTGTCCTCCGATGAGTCTGTTACTTGCCAGGCCGGTGGGCTTTGTTATGAGAAATCTCGAAGACATTCTAGTCACTGGGAGGTGCCCAACGATTCGCCGGCCCTGGCATCACCGTGTGGTTGACCATGGTGTGGAGAGACCCCACTTCTTCAACGTCTACGAATATCTATTCCTCGATCTGGGAATCAAACTGCCTTTCTCCCCCTTCCTTCGCCAAGTTATGAGGAAAATCAATGTGGCCCCATGCCAACTCCATCGGAATGTCTGGGCCTTCATCTGGTGTTTTGAGATTCTTTGCAACGCCGTTGATCTTGAACCAAAAACCGCCCACTTCTTTTACTTCTACGCTGTGGAGCCACAGTCTTTAAAAACCAAAACCCCTGGGTGGGTTTCCCTGAAATCACGCACAGGCCATCAACGTCTTCACCCCTACAAGAGCAACGTCAAGATGGGGCCTGGGCGCCGGTACTTCCGCATAACCGTGCATCCTACTTACCCCGAACCTTTCACCCTTCGAGACGGGATTGCCATGTTTCCCTTCTACTGGACCAAGAGCCCTCGCATTGTTCCGTTGCCATCAGATGCGTTGCTGAGTGATGAAGATAAGATCATCCTTAACTTTCTTGCTGGGCTTCCGGTCCTTGAATGCTCACAATTGCTCGAAGCCGCTCGCAAGAACACCTCGGTTCATTCCTAGGAGGAATGAATTTCACTAAAGTCGAACTGGAGCGCGCCCTAGCCGCCAAAACGTTCAAGTTTCCTCTCGTCTTCAATATTAGCGTAAGTAAGAGAAGGCGCGCCGCTGTGGATGCTGACACTGAGACCACCATCCCTTCCCCAAAGAAACGGGTAAGAGGGTCCACATCGGTTGAGCTTGCGCTAGGATCCACAGTCGACGCTGCCTCTCCTGAGGCTGGCGGGACAACGCCAGACATTGTTGCTCCCGGGTCCAGTGAGCCAACGCCTGACGCCATCATTCCTCCGGAGACTGACGAGCTGGCGCCGGGCTCTACCAACAACACCGTTCTCCCTTCCCTAGTGAAGGAATCCCACAAATCCAAAGAGGCTGATCCCGACACGGATGGAGGGACCAGAGCCACGATCCCTCTGTTGAAAAAGAAAAAGAAGAAAGCCGAAGGAACCAAAACCGGCAAGTCATCTGTTCCTCGCCAAGGCGTGGTGGGCGAGGATGAACCAAACACCAAGGGCGAGGCGGGACCCTCGCCCCTTCCCAAGGAGACTCTTATTGGTCAAGGTGCTTCTGAGAACGCTACTTCTGATTTCCCTCAAACAATCTCTCCTTCTGACCATCCATCCCAACAAGCTGAGGTAAGCTCACGCAGGGCCTCCCCAATCCACAAAACGATTTGTAGTGATGAGGATCAAGCTCCTGCCGTCTCACCTTCTCCTCGCCCTTCTTTTCCTGCCGTCGGCCATCTTAATGCTGACGAGAAGGAGAGTTCTCCTTCAAACCAGCAACCCACTCCTATCGACTTTATGCTGACTGATCCCTTCTTTGGTAATATGAAAGAAGCTGAGAATCCTGACCTTGATGGTGTGGCGCAAGAAGCCATCTCGAGTCTCCTGCGCGCGGGGTGTCTTTTTGCCCAGTTATCCCAGGATTCAGCCTCTGCCGCTGAAGTTGAAGAGCTCCGTCAGAAGGCTGAGAGTTATCGCCTTGCCACACTCAAGGCGTACAGAGAGCGTGACAAGTTGCTGACTCAGGCGACGACCCAAATAACTAAGCTGAACAACCTGGGTATCGGGATGAACGGTCGCGAGTCTGACTTATCCGCTTGTGAAGAGAGAAGGGAGGACTTAGACGACGAGCGGGACGACTTGCAGAAGGAGTTGGAGGCGAGGGTCGAGGCAATTGCCGTGGGTAGGGCAGCTTGTATCGCCAAAGATAAGGAGATTGCGTCTCTGCGCAACGATTTGGCATTGTCGAACGAGTCTCTCGCCGAGGTGAGGAACCAACTCGAAGCAAAAACCAAAACTATTGCGGAGGCGGAAACCCGGGCGGCTTCTGAAGCCAAAACTCTTCGAGCGAGGTTGGAGGTTGAAGTCACTGCTGAGGCTGTGGAAGGGCGCGACCGCGGTTTCTTCCTTGCTAAAGCCCAGGTCCAGTACCTTCATGAGGGAATAGATCTCAGCAGGATGGGAGCCTTCAAGAAGGTCATCCCCGAGGGTTTGGTTGGCCCTGATGATCCTCCAGGCTTCGACGCTGCATACTTTGCGGCTGCTGAAAACGCAGGGAAAGCAGAAAATGTTAATGTAGTTTAATTACTTGTATTGATTTTCCCTTACCCATTTGTAACTAATATTGCTCTATGTTAATGAACAAAATTTTGTTGCAGTTTCGTCTGTCTTATTTTATTCACCGCCCTGCCATATTTTCTCCATGTGTTTGTTTTACGCCTTTGGGTCTAGACATCGTGTAGCGATTTTGAGTGTGTGCCAAAGAAAACTAGGACTTTTGCTTAGTTTTGAACCGAGGCTTTGTTCACACCGTATTTCCCGTAAGATCAGGTGTGGCCTTGCCAGTTTTGTCCTGACGAGGACTTATGACTGCTCGAGACCCAATGGCCATGTGGGTTGCCCGAGACTTAGCCTAGCTTTGGGTTCTCGCCCATATTTCGGGGAGGTTTTGCTCGCCCACATTTCGAGGAGGCTTTTGGGATAAGTAACTTATCCGCACACATCGCCAACGAGTAATCAGCGGTTCGCACTGGACTTTCCGGAGCGATCCCCAGACATCAAGGTCGTGTTGGGATCGCCACCTTCAGGGAATTTTTCCCACCAGGCGACCGTGACATTTTAGTTGAGTTGCTAATCGAGTAGCAGCGGTTCGCGCCGGACTTTCCGGAGCGATCCCCAGACATCAAGGTCGTGTTGGGATCGCCACCTTCAGGGAATTTTTCCCACCGGGCGACCATGATAATTTATTCGTGCTAGGAGTATTGCTGGGAATACCCTTTTGTATTTGATTTGTAAAAAGATTTTACATTCGAGGGATGCCTCGTTAAAAGAACCCGTGGTGGAGAAAAAGAGTGCATCTTTATTTTTGTCCTAGTTCTCCAATTCCCTCGTCGCGTCCTTGCTCTTTTCTTTGGTCCCCAGATCAGAGCACCACGTCGAGCACTTCGTCCTTCGTTCCCGATGTGCTTGCCTCCCACTCATTGTCATTGCGAGGTTGATCTCTCCGCCAGCTCGCCCCACAGTAGCGCGAGACTTCACTTAACTTGCTTCTCTGCTTGCCGCGCCTAGCTGCCCTAGATTTAGCAATTGCCGTTCCTACTGGTTTCCAATATCCTGCCTTTCCTTTTCCCTTACCCGCGCGGCGGCACGCTGGGCTCCTTTTCCCTACCCTTGGCTTGTCTCGAGGTCGCTCAAGTGCCTTGTGACTACTTCATTCGCCACCACCGCGCTGGAAACTCCGCTGATCCATTCTTTGCACCACTGCCCCTTTTTCCTTTTTCTCTTCTTGGCCCGTCCCCAAGAGAGTCGGCTTCCTGAATCTCGGCAGCTCCCAAAGCGTCACATCCTTCTGACTCCAACTAAAGAGGTCAAAATTGTCCTCTACTAGCTTCTCTAGGCGCCTTTCGTGTCCGGTCGTGAGCCTGGGCTCGATTGCTAGCACTCCTCTGCTGAATTAATACCTCTCCAAATCCTCTATTACGTTCGCCCAGCGCTCCTCTGCATATGCATCTGTGAATTGTCCGTCTCTTCCTGTCCTGTCATCTGGCCTTCTCTAACCTTGGTTGTTCCTCAATCTTTCTATCTTTCGATCAATCATTTGCTCCAACCTTCCTGGTCCGTTTCGCTCCTGATCCTGCACGTCCTGACCATCTTGATCGCCCTCTAAGACCTCAATCTCGTGGCATCTGTGTCCCTCGCCGGCTCCCATCTTTCCATACAGACTGAGGTAGTTGTTGTAGCACTCCCTCGCTCTCCTCTGATCGACCACGATTTTTCCCACCTTTCCGCAGATTAGTGGATACTTCACCGCCAGGTGAGCCGTTGAAATCACCGCGCAGAGACGGTTGAGCGTGTTCCGTCCGATGATGACATTGTATGATGCCACAACCTGCAATACCAAATACCTTACACGCAGAAGCTTGACATTTTCATCAACACCAAAAACCGTGTCTAAATCCAGGTAGCCACGCACCCAGACCTGCTCTCCTGAAAAGCCTACCAGAGTCCCAGTGTATGGCATCAAGTCCTTGTCTGTTAATCGCAACTGATCGAACGCATCGCCGTAGATAATGTATGCATAACTTCCCTGGTCCAAAAGAACTCTTCGCACATTGAAGCTATTGATCCTTAACATTACTACCGCAGGATCATCTTTATGCGTCTTAATTCCCTCAAAATCTGCCAATGATATCACGATTCTGGGTGATGAAAACCAAATGGGGTTTCATACTCTCGTACTGATGCCACCGCCCTTACATGCCTTCGTCTTGCCGAGGCTGTGTCGCCGCCTCCACCAAAGCCACATGCGATTGTATTTATCGTCCAAACTGGTGGCTCGAGATCTTTGTTGAAGATTTCTTCTGCCCCCTTCTTCCTTGTTGCCAGCGTTTCTCTCTTGTCAGTGGTCGGTGTACGACGGCGATCGTCCCGCCTGCGATCATCTTGCTGACGGTCCTCTTTATATCGATTTCCCTGCTGTCATTCGCCGCGCCAACGGTCACCTCGGTCATTTAACCATGAGCGTCCCGCCCGAATGAGCCTTTCAATTTCGTTCTTTAAGGTGAACCAATCCCCGGTGTTGTGGCCCGCCGAGCGATGATACTCGCACCACTTTGTTTTATCCGTCACCACTCGAGGCGGGCCGGTCTCCTTCTCGCCTCCCTCAACCGCATGTGTCGCCTTGACCTCCCGAAGTAACTCCGTCAAATGCGCACTTAGACTTTTCCCCGACTCTTCACGCCGGCGAGAGTCGGCCTGATGCCACGGGCGACGGCGCTCGAAGCTTTCCTTCCTAGGGTACAACGGTTCATTCGCAGCCCTCTCTCCTGACTTTACCTTCTTATCTCGCCGCTTACCGCCTTCTCCTTTTTCCTTACTTTGTTTGCCTTCCGACGATGTGTTCCTCTGATCGCCATCCTTTTCCATTTTTGCACGCTTTCTTTTGAAAGCATCATTCTCCTCGTCTAAGATGTAAGTGTTTTCCCGCGCCCGGATCTCTGTCATCAACCGAGCCGGCTTACGGCTCAACTTACTGTTCAGCTTTCCTGGCTGCAGCCCGTTCTTGAAAGCGCGCGCGCAGGCATGTGGTTCTGACTCCTCAATTTTAACAGACGCCGCGCTGAATCGCTTCACGTACTGCTTGAATCGCTTCACGTACTGCTTCAAAGTTTCACCTTCTGATTGGCGGACATTGTATAGGCCATCGATCGTTACCTGCTTGGTTTTGCTCGCGGAGAACTGGGCGAGGAACTTCGATGAGAAGTCGCGAAAATTTGTGATAGATCCCCGAGGTAAGGTCGTAAACCAAGCCATGGCAGTGCCTTTGAACGTCGATGGGAACATCCTGCATTTTACCGCGTCGGAAGCAGCGCTAATTACCATTTTCGTGTTGAAATAAAGCAGGTGCTCCTTTGGATCGGCCTTTCCGCTATACGTTTCAAGAACGATATTCTTCATGTTATCCGGGATAGCCACCCCCCTCACCGCCGTTGAGAACGACTCAAACTCCGCCACGGCTTCGGCTTCACGCTCTCCTTCGTCTTGTTGCTCGAAGCGATAATACTCTAACTCCTCCTGTAAGTAATCGTTCCGCTGCCGTATGTCATCAACACTGCGGATCAGACGCCTCCAATCTCGACCGGTGATTGGAGCTTGCGGTGGCGGTGTTTCTTCCCCTGAGGCTCTTGGCGAGTGCGCCGGTGACCTCTGTTGCTCCGGTGAGGATGGTAGAGAAGGCAACAGAGGTGTTGGAGAAGGAGGAGGTGGAGGCGGTGGAGGTGGAGGAGGAGTCAATTGCTCAGATTCATCGCGGCGGACCTGCTCGAGTCGCGGCCTGCCTCTCACGCGACGCGGTGGCGAACCGCATCGCTGCTCCTGCTCTCTGTCGTGTCTTCGACGACGTGTCTTCATCAGACTTCACTAGCGAGCCAAGAATTCGACCAAAAATCCAAAAAGCGAAAAGAATTACACATAAAATCGAACTTCTCTCAACCAAATCACAATCCACGTAGTCCGGGAATCGAAATTTTACCGATCCCCACAGACGGCGCCAAATGTTCTATCCAAGAACATAGAGATGAGGTACGGTACACACAGTGAAAGGATCGTGATGTGAGAATCTAGAGAGAGAGTTTAGAGCGTAACCACTTAGAGAGAGAAAGTAACTGAATTTCAAGCTTTTGTTTCTCAAATGAGCTAAGAGTCCTTTACAATTGGTAACCGTCCCCTATTTCTAGATTTGGTTAATGGGCTTGGCGCCCTTAATTTCTCTTAATGGGCCAGTTGGGCCTCCAGGGAGAAGGCCCAATATCCTGGCTTGCACGTCGCCCTGGGCTGGCGCGCCTGGGCGAGGGACCCTAGGGTCTCGCCCAGTCCAGTGAGTGTAGAAATTGCGACACGGAATCAAACGACAATCGAAGGTTCATCAATGGAAGGATTACAGAATTGCAACCTTCGAGGTGATAAGGAAGGACTCACCGCTTATCCCCAAATTGTTGATTTAGGGTTCTTCAATGAAAGAAGAATTCTGAAATTGGGGGTGAAGAGAAGCAGGACCCAGCGATTCAACAATGGTAGCGGATTCCGTCAATTCAACATGCAGTCAGAGAAGACTCATCGAGGGAGGGTGGTGCGGCCACTTCGGCCGCCGGACTTGATTGATGGTGGCAGTTGTGTCTTGACGACGCAGGATGTGCCTCGTTGTGAGAAGACGGGGAAGCACGAACATACGCAGAGCAGAGTAAGGAGGGCTGCGAACAAATGGGCCAAGCCAAATCTCACATGGGAGGAATTGGGCCATGTAGGAGATTGGGCCCAAATTGGAAGGCCTTGTGTGCTGGAATTGAGCTTGTGCAAGGACATCAAGTTATCTACAGTAGTAAGGACTAGCATGGGAATGGTGGTGGTGGTGAAATTTTTCATCAGATCCATTTATGAGAGGGGAAAAAGATTTTTCTGTGCGTCGGGGTGCTGTTCGAATGCATTAGGATTCAGTATTTGGTGTATCATAGCAAGCTGGAAGGAGATGAGTGAACCATGTGGTTTCTTTTTGACGTGTCAAAATGGTTTGGTAGCAACCATTACATGTTGGCAGGGAAAGGTGACACCTGGTACTAAGGTTGAGTGGAGAAATTTCATGCTTAAGCAAAGTGCAAAGCTAATGGGCCAAGCTCAAGCCAATGAAGAAGGTTGGAGAGGTGAAGCAAATTATCACTACTTGGGCTCAATGGGCCGAGTCCAACTTATCAAGGATTTTGAGGATCAAAGAAGCATAGTTGTATTGGTTTTGGACTACAACCAGTGGGATCATGGGGCAACTTGGCTGCCATACATTCCTCGAGGGGCTGTTACTTGCATGGGGTCTCAAAGTGCTTTGGACAATATCAGTTTGGAGGGGTTTTCTGTTGAAGATTACTCTTTCTTGTTATTCCAACTGGTGCAGTATTGCAGCATGAATTGTCCCAATTATTTGGCAAACTAGTCCCACACTTGATGCATGATGTACTCTTTCTTGTGTTAGCAATGGGATCCAGGTGGAAGCTGTGATGGTCAGCTTTGGTTCTTTGGCATAGCTTCTCATTTCTATTGCTTGTACTTAGTCGTGAATTTTCAGGGGGGAGTATTGATAGGTACTCACATATTAGGTAGTTAGTTAGAAGGTAGTAATAAGGCATGTTGCCTATAAATAAGGGACGTTAGTGAACATTAAGGGTATCTTGTTATTCAAGTTTAGGAATTCGGTTTAGAGAGAGAAGTGGTTCTCTTTCTAGGGTTAGAGAGGGTGTTTGACATCTCTCTCATGTTTTCTTTCCCCTAATCCCCAATTGAGAATTAGGCTTCTATCAATAAACTACTGCTAATTTTCTGGGTTCTATCAACCTAATCAACGTATAATGTGATTTATGAGTATCAAGTGACCTTTCATTTGTGGCTTATCTTCATATGGATTATTAAGATCTCTTCCAAGGATTGATTGTGTCGCCATCACATCCACCTCTATTTGTTGTTTTCTCCTCTGTTGATTCGTGTTTTAATATGTTCATTTGGTTTCTTGAAGCTCAAGCAAGGTAAATCTAGGAAATTTATGCAATTTTGAGGAGTTCTCGTAGCTCTACAATCATTTCTCATCAGTTTCCTTGTACAATGATGAGGAAAATCCCAATAAGCTTGCATATGTGGCAATAAATGTTAGTTTGTGCATTGACATCGGATGGAAGTCAGTACAAGCTTATTTAACCCAACTTTTGTGTGAACGGAAAGATGTGTGAACATTATTCACGGATTTATAAGTATGGTGAGATTGGGATGTTGAGGTTGGAGTGTTGTGCCATATGCCACAATTTATGAACTAGATTGAACTTTTCATTTCACGATTTTTCTTTTTCCTTTGTTAAAGTTGCAAAAACTTCTTTATTAAGTTGTGCTTTTTTATTTTTTTGAAGTTGTGCTTATTTTGATAAATATTTTATACACGTCAGAATATTGCATTTGTGGTGCAAATATGTAGGGAAATAACCTCCACATTAATATAAATTATTTTTAAGACATCACCACGTATTCAAAATTATCATGGTTTACCCACCACATAACAAAGAAACTAATGAGAGAAATTATTACTTATAATTTAAATTTTAAGGGGATTAAAACCGACAAAAATTATATCTTACTTTTCATTTCTCTCTTTTATACATATTTGTTATCGAAAAGTGTGTAGAGATGGTGTGAACGTGGATGTTGTAGAAAAAAAAACTGATGGATTTTTTTTTTGCATCAGGAAAGACATTGTTTTGTTGAATAAAACTTGAAAAGAATTTAAAATAAAAATAATTCATCCTAATTGAATTTATAAATATATTTCTATTTTATTTTTTAAATAAAATTATTTTATAATAATGACAAACGTCAAGAGGGTGAAAGCAATTACAAAGTCTTAAACGGTAAATTATAATGTTAAAAGTTACAAAGTTGTAAATATAAGTAATATACATTTAGGTAAACTATGGTCACTGTAACATACATGAAGGTGAATGCAATTACCAGGACTGGGGTGGTATAATTTATAGGGTTCCCTAATTTGCACCATTTTTAGAGTGGTGCAATTTTACACCACTTACTTTAACCGGTTATAACAGGTTAATACATTATTGTTTTTACAAAAAAGTATCTTTACAAATTTGTTACTATATTAAATTTGTTTAAAAAAAGATATGTTGACATATTATAGCAGGTTAAAAAAATGGTGCAAAATTACACCACTCTAAAAGTGGTGCATATTAGGGGCATATAAGGTTACAATATTATTCATCAGGAATCAAGATTAACAGCCATCGATGCAAACAGTTACTGCTGCTGCAACAAATTGGAAACATATCTACCACAAACATGAGAGAATGTAATGAATAATGTTACTTACACACCTCTCTTTTGAGGTGGAAGAGGTGGAATGATGAGAGAGATAAGAAGAAAATGAAAAGTAAGAGAGAGAAAGTATGAGATGTGGTAGATGGTAAGGGGAGAGAGATAGAAACAAAAAGAGGTGGAAAT
Source organism: Lotus japonicus (assembly GCF_012489685.1). Classification (NCBI taxonomy): domain Eukaryota; kingdom Viridiplantae; phylum Streptophyta; class Magnoliopsida; order Fabales; family Fabaceae; genus Lotus; species Lotus japonicus. The sequence goes on from NC_080043.1 coordinate 42,016,478, forward strand.
AGAGTGTTTTAAAAATGAGGTGTGTATTACCAGATTTTGGGCGGCTAGGAAATATGTCACTCCGTAATCAATTTCCGAGGTTATTCGCAATGTGCACAAACAAATCTTGCTTCGTGGCAGAAGTGGGTATTTTTGTCCAAGGTAAATGGATTTGGGATGTGCCATTCAGACGAAATTTCTTCGATTGGGAACTGGACATATATAACAATTTTGTCACATTACTAAATAGTAACTTCCCATCAATCGGTGCCCGGGATCGTATCTATTGGAGTTTTGATGACTCTGGTATTTTTACAGTCAAAGGGCTCTGTAAATGGGTTGAGGAGAAGGCTTTTGAGGGGGTTTCGTGGTCGGTCCCTTCCCAAATAAGGAAGATGATCCCCCCAAAAATATGTCTATTATTCTGGCAGGGCTGTCACAATAAAATCGCCTGCAAAAGTAATTTACTAAGGCGTGGAGTAACACTGGGTGATAATGGAGTATGCTCTTTGTGCTTGCAAGGTTCTGAAACTGCCGAACATCTCTTCGTTCACTGTCAAGTGTCTTGGGCTCTGTGGTGTGAAATAATTAACAGGGAGGGAATCATGTGGGTCTTGCCAAGATCACTTCTTGAACTGGCAGATCAATGGGAGGCACTTCTTGCCGTCTCTGATCCAACATTGTGGAAATTAATCCCTTACTCTCTGGTCTGGTCTTTATGGTTAGGAAGGAATGACATAGTGTTTCGAGACAAATCTTTCAACAGAGAAGAGGTGTGGGAGTTGCACATGTTGCGGATTGTTTGGTGGGTCAAAGCTTCATGGAAAGATTGCCCTTTCAGCATTGAACAATTCAGTTCCAATTTCTGCAACATAAGAATGAAAAGAAAATTATCTGTGCCCAGGTCTTTTCACTGGAAATCCCCCTCTCTTGGTTCCCTCAAGTTCAACGTGGATGGCGCCTCTCAAGGGAATCCGGGACCAAGTGGTTTGGGGGGGGGGGGTCATTAGAGATCACCTAAACAGGATCCTTGGTTTTTTCTCTATCAATGCTGGATTTGGGTGGGCTTTCGAAGCCGAAGTCCGCGCCATTGCAAAGGCATTATTGAAGGAGACCTAACTTAACCCAAAAGTTAGCTCAAGAGTTAAGGTTTGCACAACCATATATAAGCAATTGCTTGACCACATCTCTAGTCAATGTGGGACTCTAACACACCCCCTCACGCCCAGTGTAGAACATCTGGAGCGTGGAATGAAACGGGTGACCCAAATATGGGGAGTCAACAAATGGATCTAGGATAGGGCCCAGGCCCATGGTCAATCAACCATTGGCTCTGATACCATGAAGAAGACCTAACTTAACCCAAAAGTTAGCTCAAGAGTTAAGGTTTGCACAACCATATATAAGCAATTGCTTGACCACATCTCTAGCCAATGTGGGACTCTAACAATTATCATTCTGTCAGGAATTTCTTTTTAGAGAGGTAATTATTGAGAGCGACTCATCAATCGTTGTTGGGTGGGTTAACTCGAAGTCAAACAGACCATGGAAGCTGGCCAATGAACTTAACCAAATTGATTACTTGATGGAACTGACCTGCTGCTCACAAGTTAATCATATTTTCAGGGAAGCAAATGAATCTGCTGACTCCTTGGCGAAGGCGGGATGCAACAGACGCAATTCATTATGGTTGTGCTCAAATTCCTATAGGCCTTAGCCTCATCCTCTTTTGGTCATGCTGGTCTCCTCTCTTGATGCTTCTCCTTCGTTCTGAATCGGGCTCAATGTTATCTTGCTGCTATTTTATCTTCTGGTTTCGGTTGTGTTTTGTATCTGTTTCAACAGGGGCATTCAAAATATCTAGGGAAGGTTATGTGTTGGTTTCGTTTTGTTCAGTTTCTTTCCTTCTTCTTGTTGTTTTAGCAGTTTTGTTTCTGTTCTTTCTAGTCTTTTTGCTGTGTTCTGTCCCAACTGGGAGGGTTTGTTCCCCTTTTTCCTTTGAATTTGTGAAATATAGATCTTCTTTTGCTGTCAAAAAAAAATTTGTAGTTTTAAATGGTAAATTATACATGGAGGTGAATGCAATTCATAAATCATAAGCCTTAAAAGGAAAAATTTGATGACTTCACAGTGAAAACAAAATCATGATGAAAAACTGTAAAAATTAAGTAAAACTGCTTATGTCAACCGTAATTTTGTAATTTTGTCTTATTATGTTTTTTACCACTGTATATTTAAACCTGTACTAACATGTAAAGTACCAACCATGAAAGTACTAATGTACCGTCATGGATTTAAATTTCATCCCTCTTGGTCCCCAAGACTAGTTAAGGAATCGGTTATTATCCCCTTTATTTTCTCTCTCACTATGTAACTTAGTCAACTTAGAAGTATATACAACTAGGGTTTTGAGTTCTACAACTATATAATGGGGAGCTCATGTTGTACAATCTATGTTCACTTCTCTACATGAATAATGTCTCCTAGAGTTTTATTCAAGAACATTTGGCGCCCACCGTGGGGGCCGTTCCCCACCTCCACAAATCCGGAAGGAGACGAGGAGAATAGAAATTCGCGGCGGCGCGATCTTCAATGGCGGGGCGGAAGCCCAGACGCGGGGCGAAACATGATGCTTGATTGTGGGATCAATAGTGATGGCCTAAGAATCATATTGGGCGGTATCGGCAACATGCTCAGCACCCTCGTCGAATTGCAGAAGCATCTGTCACAACTTTCAGATCTGACAATCTTGGGAAACATCACAAAATTCGTTGTATTAGTTTCTTTTATTTTGTATTGCTTTTCTCACGCCGATGGCTCTACTTTTGAGTAGAGGCGACTCCTCTTTCTCAGAACGCAGGGGGCTGAAGAAGCCGCTGCTGATACAAACTCGTCAGTGTAATAAACACCACTCCTCTCGCTCTACTAGCAAGATAGTTGTTCTCACTAGCCATCCTCGGCGGTTCGGCAAGTCAATTACGTATGATTTGTGGATTTAATTATCCTTTCAGTTTTCTCAATACCCGATTTCTTTCTAAGCTAAGTGGTTTCTACATTTCCGTTACAGTATTCATGCATACTGGTATGTTCCTTAAAAAAAAATTCATAGCCATCCATCATGCCTGCCAACTGCTCGAAAAAATGGGAGAGTGAATTTTCCCACGTATATTTTTGTTGCAATTTGAGTAATTCTGTTATCTTGATATGATTGTTTGAATGGTTGAAATCAATGATGAATGTTCCATGTTAATTTCTCCTGCTTCAACGTAAGCCAGATAACAAAGATCATTAATTTTTTGGATGGATTGACTGGGTAGATCATTATTAACTAGTTAAAATAACAAACTAATGTTATCATTCACTGATTGCTGCTCGCTGCTGCTTTTATGGACCTTATAATCATCCCTTTTAAGTTTTGATGGTTGGTCGTTCTTTAATTAGTGTACTTGAAAGATGAGTTTGAAAAATGGGAGTTGTCAAAATTACCGTATACATACAAATTTTATTTTGGATTCTGAGTATTGTGTTCACACTTTTGGATTTGATACATGAACTAAATACTGTCTTATGAGATGCTTCTGCTCATAGATTCAAGTTACTTGATTTAGTGTTAATTTACTCATTTTCTTCATTTTCACCTCAAGGAGCATCATCTAAAAATAGCTGATATTCTAGTAATTATTAAACATATTCAGCTGGGTTCATTTAGTGTACACAAGAATTTTCTTGTGTAAAGTTACACAAGTCTCATTTTTACCTGTTATTGTAGGTTCCTTGCAGGTCATATATTTTTAATTTACATTTCAAAAAAAAAAATTAATTTAAAAATTTAAAAATTATTTTATCCTCTCTCCACGGCTTCCTCTCCTCAACCTCCACGACATTGCCGCCGCCGCTGCCGCCACCACCACCATCAAATCTTCTCCTCCCTCCCCCACTAATCTCCACCCCCTTCCTTCGGGAATTAGATTTCCCACCCCCTGTTTTAGAATTGCCACCCTAGCCTTTTTAAAAAAATGTCGGGACTACCCTCCGGGACTTAAACCTCCATACCAGTCCAGAGGTTGATGTTCTGGACTAGTCCGAGAGTTAAAAGTTCGGATTCTTTAGTTACAGTTAAAATAACATGATCGGTGTCGTGGCCGTCTTGGAGGACTTGCCTAACGAATTGTTGGGTTGAAATGTTTGGTTTGTAATTGTGGTGGTGGTTGAGATTGTAATTGATGAATATGCCTTTTGATTTGGTTTTAACTTACTGCATTCTGCTGCTTGGTAAGAGTTATCCAGGACTTTAAGTTTCGAATCTATCCAGGACTTTAAGTTTCGGATCAATCCAGGACTTTAAGTTTCGGATCAATCCAGGACTATAAGTTTCGGACTGCTTCATAATTAAATTTACCACCCCCCTTTTTTAGACGTCCGAGAGTTGAAAAACCGGATTAATATGAAACTTCAAGATTCGGATCTTTCAAACCAGATACTGTCACAAAGACAGAAACGTGAAAATGCAGTGACAATAATATGGGACAAACAGACCTCGTTACAATACTGAAGGAAAATATTCTTGCTAATAATATGGTTACAGACATGGTTACAACATTACAAACATGAATCATATTATCAATCTTCTGTTATGTCTGTTAAATCAAAGTTGGTAATAACACGAGGACCCATCCAAACAGTGTGTTCAGCCATAAATGGGGGGTGGTTGGGTGGTTGAGGAGTTTATGCAGGTCATAATGGTGGTGAGGTAGGTGAAGCTATGGAGTAATGGTGCTGAAAAAGGTGGTAGAATCTGTCAGAGGTGTCCAGAAGTTGAAGTTTCATACTAATCCGAAGGATGAAGTTTCGTACTGATCCGAAGGTTGAAGTTTCGGACTAAAACACGGAGGGACAATATTCGTTTTTCCCCACTTTTAAATGGGGTGGGAAATCTAAAACAGGGGTGGGAAATCTAATTCTCCCTTCCTTCTCTTCCCAAACTTCCCAACAACACTACCACCACCGAACACCCCCACCCAACAGCACCACCCCCACCCATTCCATTCCTTAATTCTAATTTCATCATCCATTCCTTCGCTCCTCTGTTTCCTGACGGTGACTCCTTCAAAATTACAACATTTCCATATCTTTGATAATATTCAAGAAAACCCAAAGCAAAATAGCTTCTTCTTGATTTGAAGGTCTCGTGAGAAGGCATTTACACTCGTCGGCGAGAAACAAACACATCAGTTTCAGAAGCCCTTCTCAATGAAAAAATCCCTTGTTCAGTGAAAACAGAGAAATTGAAATCCCGATTTTCCCAAATCTGCTACCTCTTTACCCAAATAGAACTAAACATTGTTTCTCTCTGTCACCTTCAATGTTCACTTTCTCCTCACTCTCTACAAGTTGAATGGAACCCAAACCCAGATTTGTGAACCCAGAACGTCGTTTTCAAATCTCCATGGAGAAATTCTGTTTTCCGGGAGGCTCGACAGTGATATTGATGGAGAAAGAGGCGAGGATGTGGTTGGGGAAAGGGATTTCGTTGTGGTTGCAAGCGCGTGAGGTGGAGATGAGCGTAAATGAGGGAAACGAAAAAGAACTGAAGAACCAGATTGCGTGGAGAATGAGATCTGCGTGAAGAACCATTGAACATGGGGGAGGGAGGAGAGATGAAGATCATCTAGTGGTCGTGGTAGGGGCTGAGGGCAAGGAGGTTGAGGGCGGTGAAGAGGAGGTGGAGGAATAACTTTATTTTTTAATATAAAAAAAAATTAACCGGATGAACCTATGATAAAGGGTCATTCTAGGTTTGTGCAACCTTACACAAGAAAATCCTTGTGTACACTAAATGAACCCTATTCAGCTCTCTTTAAACACAAATTGTGGGAATCATGATCCGGATAAGGAAAATTGCAAAGAAGCAATTAAGAGTTAATTCCCTTCTAAAGATATCTCCTCTGCCATTGCAAAAATCATGGATCAAGGTCTTCACATTAATGGTCTGTCAATACCATTTACTCAGTCCATTACCGTTGCACAATTCATGGCTCCATTACCATGTGCACCATTCATATTTGTATGATTATCAATTATTAGACAATTACTCCATTCCTTTCTTAGAATTCAGCCGTTGTTGTACCTAGGTTAGTATATAGTGCTCATGCTGCTTTATGTAAATATTAGACAAAAAAACAAGTAAAAAGTGTTCACGTTCTATCCTTCCACAACTCTGTTTTTCTTCTTGGTATCAAGAGCCTTTGTGAACACTTTCAAAAAAATGTCTTCTTTATCTCTCAATGTTGGCAATTTCATCACACTCAAACTCGGTTCTACAAATTATCCATTATGGCGTGAACAAGCCATAGCCCTTGCAGAAAGTCAAGACCTATTGGGTCATCTAACAAATGATGATCCAGCACCCACTCAATACACCACACCAAACCCCAACGATGCATCTGATAAAGAAAAATTTATCCCAAAATTGACCGATGATTTCATCGCTTGGCGTAAGGCTGATCGTCTCCTCCGAGGATGGATAATTGGAACACTCACTGAAGAAGCACTCGGACTTGTTATTGGGTTAGACAGTGCCCATGCCGTTTGGAGTGCACTCAAGGATGCATATGCGGAAGATTCACAGGTGCGTGAGTTCACCCTTCGCCAACAACTTACATATCACCGCAAGGAAGATGATAAAACCATCGGAGAACACATCCGCACCTTCAAAGGACTGTGTGACAACCTTGCTGCTATTGGAAAATCTATCCTAGACAAAGAAAAGGTATTTTGTCTCCTTACAGGTCTTGGTCCTCAATATGAAACATTCACAAGCACCATGCTAAAGCCACCGAGACCATCGTACACCGAGTTGGTCTTACAACTTCAGAGTCTAGACCAGCGACGTCGTTGGTTCTTTAACCATAGCAATATGGTGAATCCACTCACTCAACAAATGGCTTTTTATGGACAACAACAACGCTCTCATCATAATCGTGGGAACTCTCAAGCCTTCACATCAACAGGACGAGGTTTTCAAGCTCAACAACCTAGTAATCAAAAAAGCACTCAAGCAAACACAAGTTCTCAACTACGGCGTCCTGCACCACCAGGTCAGCGTCGCATGACACCTGCAGAACGAGAACTCTACCGAAATGAAAAATGTCAATATTGTGGCACCATGGGTCACGTAGCTAAAATATGTTGGTGGATACCCAAGAATTCAACCTAGTCTGATGATATACCACAAGCACTTGCAACTCTCACACTAGACAATACAATTACTGAAACTGAATGGACTTCGGACACCGGAGCCTCCAACCATATGACAGGTAAACCAAATATGTTGCGTAATATTCGAAAATATTTAGGTACAGACTCTATTCTTATTGGTGATGGTTCTTCTCTACCGATAGTTGGTATTGGAGATTCCTTCATTAAGCAAAGAAATATTACTTTGCCTCTTCGAGATGTCTTGCTAGTTCCAGATTTAACAAAGAATTTACTTTCTATTAGTCAACTAACAACAGAATTTCCTGTAAGTTGTGAATTTACTAATGCTGATTTTTGTGTTAAGGAGCGAGAAACAGGGGAACCAATGATCACGGGGAGTCGCAAGGGTGACCTATATGTTCTTTCCTCAACACCTGAATTACATTTCTCGCATCGATTTAAATCTGGCTCAGCGGACATTTAGCATCAACGTTTAGGACACCCTCAAACTATGGCTTTAAATTTGCTAAAGAATAAAGGATTAATTGATGTAATTGGGACTGTGAAATTTGAACATCTTTGTGATAGTTGTCAATTGGGAAAACTTAGTAAATTGCCGTTTTCAGCTTCCGAACATTCTAGCTCTTCTATTTTTGAACAAATTCATTGTGACTTGTGGGGCCCTGCCCCTGTTTTATCCATTGGAAAATTCAAATATTATGCTTGTTTGGTTGATGACTTCTCTAAGTTTACATGGATTATCCCTTTACAACAAAAATACGATTTTGTTGAAGCTTACTTAGCCTTTGAACAGTATGTTAACCGGCAGTTTGATAAAAAAATCAAGGTTTTCCATTCTGATGGTGGAGGTGAATTCATCAACTCTAAACTGTCAACTTACTTTCATTTAACAGGTACAATTCATCAAGTTTCTTGCCCATATACCCCAGAACAAACAGGTATGGTTGAAAGGCGACATAAAATAATTCGTAAACTAGGTATGACTATGTTGTTTCATAGTGGTGCTCCTTTATTTCTATGAGTTGAAACTTTTTCTACTGCTGTCTACCTTATTATTCGATTGCCATCTTCAGCACTTAATTTTGAAACCCCTTACTTTACTTTGCATGGCATTCATCCGAATTATTCTTCACTTCGTGTTTTTGGGTCTAAATGTTTTCCTTACACTTGGGACACACGAAGACACAAATTTGACCCAAAAACTATTTTGTGTGTTTTTGCTGGCTATAGTGATAAACACAAAGGGTATAAGTGCTTTCATCCTCCTAGTAAAAAGTTCTTCATTTCCCGTCATGTTGTTTTTTATGAATCATTTTTTCCTTTTAAAAATAATAATAATATTAAAACATCTCCCTCTACATCGCATGTAATTAGTATATTTGATTCATGGTTGCCTCACACTGACTCAGAACCTTGTGTAGATTCAATAGTAGCACCTCCTCCTCCACCTTGTTTAAGTCCTTTACCGCCAATCTTGTTGGACCATCTTGCTGCGCAATCTCCTCCTTCCTCTCCATCTGAAGAATCAACATCTCCTTCTCAAGACCAGTTCGTTCAACCTTCTCAAAATAACCCAGAGCCGTTGGAGCTTTCTCCCCACCCTTCACAGGTTGAACTTGAGCATGAATTCCCTACACCTGCGCTGCAAAATGAGTCTGATTCTTCCATGTCTCTTGACCCCTCAGAGGCTCAGATCTCACACCCAATGGTAACTCGCTCACAACGAGGAATTGTCAAGCCAAATTCAAAATATGCCTTAATGAGCACAACCCCTTCCAACATCCCTCGCAACCCACATAATATCCGATCTGCATTGGGCCACCCAGGATGGAAAGCTGCCATGGATGAAGAACTTGATGCTCTACATAAAAATCAAACTTGGGATCGTGTACCTCTCACTCCAGACATGCATGTCATTGGCTCTAAATGGGTGTTCAAGTCAAAACCGAAACCAGACGGGTCCCTCGATCGCCTCAAAGCTCGCCTTGTTGCAAAAGGTTATCATCAGGTGGATAGCGTGGACTATACTGAAACCTTTTCTCCAGTGATCAAGCCTGGCACCATTCGATTAATCATCTCTATTGCCCTTGTTCAGAAATGGCCCATCCGACAACTTGACGTAAAAAATGCCTTTTTGCATGGTATTCTCTCTGAAAATATATTTATGGAACAACCTCCTGGACTTGCTGATTCTCGATTTCCATCTCATGTTTGCAAACTTAAGAAGGTTCTTTATGGTCTAAAACAAGCCCTATGTGCCTGGTTTGATCAATTCAGCTCTTTCCTTCTTAAATATGGTTTCTTTTGTAGTATGGTTGTACTCCATTCCTTTCTTAGAATTTAGTCGTTGTTGTGCCTAGGTTAGTATATAGTGATGTTTCTGAACTCACATGGCTAAAATTCATTCTAAAGGATCTTCGTATTCCGCTTGTCTCTGCCCCGAAACTCTACTGTGACAATCTCAGTGCCCTTCACATGACCATTAATCCAGTTTTCGATGCCCGCAGCAAACACATTGAATTGGATTATCACTTTGTCCGCGAACGGGTTTCACTCGGGCTTCTTGTCACACAATACATCTCTACCAATGAACAAGTCGCTGATCTCTTCACTAAACCCATGTCAAAGGTAGCTTTTAGTCACTTCCGGGACAAACTTCACCTCCAACCTCAGCCTCGTTTGCGGGAGGGTACTAAACATATTCAGCTATCTCTAAACACAAATTGTGGGAATCATGATCTGGAAAAGGAAAATTGCAAAGAAGCAATTAAGAGTTAATTCCCTTCTAAAGATATTTCCTCTGCCATTGCAAAAATCATGGGTCAAGGTCTTCACATTAATGGTCTGTCAATACCATTTACTCAGTCCATTACCGTTGCACAATTCATGGCTCCATTACCATGGGCACCATTCATGCTTGTATGATTATCAATTATTGGACAATTACTCCATTCCTTTCTTAGAATTCAGTCGTTGCTGTGACCAGGTTAGTATATAGTGCTGCTGCTGCTTTATGTAAATATCTAGACAAAAAAACAAGTAAAAAGTGTTCACGTTCTATCCTTCCCCGACTCTGTTTTTCTTCTGTAATCGTACTCATTTAACTTGTTCATATCTTAGTTATGCATTCTTATTTAAAATAACTGTTCTTAGTTATGTGATTTGGTCATTATGGATAACAAGGTCCTGAATTTTGAACAATATTGAATTCTCATTGATGTAAAGGAAAGCTCTCTACTTTTCAGCTATATATTGTGAAATGATTATAATTCATGTGCTCTGATCAATCTCATGAGACTTGAAAGACTACGAGAAATCATAATGCGATGGAATACCACTCAAATATTAACCACATCCAATATGCTTGACAACACAAAACTTTGCCACAACATACATATTCTGTGCTGGCCATGCCGCATGATGTCGTGTTGTCATCGCGTCGCATGATGCTTTTCTCTCGTGCTGTCATCGCGACACATGATGTTTTTCTCCCGTGCTGGCCTTGACGCATGATGTCGTGCTAGCCTTGTCGCATGATGCTTTTCTCCCGCGTCGACCTTGCCGCGCGATGCCACATTTTGCCCTGGCCTAGCCTTGCGGCGATTTATTTAGTTTGATGACTTGTTTGTGCTGACCCTGATGCGTTATGAATTAAAATAAAAAAGGTTCATGTATAATCCTTATATATTTCACTTAACAAAAAGTTGTCTTAGCAGGATAAAGACACCAAATTCTTAAACAACAGCGCAGAAGACATAATGCAGCAGGTTAAGCACTCATGAAGAACGAGCAACTTTGCAGGACATAAGTGGAAGAGTATTCCAACTGGATTCACTAAAATCTGTGAGAGCATAAATCCAAGAAGTCAAAGACCCTCGAACCAAGAATTGACTTAAAGCACCACAAGCGAATTCTAAAGGCTTTTGCGCCTAGTTCCTAGCCACAAGCCTTGGGGGGTTGTGTACCATCATGGATTTAGGTTCATCCCCCTTGGTCCCCAAGACTAGTTAAGGAATCAGTTATTTTTCTCCTCTATTTTCTCTCTCACTATGTAACTTTTTCAACTTAGAACACCGTCCAGGTTCAATGTATATACAACTAGGGTTTTGAGTTCTCCAACTATATAATGGGGAGCTCATTTTTTTTGATAGGCAATAAGAATTATATTGAATAGAAGTACAATGGGGAGCTCATGTTGTACAATCTATGTTCACTTCTCTACATGAATAATGACTCCTAGAGTTTTATTCAGGAACAACTAACATGCAATTAAAAGTCTTAAACGGTAAATTTTAATGTTGAAAGTTACAAAGATGTAAATAGATGTGATATACTATGTCGGTATAACATAAATGAACGTGAATGCAATTAGCAAGACTGAGGTGGTATAACTTGTAATTTTAAATAGTAAATTGTAATAAACATGGAGGTGAATGCAATTCATAAGCCTTAAACGGAAAAGTTTGATGACTTCACGGTGAAAACAAAATCATGATAAAAAGCTGTAAAAATTAAGGCTTAATACATCAGAAGGCCCCTGTAATTGTAAAGGGAATCAAATCCAGGGCCTAGAAATTTTTTGCATCAAATTGGGTCCCTAGAAATTTTTTTTAATTCAATTAAGGACAAAGTGTGTCTGATGCTGAAGTGGCTTCAATTTTAGCCTACTCAGCTTTTCCACGTGGCATTTGGAATTATTTTTTAATTGAAAAATTCTAAAAGTTAATTTTTTAATTCCAACTCATTTTTTAATTATTCAAAAAATATTTAATTAATTATTCATCATTCTGATTAAACTTACTAACCTAGATCTAATTGAACTTCTCAGTTCTCATCTTCCTCCCTTCTCTCCCACCATACCCACCCTCAACCTCACCCCACCCCCAACCCAACCCAACCCAAACAAAACCCCAACCCCCCACCCCCAACCCTGTAAACCCTCTGTGTGGGTCGCGCTCCAGCGCTGCTTCCTTGTCGCCACCGCCCCTCATCTCTCTCTCTAAATCATTTGTGGTCGTCCTAAGCTTGTGGTGGCTTGCGGTGGTGAATGGGTTTGCTGGGTTTGTCGTCCTTTTCTCTCGCCCCCATCACGCATTTCCTCTCTTTGATTCGTACTGTTCTGATGATCTCGAAGCCCTCAGGGAGCGCCGCTTGGCAGCAACATCGTTCCTCTTCTTGTGATTCGATGGATCTGAGGGATATATAGTGGTGGGTTCTGGGTGATGGGTTCTGGGTTTGGGGTGGCGTGAAGAGGTTGGTGATGGTGGTGGTGGTTTCTGGGTTCTGGTTGATGGTGGTGGTAGGTTCTGGATGGCGTGGAGGTGGGTGGGTTCTGGGTTTAGTCTAGCTCAGAATTCCTTCTTTGATTTCAACATAGATGGGTTGCTTTGAGGAGATGAGAAACAGAGGAACGACAAAGGTGATTGGGAAGAAAAGGACCAGTGATGGTGTGATTCAGAGGGGAAAATAGAGATGGTGGTTATGGTGATGATGGTGGCCGCCGGCTAGGAGAGAGGGGGAGACTTCTCTGTGTTCTTGATCTCTCCTCAGTTAGGTTTCAATTTGGGGGAAGATTGAGATTGGTTATAGGGATTATTAGATTAGATTAGGTTAGATTATTAGATTAGTTTATTAGTTAGATTATTAGTTTGTTTAGTTAAGGATTATTATATTAGGTTATTTATTAAGTTTTTAATTTTTTTTTCTGATTATTTAATTGAGTTGGAATTAAAAATAATTTTTTATTCTTTTTCTAATTAAATAATAATAATAAAAGCCACGTGGAATTGATGACTGGGATAAAATTGAAGGCTGGCACACTTTGGCTTTAATTGAATTAAAAAAAAAAATTTCTAGGGACCCAATTTGATGCAAAAATTTTCTAGGCCCTGGATTTGATTCCCTTTACAATTACAGGGGTCTTCTGATGTATTAAGCCAAAAATTAAGTCAAATTGCTAATGTCAACTGTAATTTTGTAATTTAGTCTTATAATGTTTTTTTCCATTGTATAAAATAAACAAGTACTAACATGTAAAGTACCGAAAAAATTTATTATGGACCAGTTTTTGGTGGTCTAAAGTTACACCACTACCTGTTGACCTGATATTTGAGGTAATATTGTATTTTTTCAATATTCTAAAAAAAATTAATTAATAAAACAGAAATGATTTAATTAGTAAGTAAAGATTAGTAGTTAATTGAAGGTAAATTCAAGTGGTAAATGGGGGAGATAAAATGAGAAGGTAAATCACTTAATTACTTAAATTACTCCAACTACTTACTCCAACAAATCATTAATTTACTCCCACTTACTCACTTCAATTACTCCAACTACCCACTCACTTCATTTTCAAAATCAGATCTAACTCAACCCTCAACCCTCAACCTCAACCCTAATACGCCCTCAGAAATCAAAATCAAAACCCATTTGGCCTTTTCTTTTAGAGAACTCTTCTAGGGTTCATGAAGACCACCTCCAAGACCCACCTTCATCGAAGACCACCAAATCAGATCTATCGTCCTGCGTCGCCTTTCCTCTTCCTCCAAACCCACCTTCATCAAACTCACCCTCCGTTGAAACCCACCTTCATTCGAAGCCCGAGATCGTCCTGCGTCGCCTTTCCTCTTCCTCCAAACCCATCTTCATCGAAACCTCCCCTCCGTTGAAACCCACTCATTCGAAGCCCGAGATCGTCCTGCGTCGCCTTTCCTCTTCCTCCAAACCCACCTTCATCGAAACCCCCCCTCCATTGAAACTCACCTTCATTCGAAGCCCAACATCGTATCTGGTTTCCATGGGTGGATTCAAATTGGTAGTCGTTTCGTCTCCAAATCTATCGAATCCCTTCTCACACATCGCCTGGCCTTTTCTCCCTCCACCAAAGCGTAAGTTCTTAATTTCTCCTTGTTCAAATTTAGGATTTTTAATTTTTTGAAACAAATTGGTGATTTGAGTGTCGTTTTGGAGTTCTGAAATTGGTTTTCCCTTCTTGGATTTTTTCCAGATTAAGGCGATTTTGATAAAAATTACTACATGAACAAGATAGAGAATTGTTTAGTTCAATTTGGGGGTTTTGCCAGATTAAAGCGATTTTGATCCATTTTAGGGTTGAATTTTGGGTTTTCATATTATTGAATTGAAGTTAATTTGAAATAAGGGTTGAATTTGGGGGTTTTACCATATTAAGGCGATTTCTCCGTTTTAGGCTTGAATTTGAGGGTTTTCAAATTAGGGATTTGACGCTATTCTGAAATTAGGGTTGAATTTGGGGCTTTTCAAATAAGGGATTTCAATTTTTGAAATTAAGTAGTGCATGTATGAATAGATTATGTGAAAAAGTTATCCTGCAAACTATGTGATTCAAAGTCTATAAAATTTTGGTTTTTTGGTTAGTTTGATCGGATTGAATGAATACTAACAGTAACACTTTCTGTTTGTGCTAAAACAAGGGAGGATCTGGGTGTGCTTGAAGGATTATGGTGAAGACATGAAACCCAGGTTATGGTGAAGACATGAATCCCAGTTTAATTTGGGTATGCTTGAAGGAGGAGCATGTTTTTTTTTTGAAAATGAAGAAGGAAGGAGCGGGTTGAGCGAAGTGGGCCAAGGAGTTTTTGTAAGTATTAGTTTTTTTGTCATGGCCTGTTTAAAGTTTTTTTTTTGCCTCTCCCATCTGGGCCAATAAAAATTGTCCAGGTCCGTCTAAATGAAATTTTATTTTTTTGAAAAAAAACATATAAAATTTATTTATTGTTTAATAATTATTTAAATAAAATTAAAAGTTGTTTCTATGTATTATACTGTAAATAATATTGATAAAAAAATGCTTAATTTATTTATTTGTAACTAAAAAAATACATTAAGTAATTATAAATATTTATTAATTAATAATTTTTTATGTATTATTCTGTTATAAATTAAAAAATATTAATTAACTATAAATAGTTATTAATTATTAAAATTTGTTTTTATGTACTATTATGTAATAAAGAATATTTTATTATTCATTTATTTATTTGTAGATAATAAAAGATTATTAATTAATTATAAATATTTATTAATTATTAATTTTTTTTATTATTCTGTAATAAATAATATTTAATTAATGTCATTATTCATTTATTTATTTGTAGATAATAAAAGATTATAAATTATTTATAAATATTTATTAATTATATAAGTCTTATCCCCTCCTCTGTCCTTCTGACCTATCTTCCACTCTCATCTCCTTTACTGACACGCATGATGCGTGTTCAGGTAACTAAGCACGTGATGTGCTTTAACTTGAATTTGAACTAACACAGCTGTCCTCAGCTGTCTTCCGTTTGGTCAGGCGTAGGTTAAAGCCTACTCTGCCGCTCCGTCGCAGGCTATCTGTCAGCGTGCAGAGGCTTGTCACTATGTGGTTCAACTTTATCACTTTCAGAATATAATATGTTATGTTAGGTACATAGTAAATATAGTAATTAATATCTTAGATATATATATATATATAAGCAACGGTAGGGACAGTCCTACATACAACTTCTAAAAAATGGAAACACCAAGTAGTGAGGGAATGGGGAAATACGTTGTGTTTGTGGGTAGAGAACCGAGCATTTACAGAACTTGGGCTGAAGTAAATCGCCAAGTTTATTGCTACCCTGGGAACATTCATGAAAAATACTCCACTTGTGAGGAGGCTGCCAGCGCGTGGATGAAATTTTTGGCCAAGGAATCTGTGAGAAAGTTTCTTCGGACATCAGCAAGGGCATTGGGACATGTTTATTGGGAGGGTGATCTACACTTTTGTCCATCCCCTTCAACCACAACTCCATCTGCAGCCTCAATGTGTCCTACATTGAATGAGGCTGTAAAAGATGGAGGTTGTGAGCCTCTCAAAGGCTGTGGGTTACCATGTGTTGTATTTTATTTGGTATTTTCATTGGAATTATGGCCACTCTCTATGTGGTTTCCTAAATTTCTTAAGTGTTTTATTTCTGTTGTATTAAGTCTTCCCTATGTTAAATGGACCATTTTTGGGACCCCAGTGTTGTATGTTGTATTCCAATTTATAATTTAACTTGTATTAATGTATTCTGACCTATTACCTATTCTAATTTAAATTTTCAATTTCCTGATTGTGGGGTCCTTTATTCACACATAATATAGTAATCTGAATGTGGGTCCTTGCTTCTAGTTTTAATCTTAGTACTTTTTAAGGAAAATCTTAGTACTATGTAACTATGTAGTTTATATCCCTATCTCACGTGTGGGGTACCCAATCCATTTGAAAGTGACCTGACTTGACTTGTTTACATGTTACTAAACTCTAACTTCAGTTCTATTAAATGGCTATTCACCCCAATACCCACATTCAGCTGAAGGTTATTCACACTCTTCTATCCTCTTTAAGCTCTTTGGGATTTTTGTAAGCTTACTTCATGTTACTGATGTCTTCAACTAACCCTGGAAAGATGCCCAATGATGAACCTAGCCTTAATACTCCATTGAATGGAGCGGAAGGAAGGTTAGTTATTCTGATTGTTGGGTGATTTGTGCATCATTTCTTGTCTTCCACAAATAACTTTTCCCCATTATTTCTTCTGTTTTTATAATTTTTAGCCTTGATACCTTGACTAAGGAGGCTAGGGTAGAGCCTCTTGATCAAACTCAGTTGTCTAGTGATGTTAAACATCTGACCGCTACTGTCATTGATCTTGCTGGGTCTGTGAAGGCAGCCATGGTGAAGTTCCAACAAGTGGACCACCGACTAGAGGAATTTCACCAGATTCAGACTGTGATGCATGGTAACATGGAGAGGGTAGACAAGTTTCTCAGCATGGTTGACAAACCAAACCTTGGAGAATCAACCCCAAAATGTGGTGTTAAGTCTAAAGCTCCTGCTGAGTCTGCTGGTTCTAAAAAGAAAAGGAAAAATGCAAGGGCAACATCTGAGATCCTGAAAAATGATGTTATCAACATTGATTTGGACTTTGAGAGGAATGAAGGTGAAGAAAAAAATACAGACTCAGCTGGTTCCAACCCAAGCAAAGGCATACTTACACCTTGGCTACAAAAAAGTTTCAGAAGTGCTACATCTGTAGAGGTAAGTTCATTAATTTTTTACCCCTCTTTCTGCATTTTTTTTTTATTCTTAAGTAACTAATCAGATATGCTAATTTGTAGGGACTTGTTGGTGCCTTTGTTAGGCAAGAAGTTGAGCAAACAAGGTCTAGGCTGTTTGTAACCCCACCCTCATCCAAAAGAGCTACTAGCTCTTCATCTACTTTTCGAAGTCCTATCACTGGCCCCCAATCGATCAATCCAATGACCCAAGAAAGGCTCTACATGCGCCCTTTACCTCCTCCACTTGATCCAAAGGTATACTACTGTTTTTGCACACCAAATTTTGATGTTATATTTTTTTTAAATGCAAACCTGATTAAGTTTAGTTTATGTTTTGTAATGTCAGAGTGCCAGGCCAAAGTTTGAAGTCCCTATAGAGCAGGACTTGTTATTGACTGAGACTCAGGTTGCTACATACTTATTCGAAGAGGACAGTGACCTAGAGTATGTTTAATACTTATTCCAATTTGTTTTAACTGTATTTTGTATTTTGGTGATATTTCAATGTGCTGAATTTTTCGCACAGTGAACTTTTGCTGAGTATGGGTCGTTATGAAGCTGTGAGAAGGGACTTTGATTGTGTAAGACCCAAGATTTTAAGCTTAGAATAAGTGGAAGAGATTTCCATTTACGATTAGGGTTGATGTAATGTGAAGGGAAACCTGAACGAAAGTTTATTAAATGAAATATATTTATGAAGGGGAAAGTTCAGGAAAAGTTCAAGGATTGCATTATGATCGATAAAAGTTATAGCACGATCGTTACACGCTTAAACCTAGGTCAGAAACCCTAGTATATAGCTAATTTTCACTTTTAGGCACGATGGCAGTTAATTCCAAAAATCTTCAGAGAAATGTTAGAACTTCTCTTTTTCCATATATCACGATCGTCTCGAGGCGAAACTCTAGGATCTACGAACGTCCGATTCCAATCATCGGAAGTTTGCCGAAACCGAATCCCTGGTATTTCAAAACCCTAGAATCACCCGACTATGGGGACTTTATCTATTCAGAGCTTCAAATGGATATTCTACACGTGTACACCCATTTCTCTTGATGATTTCAATCTTTCTTCAGAAGGAAGTTTTCCATTCCGACATTCGAGGCAAAAAGCAACTTATCGGGTAAAATAGTTTTACACCGACTTTGCACCGACTTTGCATTAGTTGCCAAAAATACAAGGAGACATCTTCTTAGCTTAGGAATTCCTTTGCCAAAACCTATCTTAGAATTCATGGAGAATGTCGCCGGAAAAATCATATTCGCGAAACTTTCATTTTCCCGCGAATTTCCAACCTTTATATATAGCAAAGAAAGGAAGAAAAACTCAAATTTTCCTCCATTTTCTCTCCTCAAATCCGCGAGCTCATCCAAGGAAGAAGGAAGAAGAGTTTTTGTTCAAACCTTGCTTGATCGTTGATTAATCAGTTGCTGCTTCAAGGTTTCGAGGTATAGTCGCTAATCCTTACCTCTGATCGCTTTTTCCATAGCTTTTCTGTAGAGTTTTCTGAGTGGATAGTTTATGGGTTTTTGCAAAACTATCCTGAATCTTTCATTTCTGATTCTAAACCTCTTCTATATGTGCCCAAGATCACTTCTGCTGGATTAGATTTTCCGTTATGTCGCCGGAATTCCGCCGGAATCAATTTGAGCCTAAAATACCCATTTATGTAGTTTTTGAGTAAAGTTCCAATCTTTAGGCTGAAAACTATCGCCTTAGCTTAGTGCTAGTAGGATTAGTTGTCATAAACGTCGTTGGTGACGTCCCTGCAAAATTTTATTTTTGGGATTTCAGTTTTGAAATTTCTAAGTTAAAAATCATGACCAAAATACCCCTGCGACAATTTTTGATCCGATAATTTTTCCGAGTTCAGAATACCCTTAGTTACGGCTTATGAAAGCATAGGAACCAAGTTTGATCGAAGAAAAATCGAGCCCCATAATTGTGTAAAGTGGCCGAGCCTATTAGAGGGGGAGGAGGAAAATTTCCTTTTCCGAAAACTTGTCTTTCGCGCTAGATTATCGTACCTTAGAGTATAGATTACTTCGTGTAACCTTAGTAAGTATCGATAGCTTAGTTTTCGATAGATTCTGATAGTTTTCTGTGACTTTGCTTTAAAGGAACTTTTGAGGAATTTCCTGAGGAGCAACGCTTTGCTTGTGAGGAAGAGTTAGAAGATAATCCTAGAGAATCTGCAGGTGAGGGCTTCTCACTGAATCTCTAGTTAATGCTTAGGGTCGATGTTTCGACATTGTTTACTGTTTATGCACTGAGATTGTGTGTGATTGAAAATGTTTTCTGAGGCTTCGGCTGACAATGTAGATGATTCATCTACTGAATGTTTTTGAAGATTTACTTACATGTTTTGTGCTATGTGGGTAATCTAGGATGTGTGGTGCATGCTTTATATGCTAAGTGCTAAGTGTTAATGTTGAGATTTCTTGATATATGACATGTTGTTGATTGTGATGATTTAAATATGCTTTACACTGGAATCTGAGATTCTGAATGGTGAGAATAGCGGGCAGGTCATGCCGATTTTATTTTGAGAGTTTTGAGAAAGTTTGATAGGACGAACGAGGTTCGGGCCTTGATTTTGTTTTAGTGGATCGAGACATCCTCTGGAAGCGACTTGGGATTGGGAGATCCTGCAAATGTATAAGACTTGCGATAAGACAAAATGGAATCTATTTTATAAAGAAAATTCATAAGACCTTAAATAACCTCAAAATCTTTAAGTAAGGATAACAACCTCGAAGGAAGGCATTGGAAGTCAAATCATGGTTTTGGAAAAGCGAGGAGTGTCGTCGGATCCAAGTGTTGAGGAGTTTGGTAAGTTCTGAGTATGTTGGTACTCCTTCGCTCGTTGAGCAGTTTGTTAGCCATCCAAGGGATGAGCCGAGAAGCTTCACTGAGGCGTGAGACCTTGTGAATGCGTGATACTCCACTGAGGCGTGAGACCTTGTGGAAAGCATGGATCTTCACTGAGGCGTGAGACCTCGTGAACAGCATGAAGCTTCACTGAGGCGTGAGACCTTGTGAATGCGGGATACTCCACTGAGGCGTGAGACCTTGTGGAAAACATGGAACTCCACTGAGGCGTGAGACCTTGTGAGAGCATGAAACTTCACTGAAGCGTGAGACTTCGTGCAAGTGTGTAAATTCACTGAGGCGTGAGACCTTGTGAAAGCATAAAACTTCACTGAAGCGTGAGACTTTGTGAAGGTGTGAGACTCCACTGAAGCGTGAGACTTCGTGAGAGCATTGATGACTCGAAGAGTTATCGTGAGTGGTTGCACTCATTTTATGATTATTGTATTTTGTCGCAGAATCGACTTTTACCTTAGGGTAAGCTTTTAGAGACATTAATTTACCTAGAACACGTGGCGACGTGTCGAGTGAGGTCGGAGACGTTGTTTGGCTAATCACATTGCACTCATGCATACATAGGAGGTTAATACACGGCGTGATACCGGACCTCGGTGAATTGGAGGTTAATACACGGCGTGATACCGGACCTCGGTGAAATGGGAGGTTAATACACGGCGTGATACCGGACCTCGGTGGATTGGAGGTTAATACACGGCGTGATACCGGACCTCGGTGGATTCCAAAATGGTCATAAGACCCGGATTTCCGCGTAAGAGCGCTATTAGGCGACTCTTAGTAGCAGATCTGGCTACCGTTGTTGTTGGAGTAAGAGGCATCACGGGCCGAAATGGCACCACCGTGGCTGGTGAAGGGCTGATCCGATGATGTCCATCCGTTCCGGATTGCATATTGGTTGACTGGGTTAACCTGCATATCATTTCATGCAACATGCATACTGACATAGTTGATGAGTGTGTTTGATACTTGTTAGTTCTACTTGATGCATGTTAACTGTGATTTACAGTCGTTATATTCTTTGTGGAAATATGCAACCCTAGGACGTTATCCCTAGTTATAAGCCTAAGTGGCTATTATCTTATTTATATTTATTGGTGCTATTATTTACATAATTCTTTGGAGTTGACCCTCACGTCTTCTGTGTGTGCTTTGGCGAACAAACGCCCTTTGTCAGATGTCTTTGGCGGGCTGATTCATGATGGTTCATCCTTCGGGAGGAACTAGGGTTGAGATGCGGGAACTGGAGCGTATCGCGGTAGCGAGAGGAGGACGGATGGTGTACATAGACTAGGTCGTTCTGGATTCAGATTCGGGCGACGATCATGCTAGCATGTAGGTTTTAGTGCTGGTGTGAGCTCCTCGAGATGGGATTAGTGTAGGAGTAGAGTCTTAGCTCTGAACATCATTTGTTTTCTTTGGGGACAGGGTAGTTTCCCACCTATAGCTTTTTGTGTGGTTCTTTACGAGAATCACAGAGAGTTGGTTGGACTTAGGAGGTCTTGCTTCAGGCCGATGGGCTAGCTTATTCTCAGTTTGGAGGGATAGTGTTGCGGACACTTACCTTTAGATTTGGTTTGTACATTTTGCCTTCGGGCGTTACACTTTTCTTTCCGTCACTGGAGGTTTACTCGTGACGAGGTTACTTACAGCGGAGGCTGTTTATATATTGTATATTAGCTCTATTGCTTTTCGCTTTTGGGTTTTATTTAATTCAGTCTTGTCTTAGTTATTATCGAAAAAAAAAATATTCACGTTTTTCCGCATTAAGTTTATTTTGGTTACTAAAGTGACGCCACCGAAATCGGGGTGTTACATTGTGGTATCAGAGCACGGTCGAGTCTTTCGGGAGTTGTTGGGGAATAGGTCTTCTGTGCTAGGTTGTATGACTCTGCAAAGAGTGAAAATTGATTGTCTGCAAGCGATTTTTCGCTTAAAAATTGATCGAAGTTATTGCTTAATCATATTGTATAGTTATACTAGATGCTATCTTATGATGAGTACTAACTGCTTGTTTAACTTAACAGAACATGGTGAATACTAATCAGCTAGCTGAGATGATGGCCACTATGGCCCAAGCGGTAACAGCGCAGGCCCAAGCAGTAACAGCACAGGCAAATGATAATGCCATGAGGCGTGCTACTGAAGAAGCACGTGAACAGCATCAACGTCAGAGAGAGATAACTCTGGACCAGAACAAAGGCCTCAATGACTTCAGGAGGCAAAACCCACCAAAGTTCTCTGGTGGTACTGACCCAGGTTTTATCTTTATCTTCTTGTATGGATTCCATAGCCATGCTTGGCTAAAAACCCCTTTGTTTTGGGTTCTTTGTAAGACTTTGGATGTTTTAGCTTTTAATTCCTTTCCTATTCGTAATGTTCTGAGTAAACCCTTGAATCTCACTTCTATGCTTAATCTTTCAAGCTTGAATGCATGCTAGCTTCTTACTTTTCTATAATCATAACGATAGTTTGTTATAGAATTGGGACTTGTTGTGAGATTACTCCTCCTATACTTGCTGCTAGGAATAGAGGAAGAGTAGGGGTTGGTTGGCCTGAATTGTATGCTTATTGCTTCTATCAAATGCTTAGGTTATCAAGGAATTGAACCTATCTTTTGGTTAGAAAGGGTTTTCTTTACGAGGCATCGATAGATGACTATCTAGGCTAGAACTTCAAGGAGAGACTCAGGATTTATTGGATAGGAAGGTTTGCTAAAATTGAATTAGTTGAACAAGAACCCAAGGCAATCTCATTTCTAAATTTTGATCACTTTACTACTTGTTCATTTATCTGTTACATAATCAAAGAAACTTCCAATCTTAAAAACTGAATTTTACTCGCTTTTTAAACTTGAACTTGACTCTTAAACTGAATTCACATTCCAATTCCCTGTGGTTCGATAATTTAAAACCCGGAGATATCTGTGCACTTGCAGATTGACCAACAAGTTTTGGGCGCCGTTGCCGGGGAATTGTTTTGCGATTTTTGGTTTAAGTTTTAAGTTTTTGGTTTTGTTTTATGTTTTTAACTTGTCTAGAATTGGTGCTACTAATCTTCCTCTGTTGAGTGTCATTCGCAGGTTGCTTTCAAGAGAGGCACCACCATGGGTGGCCGCATGAAAGAGGAGGAGATGCAAGCCCACATTGAGGCAAGGATCCAAGAGGGTATTACCCTCCGTTTGCGTGAACAAGAAGTTGAGAATGCCAACCGGACTCTTCGGGAACTAACATCGGGGTCTATGAGCTTTGACTATCCCGGAAGTATTGTCATCCCCGAAGGAGTTGGGAACTTTGAGTTGAGACCAACATTCATCAACATGGTGAGTCAAAGCCAATATGGTGGAGGTTCCTCGGAAGATCCTCATGCTCATATGGAGAAGTTCATCCGGAATTGCAACACTTATCGTGTGGTGAAAGTTCCTTCGGAAGCAATCCGGTTGAGCCTATTTCCCTTCTCTCTGAAGGACGTAGCAGAGGAATGGCTAAATTCACAACCTCAAGGGAGTCTCACTACTTGGGAAGACCTTGCAGAAAAATTCACGAGGTTTTTTCCGAGGTCTCTTTTGAGGAAATTGAAGAATGATATCATGACCTTCGCACAATCCACAGATGAAAATCTTTATGAGGCTTGGGAGCACTTTAAGAAGCTTTTGAGGAAGTGTCCTCAACACAATCTCACCCAAGCAGAATGTGTGGCGAAGTTCTATGATGGTTTACTATATTCCTCAAGGTTTGGCTTGGACGCGGCCTCGAATGGGGAGTTTGACGCTCTGCCCTCACAAGCGGGGTTTGATTTGATAGAGAAGATGGCGGTGAGGGCCATGAACTCCGAGAATGAATGCCAAATCCGAAGAAGTTCTTTTGAAGTTGAAGCTTATGACAAGATCATGGCCTCCAACAAACAACTCTCCGAGGAAATGGCGGTAATCCGGAAACATATAGAGGAGACCAAGTCAGTTGGAGCCAAGATAACTTGCTTGGAGTGTGAGTTTTGTGGTGGGTCTCATGCTAGTAACCAGTGTACTCTTAATGATGGTGATGGTGAGACCAAAGCATCAATGCATGGAGGAGGAGTCCCAACCACAGAACAAGATCCTTTTGTCCAGCCGCAAACTGTTGCAAAGGCGGTTGGCAAGAGGAGTCTAGAGGAGCTGATGGAGAGATTCATTGATCATTCAGCAAGTAATTACAAGAGCCACGAGATGGCTATAAAGAGCTTGGAGAGTCAATTGGGACAGCTAGCGAAGCAAATGTCCGAAAATCACCAAGGTAAGTTCTCTTCCGAAACTTTGGCTTTATCTGAGCAAGAAAATACTGCTGTTGTTTCTACTAGGAGTGGAAGAGTGTTACATGAGCCAGGGAAAAAAATTGAGGGAGAGAAAAATGAGGAAGCTGAGGTAGAAAGAGATGAGGGTGT
The DNA here is from genome assembly GCF_012489685.1 of Lotus japonicus. Taxonomy (NCBI): domain Eukaryota; kingdom Viridiplantae; phylum Streptophyta; class Magnoliopsida; order Fabales; family Fabaceae; genus Lotus; species Lotus japonicus. Next base: position 42,041,090 of record NC_080043.1, read on the forward strand.
TATGGAGGAAAGAGCTAGAGAGCCCACTAGAACTAGGATTGTTAACACTCATATCCTTGAACTTCGCAAGATTCCATTTCCTAAGGCTTTGGTGAAGAAAAATCTGGATAAACAATTTTCCAAGTTCTTGGAAGTTTTCAAAAAGCTCCATATTAATATTCCTTTCTCCGAAGCCTTAGAGCAAATGCCAATCTATGCTAAGTTCATGAAATTCATTCTCAGCAAGAGAAGGAAGTTGAGTGAGGTTGATGAAACTATCTTGATGACCGAAGAGTGTAGTGCCATTTTGCAAAGAAAGATGTCTAAAAAGAGGAGAGATCCCGAGAGCTTTACTATTCCGGTGGAGATAGAGGGGTTAACTGTGGTAGAAGCCTTGTGTGATTTAGGAGCGAGTATCAATTTGATGCCGCTCAGTATGTTTGAAAGGTTGGACTTAGGTGAGGTTACCCCAACTATGATTTCTTTGCAAATGGCGGACAAGTCTTTAAAAACCCCTTACGGGATCATTGAGGATGTTGTGGTTAAGGTGGATAAGTTTGTTTTCCCAGTGGATTTTGTCATTCTTGACATGGAAGAGGACTCAAAATTCCCTCTCATATTGGGGAGACCATTCTTAGCCACTGGTGAGGCTGAAATTAAAGTGGCTAAGGGAACTCTAACTTTGAGAATGGGTGAAGATGAGGTCCTCTTTAATATCTTTGACTCCTTAAAACACCGAGCGGATGAGGAAGTTTTTCGGTGTGAAGTGGTTGATGAGCTTGTGTGTGAAGAGTTTGTTAGGATATCTATTAAGGACCTCTTGGAAACAACAATCATGGAGGGGCTAGAAATAGAGGACCAAAATCTTGAGAGTGAACTTGACTCCTTGTACCATGAGGTGAATGCTACTCTATCTCAATTAGAATCTGTCTCATCTCTTGCCACCAAAAACATTTGGAAAGAAGAATTAATTAGGGATGAGGAGATTCCAATTGAGGAGAAGAGTGAGCTCAAGCCACTCCCTTCCTCTCTCAAGTATGCTTATCTTGAGGAAGGTGAGAATAAACCTGTTATTTTGAGTAGTGCTTTCACACCTTTAGAAGAGGAGAAACTCCTCAGAGTTTTGAGGGATCACAAGTCAGCTTTGGGTTGGACTATTGATGATATCAAAGGTATTAGTCCTGCGATATGCATGCATAAAATTTTATTGGAAGAAAATTACAAACCTATAGTCCAACCTCAAAGAAGACTTAACCCTTCCATGAAGGATGTGGTGAGGAAAGAGATAATTAAATTGCTTGATGCAGGTGTGATTTATCCGATTTCGGATAGTGAATGGGTAAGTCACGTTCAAGTGGTTCCCAAGAAAGGAGGCATCACAGTGGTTGCCAATGAGAATAATGAGTTGATTTCCACTCGTCAGGTGACGAAGTGGAGGGTTTGTATTGATTATCGAAGGTTGAATTCAGTAACTAGGAAGGACCATTTTCCTTTACCTTTCATAGATCAAATGCTTGATAAGTTGGCAGGGCATCAATACAATTGTTTTCTTGATGGTTACTCCGGGTACAATCAAATTTGTGTTGCTCCGGAAAACCAAGAGAAGATAGCATTCACTTGCTCTTACGACGTGTTTGCTTACAAGAGAATGCCATTTGGGCTTTGCAATGCCCCATCCACTTTCCAAAGGTGCATGTTTGCTATTTTCTCTGACTTGATAGAGACTTGCATTGAGATTTTTATGGGCGACTTCTCTGTTTTTGGTCCAAATTTTGATGCTTGTCTTGGGAATCTAGCTTTGGTGTTGAAGAGATGTCAAGAGACCAACTTGGTCTTGAATTGGGAGAAGTGCCATTTCATGGTTAGGGATGGCATAGTTCTTGGACACAAGGTGTCCGAAAAAGGGATTGAGGTTGATAGAGCTAAGATTGAAGTCATTGAAAAGCTCCCTCCCCCGACTAATGTCAAGGGTATTAGGAGTTTCCTTGGGCATGCTGGATTTTATAGCCGGTTTATTAAAGACTTTTCCAAATTAGCTAAGCCTATGACCAATTTGCTTGAGAAGGAAGCACCTTTTACTTTTGATGAGAATTGTTTGAAAGCTTTTGAGTCTATTAAAGAAAGTTTGGTGACAACCCCTGTTATTGTTGTAAGATCAAGTTTTGATCTAGTAGTACAACTCTATGTTTTGATGATTACAAGTTAACCTTTTGAGTATGAACAATTATGGTACTCTAACGTGTTTTTCTGAGTGTACTATTTACAGGCTCTGACCTTGATTCAGTCTCACACAAATCAGAAGCACTGTGCATAAAGAGTGACCCAAGCAACGCTTTCGCAACATCTATGTTCACTCTGAACAGTAGAAATGCTTCAGAAGATCTGAAGTTATACAAGCTCTGATATGGACTCAGCCACCAGAAGTTCTGAAGATCCAGAAGTTCTGACAACCAAGAAACTCTGAAGGTTCAGATGTTCTGACGGTGTAGAAGACTCTGAAGATCCAGAAGCTGAACAGTGGAAACTCTGATGTCCAGAAGCAAGAAACTCTGAAGACCATGTACTTCCCTCTGAGCTCAGAATCAGAAGATACAATGGTCAGAGGATCTATGCTTTCCCCCTGACTCTGATCAACCGGCTTCACAAGTTCCAACATGAAGCATTCCCCTGATCAGAAGTCTCCTAGGTTTAAAGGTCAAGTCGCTATCCAAGTACAAAAGCATATGTACTATCCTGACGACCTACCTAACGTTCTCAGCCACAACATAAGCTGGAATTTCCAGAACTGCCCTCCAACGGTAGCATTCCCATGCAGCGTTCAAACCCTAATCCTTGTAGTATAAATAGAGGCTGAAGATTGAAAGATGCGGTTGGAAGAATTACACACGCGCAAGCTATATTCAAAAACCTTCAAGCATTCTTTCATCTGAAATTCATTGTGTTTACTATTAGCTTTTCAGAAGCAAATCTCTTGTAAACATTCTTTGTTAAACAGTTTGTTTAGTTACCTTTAGGAGATCAAGGTTGATCGGATCCTAGAGAAGACTAAGAGAGTGAATCTTAGTGTGAGCTAAGTCAGTGTAATTGTTAGTCACTTGTAGGTTTCAAGTGCAGTTGTAACACTTTACCTGATTAGTGGATTGCCTTCATTCTAAGAAGGAAGAAATCACCTTGACGGGTGGACTGGATTAGCTTGAGGGATTTATCAAGTGAACCAGGATAAAAATCCTTGTGTGCTTTTCTATCTCATATCTTTAGCACTTAAGTCTCGAAAGATTTGTTGAAATCTTTAAGGTGGAAGTTTTTATTTGAAAACGTTATTCAAACCCCCCCTTTCTACCGTTTTTCATACCTTCAATTGGTATCAGAGCGCAAGTTCTGATTACCACACCTAACAGTGTTCAGTGATCCGGGCCGGTGTGAAAAACAATGGCTACCACCAGTGAAACTCAAAGAGATGGTTACAATGCAAAGCCTCCCATGTTCGATGGTCAAAGATTCGAATATTGGAAAGATAGACTTGAAAGTTTCTTTCTGGGTTTTGATGCAGATCTCTGGGATATTATTGTGGATGGCTATGAGCGTCCAACTGATGAAGAAGGCAAGAAGATTCCAAGGTCAGAGATGACTGCAGATCAAAAGAAGCTTTACTCACAACATCACAAAGCTAGAGCAATTCTTCTAAGTGCTATTTCTTATGAAGAGTACCAGAAGATTACAGATCGTGAGTATGCAAAAGGCATTTTTGAATCTCTGAAGATGTCTCATGAAGGAAACAAGAAAGTCAAAGAATCAAAGGCATTGTCTTTGATCCAAAAGTATGAATCCTTCGTCATGGAGCCAAACGAGTCCATTGAAGAAATGTTTTCCAGATTTCAGTTGCTTGTAGCTGGAATACGACCTCTCAACAAGAGCTACACAACTAAAGATCATGTCATAAGGGTCATCGGATGTCTTCCTGAAAGCTGGATGCCCTTAGTGACTTCAATAGAGCTCACAAGAGATGTTGAGCGTATGAGTTTAGAAGAACTCATCAGCATACTGAAGTGCCATGAGCTGAAGCGCTCAGAGATGCAAGATCTGAGGAAGAAGTCAATAGCCTTAAAATCCAAATCTGAGAAGGCTAAAGCAGAGAAGTCAAAAGCTCTTCAAGCTGAAGAAGAAGAATCTGAAGAAGCATCAGAAGATTCTGATGAAGATGAGCTGACTCTGATCTCTAAAAGACTCAACCGAATCTGGAAGCACAGGCAGAGCAAGTACAAAGGCTCTGGAAAGGCCAAAGGAAAGTCTGAATCCTCAGGTCAGAAGAAGTCCTCACTTAAGGAAGTCACATGCTTTGAGTGCAAAGAATCTGGGCACTACAAAAGTGACTGTCCAAAATTGAAGAAGGACAAGAAGCCAAAGAAGCACTTCAAGACCAAGAAAAGTCTGATGGTGACTTTTGATGAATCAGAGTCAGAGGATGTTGACTCTGATGGTGAAGTCCAAGGACTCATGGCTATTGTCAAAGACAAAGGAGCAGAGTCAAAGGAAGCCGTTGACTCTGACTCAGAATCAGAAGGAGATCCTAATTCAGACGATGAAAATGAGGTATTCGCTTCTTTCTCTACCTCTGAACTGAAACATGCTTTGTCTGATATTATGGATAAGTATAACTCTTTATTGTCTAAGCACAAGAAGCTGAAAAAGAACTTATCCGCTGTTTCTAAAACTCCTTCTGAACATGAGAAAATTATTTCTGATTTGAAAAATGATAATCATGCTTTGATCAATTCTAACTCTGTGCTTAAGAATCAAATTGCTAAGTTAGAAGAAATTATTGCCTGCGATGCCTCTGATAGTAAGCATGAATCTAAGTATGAAAAATCTTTTCAAAGATTCCTGGCTAAAAGCGTAGATAGAAGCTTGATGGCTTCAATGATCTATGGCGTGAGCAGAAATGGAATGCATGGCATTGGCTATTCTAAACCAATTAGAAATGAGCCTTCTATGCCTAAAGCTAAATCTTTGTATGAATGCTTTGTTCCCTCTGGTACCATATTGCCTGATCCTTTACCTGCTGAAGTTGCTAAACCTCCTCTTAAAAAGGGATCTTTCTCCATGTCTAAATATCATGCAAAAATTCCTTTACATTATCATGTTGAGAAACCCAAGGTGATCAGAACCTCTGAGGTAACTAACAAGAGAGGACCCAGAAAGTGGGTACCTAAGGATAAGATTATCTATGTTGCAGATATCCTTGATAGCTCCACTGAAACACCAGTCATGGTATCTGGACAGTGGATGCTCGCGTCACATGACGGGAGAAAGGCGTATGTTCCAAGAGCTAAAACTTAAGCCTGGAGGTGAAGTTGGCTTTGGTGGCAACGAAAAGGGTAAAATTGTTGGTACTGGTACTATTTGTGTAGATAGTATTCCATGCATTGATAATGTGTTATTGGTAGACGGCTTAACTCATAACTTATTGTCTATAAGTCAATTAGCTGACAAGGGTTATGATGTTATCTTTAATCAAAAGTCCTGCCGGGCTGTAAGTCAGATCGATGGCTCTGTTCTGTTTAACAGCAAGAGGAAGAACAACATATATAAGATCAGATTATCTGAGTTGGAGGATCAGAATGTGAAGTGCCTTCTGTCTGTTAATGAAGAGCAATGGGTATGGCATAGACGGTTAGGGCATGCCAGTATGAGAAAGATTTCTCAGCTGAGCAAGCTAAACCTTGTCAGGGGCTTGCCCACTCTGAAGTTCGCTTCAGACGCTCTTTGTGAAGCATGTTAGAAAAGCAAATTCACAAAAGTCCCTTTCAAGGCAAAGAATGTTGTCTCAACCTCAAGGCCGTTGGAACTTCTGCATATCGACCTTTTTGGACCAGTGAAAACTGAGTCTATAGGTGGCAAGAGATATGGGATGGTCATTGTTGACGACTATAGCCGCTGGACATGGGTAAAGTTTCTAACCCGCAAGGATGAGTCTCAAGCTGTGTTCTCTACCTTCATAGCCCAAGTGCAAAACGAGAAGGCTTGTAGGATTGTGCGTGTCAGAAGTGACCGCGGTGGAGAGTTTGAGAATGACAAGTTTGAGAGTCTGTTTGATTCCTATGGAATTGCACATGATTTCTCTTGTCCCAGAACTCCTCAACAAAATGGTGTTGTTGAGAGGAAGAACAGAATTCTTCAGGAGATGGCTAGAACCATGCTCCAAGAAACTGGCATGGCTAAGCACTTTTGGGCAGAGGCAGTAAATACAGCGTGTTACATTCAGAACAGAATCTCTGTGAGACCAATTCTGAATAAGACTCCCTATGAATTGTGGAAGAACATAAAACCCAACATTTCTTACTTTCATCCTTTTGGTTGTGTTTGTTATGTTCTTAATACTAAGGATAGATTGCATAAATTTGATGCTAAGTCTTCTAAATGTCTATTACTTAGTTACTTTGAGAGATCTAAAGGTTTTAGATTTTATAATACTGATGCTAAAACTATTGAAGAATCTATTCATGTTAGATTTGACGATAAGCTTGACTCTGATCAGTCAAAGCTAGTTGAGAAATTTGCAGATTTAAGTATAAATGTTTCTGACAAAGGCAAAGCTCCAGAGGAAGCTGAGCCAGAGGAAGATGAACCAGAAGAAGAAGCTGGTCCCTCTGATTCACAAACTCTGAAGAAGAGCAGAATCACTGCAGCTCATCCTAAGGAATTGATTCTGGGCAACAAAGATGAACCAGTCAGAACCAGATCAGCCTTCAGACCCTCTGAAGAGACTCTGCTCAGTCTGAAAGGATTGGTGTCCTTAATTGAACCCAAGTCCATAGATGAAGCTCTTCAGGACAAGGATTGGATTCTGGCCATGGAAGAAGAATTGAATCAATTCTCCAAGAACGATGTTTGGAGCTTAGTGAAGAAGCCTGAGAGTGTCCATATAATTAGAACAAAATGGGTGTTCAGAAACAAATTGAATGAGAAAGAAGATGTAGTCAGAAACAAGGCAAAGCTAGTTGCTCAAGGCTACAGCCAGCGGGAAGGAATAGACTACACAGAAACATTTGCTCCAATAGCAAGACTAGAAGCAATCAGACTGTTGATCTCTTTCTCAGTAAATCACAACATAGTTCTTCATCAGATGGATGTGAAGAGTGCCTTCCTAAATGGTTATATTTCAGAGGAAGTCTATGTTCATCAACCCCCAGGTTTTGAAGATGAGAAGAATCCAGACCATGTGTTCAAATTGAAGAAATCACTCTATGGTCTGAAGCAAGCTCCTAGAGCATGGTATGAGAGACTCAGCTCATTCCTTCTGGAGAATGAGTTTGTAAGGGGTAAAGTAGATACAACTCTCTTTTGCAAAACTTATAAAGATGATATCTTAATTGTGCAAATCTATGTTGATGATATTATATTTGGTTCTGCTAATCAATCTCTATGCAAAGAATTTTCTGAGATGATGCAGGCTGAATTTGAGATGAGTATGATGGGAGAACTTAAGTACTCTCTGGGAATACAAGTTGATCAAACACCAGAAGGAACATATATCCATCAGAGCAAGTACACTAAAGAACTTCTGAAGAAGTTCAATATTCTGGAATCGACAGTGGCCAAGACTCCAATGCATCCTACATGCATTCTGGAGAAAGAAGATGCAAGTGGTAAAGTTTGTCAGAAGCTCTATCGTGGTATGATAGGTTCACTTCTCTACTTAACTGCATCTAGGCCAGATATATTGTTTAGTGTTCATTTATGTGCTCGTTTCCAATCAGATCCAAGGGAAACCCACTTAACTGCTGTTAAGAGGATCCTAAGGTATCTGAAAGGCACCACTAACCTTGGCTTGATGTATAAGAAAACATCAGAGTATAAGCTTTCAGGTTATTGTGATGCTGATTATGCTGGAGATAGAACAGAGAGAAAAAGTACTTCTGGAAATTGTCAATTTCTGGGAAGTAATCTAGTCTCATGGGCAAGCAAGAGGCAATCAACCATTGCACTATCCACTGCAGAGGCAGAATATATCTCAGCAGCAATATGCAGCACTCAGATGCTCTGGATGAAACATCAGCTGGAGGATTATCAAATCCTTGAGAGCAATATCCCAATCTACTATGATAACACTGCTGCAATATCATTGAGTAAGAATCCTATCTTACATTTAAGGGCAAAGCACATTGAGGTAAAGTATCACTTTATTAGAGATTATGTACAGAAGGGCGTACTTCTTCTGAAGTTTGTTGATATTGACCATCAATGGGCAGATATCTTTACAAAGCCCTTAGCAGAGGATAGATTTAATTTTATTCTGAAAAATCTGAATATGGACTTTTGTCCAGAGTGAAGATGGATCAGAACCTCTGACTATGATACTTCTTGATCAGAAGATGTCTAGTCCAGAAGGTAACTCCATCAGAGTGTATGTACCCATTGGTGCTGACTCTGAAGTTGAGACAGTAACACGTGTGTCAGTATCTCTGATGCATAGTTCCTTGTGCCCGTGTGACAGTCTGTCATAATGAGTGTAGATGTGCTTCTCTCCTGTGTGTGATACGTGTATTTACTGTTACTATGATGTCTTTAATTTTTAACCGTTGATTTTAATTTGCTTTCTGAATCAACAACGGTTATTTGTCAAAACCCACTATACACACACGATCTCCTACACTCTCGGTTTTACTCTCTCTCTCTCTTCAGTTTTCCTAAAACCTCTCACCCACGATCTCTCTGTCTCTTTATTCATCACCTTCATCCTCAACTCTAACCTTCAACCGTTCAACAATGGTGAGACAAACTATAACTGAAGCCGCCGAAGCAACCAGGTTCCCTCACATGGTAGTTGGTCAAGCTACAGGACAGGCAGGTCCTGAGATTCCGAGAAATCAAGGTCAAGCTCAAGAGCAGATGATCCCTATCGCAGAACGGGACAGTGTCGTTCACTGCGTGTATGCTCCTGATGAACTTCAAGTACTTGCAGAATGGCGATTCGACCTCGACAATCTTGCTGCAAATGGGTATGACTTGCGTCCTGAAGTTCAAGCTCAGGGTTGGGAAGAATACTTCAACAGGCTCAGAGGACCAATCTATGACAAATTGGTCAAGGAATTCTGGAAGCATGCCGATTGCGACGACACTCAGGTGGTTTCCCACATTGCCGGAAGGAGAATCATCATCACTGAGAAGTCGATTGTGAATCTGCTGGGTGCAGAAACTGCACATGGGTATCGATTTCAACTGACAGAATCGAAGCTGAAACCCAAAACCAAGGATGAAACCAATAAGGCTCTGTACACCACATACAAATCGGGCAAGACTGACTACAAAGTGGTGGATCTTCATCCCAAGCTCAGAATCTGGCACAAGATTCTGCTGCACTGCATCAATCAGAGACCAAAGGGCAGTTCCCCAGACTACATCAACTTCTGCCATAAGGCGATGTTATTCTTCATCCAAGACAAGAAGAAGATCTGCCTCCCTTTATTCTTGTTCTCTTACCTGAAGGAATGCATCAGGAAGTCAAGGACAACTGCATCCCTCAAGTCTGCAATCAAGTATATTCCCTTTGGGAGACTGCTATCAGATCTTTTCATTGAGAGCAAATTTGTCGAAGATATGATCAAGGCTGGATGCACAGAGGATCTGACCACCATCGTTAGTGATATCTTCACTGCCAATTCCTTGAAGAAGATGGGTCTCGTCAAGAAGAAAATTGCCCCAGCTCATGAAGATACATCTGCTGAAATCAGACAGAGAAGGGTGCCTCTGAACGACTATCCTCTGTGGACACAGGCAGACAACCCAGAAGCTATTAGGTGCTATGTTGAAGGCCTAAGGGCTCAAGGTCTTGAAATTGACTTAGATGAATTCTTCAGAAGATTGCCTCCGGCTCCAGAGTTTGACTCTCCTCCCAAGAGGAAAGCTCAGAGGAAGATGGTCTTAGAAGAATCCTCTGAGGAATCTGATGTCCCTCTGACGAAGAGGAAGAAGGCTGACCAGCCAAAGAGGAAACATGATGAAACCACCAAGCCAGATGATGGTGATGATGATGGTGGTCCTCCTCCACCAAAGAAGAAGAAGCAAGTCAGAATAGTGATGAAGCCTACCCGGGTGGAACCAGCTGCTCAAGTGATCAGAAGGATTGGAACTCCTTCCAGAGTGACTAGGTCATCAGTACAATCATCAAGTAAGTCTGTTGTTGATTCTGATGCTGATTTGAATTCATTTGATGCACTCCCCATCTCTGCTATGCTCAAACGATCCTCAAACCCACTCACTCCTATTCCTGAGTCCCAACCAGCTGCACAAGCCACTTCTCCACCCCACTCACCAAGGTCTTCATTTTTCCAACCTTCTCCAAATGAAGCACCTCTCTGGAACATGCTTCAGAACCAACCTTCTAGACAAGATACACCAACCTCTCCCATTACCATCCAATACAACCCATTAACTTTTGAACCCATCATTCCTGAACAACCAGTTCTTAACCAAACAGAACCTGAACCCAGAACGTCTGATAAGTCTGTCCCCAGAGCTTCAGAACGTCTGGTTGCCAGAACCACTGATACAGATTCCTCCTCTGTCTATACCCCTGTATCATTCCCAATCAATGTTGCTGACTCCTCCCCTTCCAATAACTCTGAGTCCATTCGTAAATTCATGGAGGTCAGAAAAGAAAAGGTGTCTACCATGGAAGAGTATTACCTCACATGTCCAAGCCCTAGGAGATATCCTGGACCTAGACCTGACCGTCTATTTGACCCAGATGAACCTATCTTGGCTAACCCCCTACATGAGGCAGACCCTTTGGCTCAACCCGCTCAGTCTGACCCTGTCCATCAAGAGTCAGTTCAACCAGAACCAGAACACTCTGTGTCTAACCACTCTTCGGTTAGATCACCCCATCCTCTGGTTGAAACTTCTGAACGACACCTTGGAGCCTCTGTACCTCATGTCCAAACCTTTGACATTGGCTCTCCTCAAGGTGCTTCTGAAGCTCACAGTAGCAATCACCCAACCTCTCCAGAAACCAACCTCTCCATAGTTCCCTACACTTACCTCAGACCCACCTCTCTCTCTGAGTGTATCAATGTTTTCAATCATGAAGCTTCCTTGATGCTACGCAACGTGCAAGGTCACACTGACCTAAGTGAGAATGCTGAATCTGTTGCTGAAGAGTGGAATAGTCTGAGTACCTGGCTAGTAGCTCAGGTTCCTATTATGATGCAGCATCTGACTGCAGAAAGGGATCAGAGGATCAAGGCTGCAAAGCAGAGGTTTGCCAGAAGGGTGGCTCTTCATGAACAACAACAAAGACACAAGCTCCTTGAAGCTGTTGAAGAGGCCAGACGAAAGCAAGAGCAAGCAGAAGAAGCTGCACGTCAAGCCGCAGCTCAAGCTGAACAAGCAAGATTAGAGGCAGAGAGACTTGAAGCTGAAGCTGAAGCCCTTAGATGTCAAGCACTGGCACCAGTGGTTTTTACTCTTGCTGCTTCTGCTTCCATTCCAGCTCATCAAGCTGCTCAGAATGTTCCTTCCAGCTCCACACAGTCAAGCTCGTCCAGACTCGACCTAATGGAACAACGTCTTGATACTCATGAGTCTATGCTACAGGACATGAAGCAAATGATGATGGAACTTCTGCGTCGATCTGATAAACCCTAGTCTTAGGATCTCTTCGTTTTCCCTCTTAACTTAGTTTTATTTTAACTTTTTTTTATTTTTTTTCTTAAGTTACTCTCGTTATTCTGCTTTGTTATTTTCTATTTATCTTTATATATATATATATATATATATATATATACTTGTCACATTGTGTTTGCAAAAACTTTCTTTATTCATAATCATTATGTTTACATCATACATTTTCTTTTTTCCTAAAGTCTAGAATGGAGGATCCTTCCTCATTCTTCTGCACTCTTGGCGCTGCTCTGACCTCTCCCTCTCCAGACGATCCAGTGAATACTGGATGTTGTTGAGATTGACGATCAGCTCATTCCTCTCCAGAACCTCTTCTGTTGTCTTGAGTTTCCTTTCTATCGTGTCCTTCTCTTCCAGTAGCCTCAGCTCAAGCTGGCTGAGTTCTTGAACTTCTTCCACGAAGGCAAGAAATTCCCTTAAGTCTTTCTTCAGCTCTGGACGAAGGTCCTCCTCAAGCAGTGTCCTCGTCAGCTCTGATATGGTCGTTGTACCCTCTGGATGCCTTATGTTCAGGAACAAGTCCTCCTCGAACGCCTTCCTTTTGAGCTCTTCTAGTGCAACCATGTATGAAGCCATTTCTGATTATGGTCTTGATCGAGTTGTGAAGCTTTTTCTCCTCTCCATTGCTTTATATAGGCTTCATTCTCTCTCTGAAAGTTAATGCTTTTACAGTTTCTCGAGGTTAAGTTCTTGGTAACTGAAACTTCTTTTTACTCCCTTGGCCGGTGGTAAACGTTCTAATTGTGCATTAACTATTCTCTTTAATTCGCCTAACTCTGACTCATGCATCGTTTTATTTCTTTTGAAACTTAGACCTTCTCTAAGGGGGAGAACCTTGTACTTCAAGCTAAGTTTTTCACACCCCATGCTTTTTGCTTATGACAAAAAGGGGGAGTACACCCAGTTTTTGATGTGTAAGCTGTGTTAGTGTGATTTATTTTTCTTTTGGAGAATTTAAGAGTTCCACCTTTATGACCTTAGATGTGTCACTGGGCAAATACAAGGAATACATTTCACTTCTTCTGAAGTGATTTTAGTTTGACTCTGATACCCAAGACTCTGATACCTTGTCCGTTGACTCTGATTACTTATGCGCTCTGATTATTCTATTTCATCTATGTCATAAGTTTCTCACTCTGAACTCTTATATTATTTAGCTCAGAATCTAGACTTTTATAACGTTTTCATCAAGTATTAGATTCAGGGGGAGCTAAGCTCAGAATCAAGCTGTGACTTGAATTCAGAATGAGCAAGATAAACTATTCACATGAGGATAAGTCTTATTCTATATCCCTAAACTCTGAGTGAATTCAGTTTAATGTTTAAGAATTGTTCATCAAAAATCTTAGTTTTGTCATCATCAAAAAGGGGGAGATTGTAAGATCAAGTTTTGATCTAGTAGTACAACTTTATGTTTTGATGATTACAAGTTAACCTTTTGAGTATGAACAATTATGGTACTCTAACGTGTTTTTCTGAGTGTGCTATTTACAGGCTCTGACCTTGATTCAGTCTCACACAAATCAGAAGCACTGTGCATAAAGAGTGACCCAAGCAACGCTTTCGCAACATCTATGTTCACTCTGAACAGTAGAAATGCTTCAGAAGATCTGAAGTTATACAAGCTCTGATATGGACTCAGCCACCAGAAGTTCTGAAGATCCAGAAGTTCTGACAACCAAGAAACTCTGAAGGTTCAGATGTTCTGACGGTGTAGAAGACTCTGAAGATCCAGAAGCTGAACAGTGGAAACTCTGATGTCCAGAAGCAAGAAACTCTGAAGACCATGTACTTCTCTCTGAGCTCAGAATCAGAAGATACAATGGTCAGAGGATCTGTGCTTTCCCTCTGACTCTGATCAACCGGCTTCACAAGTTCCAACATGAAGCATTCCCCTGATCAGAAGTCTCCTAGGTTTAAAGGTCAAGTCGCTATCAAAGTACAAAAGCATATGTACTATCCTGACGACCTACCTAACGTTCTCAGCCACAGCAGAAGCTGGAATTTCCAGAACTGCCCTCCAACGGTAGCATTCCCATGCAGCGTTCAAACCCTAATCCTTGGAGTATAAATAGAGGCTGAAGATTGAAAGATGCGGTTGGAAGAATTACACACGCGCAAGCTATATTCAAAAACCTTCAAGCATTCTTTTATCTGAAATTCATTGTGTTTACTATTAGCTTTTCAGAAGCAAATCTCTTGTAAACATTCTTTGTTAAACAGTTTGTTTAGTTACCTTTAGGAGATCAAGGTTGATCGGATCCTAGAGAAGACTAAGAGAGTGAATCTTAGTGTGAGCTAAGTCAGTGTAATTGTTAGTCACGTGTAGGTTTCAAGTGCAGTTGTAACACTTTACCTGATTAGTAGATTGCCTTCATTCTAAGAAGGAAGAAATCACCTTGACGGGTGGACTGGATTAGCTTGAGGGATTTATCAAGTGAACCAGGATAAAAATCCTTGTGTGCTTTTCTATCTCTTATCTTTAGCACTTAAGTCTCGAAAGATTTGTTGAAATCTTTAAGGTGGAAGTTTTTATTTGAAAACGTTATTCAAACCCCCCTTTCTACCGTTTTTCATACCTTCAATTGTTGCTACGGATTGGTCTCTACCATTTGAGATCATGTGTTATGCTAGTGATTTAGCTTTAGGGGCTGTCTTGTGTCAAAAGAAAGAAAGAGTGTTGTACGTGATATACTATGCGAGTAGAGTTTTGAATGAGGCCCAAAGGAACTACACTACAACTGAAAAAGAATTGTTGGCTGTAGTCTTTGCTTGTGAGAAGTTTAGGCCTTACATTTTGGGTTTTAAAGTTATTGTTCATACTGACCATGCTGCTTTGAGACATTTGTTTGCTAAACAGGACTCTAAGCCGAGGTTGATTCGATGGGTCTTACTCCTTCAAGAGTTCGACCTTGTGATCATTGACCGAAGAGGCAAGGACAATGGAGTAGCAGACCATATGTCGAGATTGGAAGGTGGGGCATGCAGCCCAATACCTATTCAAGAGGAGTTCCCGGATGAGAAACTCCTAGCTGTTTCCACCGAGAAATCCCTACCCTGGTATGTACATTTTTCTAATTGCCGGGTTGCTGGACTTATTCCCCATGACTTGACCTGGCAGCAGAAGAAGAGATTCCTGCATGATGCAAAATCTTACCTCTGGGAGGATCCTTATCTTTTTAAAATTTGCTCTGATGGAGTCATAAGAAGGTGCATCCCGGAAGTTGATTTTGAGAAGATTCTTTGGCATTGCCATGGATCAAGTTATGGAGGACATTTTAGTGGGGAGAGGACTGCTGCTAAGGTCCTCCAAAGTGGTTTCTATTGGCCTACTCTGCATAAAGATAGTAGAGCTTTTGTTGAGAGTTGTGATAGGTGTCAGCGGACTGGTAACATCTCAAGGAGAAATGAGATGCCCCTAAAAAATATTTTGGAAATTGAGTTGTTTGATGTTTGGGGCATCGATTTCATGGGACCCTTCCCACTTTCTTTTGGTTGCCAGTATATTTTGGTGGCTTTTGACTATGTTTCTAAGTGGGTTGAAGCCGTTGCACTCTCAACAAATGACTCTAAAGTGGTGGTTTCTTTTCTGAAAAAGAACATTTTCACTAGGTTTGGTGTTCCTAGAGCGATTATAAGTGATGGGGGTACCCACTTTTGAAACAGAGCTTTCGAGTCTCTCTTGGAAAAATATGGTGTTAAGCATAAAGTGTCTACCCCCTATCACCCTCAAACTAGTGGGCAAGTTGAGATTTCTAATCGTGAGTTGAAACGTATTCTTGAAAAAGTGGTAGATTCTTCCAGAAGGGATTGGTCAAGGAAACTTGACGATGCCTTATGGGCTTACCGAATCGCTTTTAAAACTCCGATTGGTACTTCTCCTTTCCACCTAGTTTTTGGGAAAGCGTGTCACTTACCGGTGGAATTAGAACACAAGGCCTATTGGGCCATAAGGAAATTGAACTTTGATTGGAAAGTTGCTAGCGAAAAGAGACTCTTGCAATTGAATGAGCTTGATGAGTTTCGACTCCGAGCTTATGAGAGTGCTAGCATCTACAAGGAAAAGACAAAGAAGTGGCATGATAGGAATATTTTGGATAGGGAATTTGTCTCAGGGCAATTAGTGCTGCTCTTCAATTCTAGATTGAGGCTATTCCCTGGGAAACTGAAGTCTAGATGGTCTGGACCCTTTGTGGTTAAGAGGGTGTTCCCTCATGGAGCGGTAGAGGTTGAAAACCCAGAGACCAATAATACTTTCACTGTGAATGGGCAAAGGTTGAAAGTGTACTTAGGTGGTGAGGTACTGAAGTTAGAAACCATATTTTTCAAACCTCCAACTTGACAAGGAGGATAGTCTACCTAAGACTAAAACAATGGGCTGCTTGGGAGACAACCCAAGTCTTGTTTTATTCTGCATGTTGGTTGTTGTGTTTTTGCAGGGAATGGGAGCCTGAAGTTCAGAAAAAAGCGGTTCCGAGGCCTCTGTTATGTTTGGTAAAAGAGGTTACCCCTACTCTCTACACAGAATTCATGCATTTTTAGCATATTTTTCCTTTGTAGAGTTTCTTTAGTTGTTCGATCATGCATCGTTGCATATAGAGTCTTTTGTGTCTGGGTTGTTATTTCCCTATACTTTAATGGCATGCTTCTGAGTTTTGCTCTCTCACATGATGCTTGCTTTGAACATGTTTTTAAAAGGATACTTTGTGTTGTTTTGGGGAGTGATTGTATGTTTGGGAAAGAGAGGGAGAGACTTCGATCTTCTAAGTGTTGTCTTGAGGATAGAGTTGATGTGAGTCCACAAGGGTCCATCTTTGACCCTTCACTATATAATCTCCCTGGAGGATCCTGACTCACTTGCACTTCTTGGTTCTGTGTTGAATTCATTCTTTGCATACTCTGGGAGAATTGCGTTCTTGAGACTCGTAGGTTTTATTAGACTTCATAGCTTATACCATGCATTTTTGCCCCTAGTCGACCCTATTGAGCCTTTTGGGGAGTTCTTTGTTACACTTGTTGTGTGGGCTGCCTGTTTGGTTGGAAAAATGGGGAGTTGTGGTCTTTAAATTGTTTTGGAGCTAGGTAAAGTTTGAAATGTCTCTTGCCCCAAAAATAAGAAAAAAACAGAAGATGAAAAAGAAAAAAACTCCTAATCAAGTTGGAGTTAAAAAAAAAAAAAACAAAAGAAAGTTGAAAAAGGGGGTCAAGAGACTTGCGTTAGAAAAGTTGGTTATTGAAAGCTCCGGGGTTTCTAATAAGACCACACTCAAATTTTGTGCAGCCATAGTCTTCCTTATGGACCACCTACCTTGTGCTTTACCTAGCCAACACTTCAACCCTTTTGAAGTCTCATTGAATAATGCATTATCAACTTTAGTTGCTCTTGAGTGAATGATTCCCAGAACCTATGAACTTGCTTGTGTGCTCAGTGCACTAAACAATTGTCTCATGCTAGGATGTTAGTTCTAAATGCTTCTCATGGTGGACTCTAATTCTTCTTTATTAAGAGTTGCATGAAGATGATTGTTGAATCTTTTTCTTGGAACTAACTGCATTCGCTTGATCCCCCGGTTTTCTTAAGTTGTGTATCCCTCTTTTGGCTTGTGTGTTGGGAGTAATTCTTGGAGCTTGAGGGCAAGCTAATCTTAGTGATGCTCGAGGACGAGCTGTCGTTGAGTATAGTGGTGTGATGACCCTAGTTTAGTGGTGTTTTTAGGGTCATTCCTTTGTTAGTTTTGAGTCTTTTTGTTGAGTCTCATGTAGTGTTTCATGCATTGTCATGCATTTTTACAATTCTTTGAGTTTTTATTTTGTTTTCGTAAATTTGTAGTTTTATAGGGACATTTATTATATTTTAAGTAAGTTTAGGAATTGCATTTGTTTCAGCTTTAAGTATAAGGACTTGTGTGCTTTTAATCACTTGATCTTCTAGTTGTTTCTTCCTTAGCTTGGCCATCAAGTGTGCAGCTGAAACTGGTGAAGAGATAGGGGCAAATGGCATAAAAGATTGATTAATGCATTGAAAGGGGGGTTACAAGAAGATTAAAAGACTTTCAGGGCGGAGGATAGCGCTCAAGCGCCCTGAGCGCCAGCCCTCCAGAAGCGTTGTGGTTGTTTCTGCCACTTGGGCGCTCAAGCGTCCCAGGGCAGCGCTTGAGCGCCCTAGTTCGCATAGATTGTCTATAAATTGATTTTTTGTCATTTCTTTTGGAACCTTTTGTCATTTTATCACATTTCAATAAGTTAGAAGGGAGGGTTTGAGTTCTGGAGCTTGAGGAACTTTTCCTAGGCCTTATGTTCCAGGTTTTATTTTCATCTTCTTGTATGGATTCCATAGTCATGCTTGGCTAAAAACCCCTTTGTTTTGGGTTCTTTGTAAGACTTTGGATGTTTTAGCTTTTAATTCCTTTCCTATTCGTAATGTTCTGAGTAAACCCTTGAATCTCACTTCTATGCTTAATCTTTCAAGCTTGAATGCATGCTAGCTTCTTACTTTTCTATAATCATAACGATAGTTTGTTATAGAATTGGGACTTGTTGTGAGATTACTCCTCCTATACTTGCTGCTAGGAATAGAGGAAGAGTTGGGGTTGGTTTGCCTGAATTGTATGCTTATTGCTTCTATCAAATGCTTAGGTTATCAAGGAATTGAACCTATCTTTTGGTTAGAAAGGGTTTTCTTTACGAGGCATCGATAGATGACTATCTAGGCTAGAACTTCAAGGAGAGACTCAGGATTTATTGGATAGGAAGGTTTGCTAAAACTGAATTAGTTGAACAAGAACCCAAGGCAATCTCATTTCTGAATTTCGATCACTTTACTACTTGTTCATTTATCTGTTACATAATCAAAGAAACTTTCAATCTTAAAAACTGAATTTTACTCGCTTTTTAAACTTGAACTTGACTCTTAAAGTGAATTCACATTCTAATTCCCTGTGGTTCGATAATTTAAAACCCGGAGATATATGTACACTTGCAGATTGACCAACAGATTTGTTTATAAATCTACAAAAACAGATTATAACCTTGGTTGCTGTCAAGATCATGCGTGAACAAAGCTTTCACATGGATGATACTATCTGGTGCTTTCCCCCATGTTTTGTGGTTAGATTTCAAAGAGTTCCTGATCTGCATGATATTTTTCATATTATTGAAGTCCTATATGTTTTTATTGTTAAAATAGGAGGATGTTTACAATGGCTTTTCTGTTGAGAAATTGTGTATGGAATACTTGAGGCCATTCATGTATCCATACAACACTTTGAAATATGTAAGTTTTGTTTAAGTTTCATAAGTGAAAGCATATGTCTTAACTCTCTATCATTAATGACTGTGATGCACCTTTGAACATATTTACTTGCATATGTAGATCTACATTCCTATCAAGATTGAATCTGGCCATTGGTATTTGTGCATCATTTCCATTGGGGATTACACCATTTACCACTTGGACTCCCATCTTAATGTGGAGGACATACCGGTTAGATGTGCATCCATGAAAACATTGGTAATGTTTATATAATACTTCACTTCAATCTGAATACTTTTCACATTCTAGCTTCATACTTTAATTTGTTTGCTTTTATTGTATGTCAATGCAACACATTGGTTGAAATGATGACCACAAAGGACAGATATGTGGAAACTAATTTTTACCGGAAAATGGTGGACTTTCATTCTTGAAAGCTAAAGGAAGCAAGGGGCATCCTCAATACTGGTAGCAGGTAGTCCTTATTGAAATTGAACTGCATACATTTAATTTAATAATTTTGTCAAGTTTTGGTAACTCTTCCCTGTTATTATGTTTACTGCAGCCATGATTCAGCTATGTGGCTGTTAAGTTGGCTTGAATTGGGTTCTGGGTTTAATCCCAATCGATCTGGCTATGTAAGTAAATAGTCATATTCATGGTTTATGGCTGTTTTGTTGGTTTGTGATTGTGTGTTGTAAGAATTAATTTCTGTTTTTTTTCTTATGCCAACCAAATGAAAGGGTTGTTCGTATGAACACTGCCACCACTCTGTTATGTGGTGAGCATAATGACACTCGGAGGAGCTTGGAGGAGAAGGCCACTGTCTTCTGGAATGCATATCACACTGCTGATGTTGAAGGGGTGGCTACGACTTTGTGAAGTCTGTGGTTGAAGGGCAAGTATTATTTTTTGTTGGTTGTATTTTTAACACAGGCAGCAGTAGGAGTTAATAGGCAGCAGTAGGAGTTAATAGTTGGCTGCATTTTTTGTTGTGCATATATATGTGTGTTGCACAAATTTTGGTCATGTAAAATAATCTAACCTAACTTTACAACAATGATGCGTTGGATTTGGTGGTGGTAAAACAATGCATTGAATATCCTATGATAGGCAGTGCATTGTTTAACCATTTGTTTGTCACCTTTTGGGTGGATCCTGAACTTAGCCCCCACTATGGAGTATTTGTTTAGTTACCTGGATTCCATGATCTGGTTGAATGTTTGCATTTAGTTGAAATTTTAATGTTTGCATTTAACTGATATCAATTCCTCCCCCCCCCCCCCAATTGTACAAAACCATCATTTCCCTCCCCTAAACGGTCAATGCTATCAATTCCCCTATTAATGATTCTTGGTCAGAGGAATCATGTCATAACTCTATTTACTGTTTTTACTGTTTCTAAGTGTGGTCAAATCTCTAACTTTTGAAACAGCTTTTTTGCATGTTTGTGTTCTCAACACCATCATTCCCAAAGTCCTCACTCACCCCCCCCCTCCCCCCAACTTTATCTATAAAAGTCACTATTGCCTATCTATAAAAACCACCACTATCTCTCTCAATTAGCTGTGTCCCATTCTTTCCTCTCTCCCATTATTTCTTGCTTCTCATCTCTCAATTATCTCTCAATGGCCAGCTCTAGCCAATTCCCACCCCCAAACGAATCTCAGGTTATTGACATCTCATCTGATACTGATTCTGATGCTGAGGTTTTTTATGAAAGTGATTCTGATGGTTCTGATGATTACCCTTATGGATGAATTCGAAGAAATGATCCAAGGTTTGTAGGGAAGGAGGTTAGGGTAGGTGAAATTCCATTTGGTCCAGGCTTTGTTAAACCCATTACAAAGTCTCAAGCTACAAAGGGTCAAGCATTGGTAAGCATTTTTTCTTACAACCATGGTTTCATCACTTCATTCATGAATTCCCACAAAACGCATATATTGCTAAGCATTTTTTCATACATGTTAATTTCCATCATGTTAATTTCACCACTTCATGTAGGGGGTTCCTGCATGGTTTGCGGAAAAGTGGTTGGATAGGAAATATAAAAAGGTCGTTTTGGTATATGAGTATGTGAAGCTTTATTCTGTCAAAGTGGTGTGGCACTATGCCACTGGAAACCAGTGTTCATTTGCAAAGGGTTGGTATGAATTCAAGGTGGAGAATCATGTTGGGCCTGGAGACCATATATATTGCATGCCAACAGTTTTTGAAGATGTTTTTACCATTGACATCTCGCGCGCAGCTGACCGCCGTGTGTGAAGGATTCGGTATCATGCTCTGCCCGTGTGAACAAAATAATTTCTACTTTTGTGTCCCCTTTATTGTCATCCCCTTTGTCCCTCTTCCATTTTGTAGCCAAGTATGGTCATTACTATTTCAATGAAGTTCACTTTGTGTTGGGCATATATTTTTCCATTACAACTTAACATAACACATTAACACTCTGTTTGGTTGTGAAGAGAGAGATAGAGAAGAGAGAGTAGAGAAGAGAGAAGTTGAGTAGAGAGAAATTGGTGAGAGATAGAGTAGATTTAGAGGTTATTTGGTATGATAAAAAGAGAAGAGAGATAGAGAAGAGAGAATGACGTGGATCTCTCTCTCTTTGTTTGGTTGAATAGATAGTGGAAAGAGAGAAGGTTACTTTTTGTGTTAAAAGACATTTTTGCCCAAACTCTAATGTGACATCATGTACTGGACAAGTAATTTCTGTCGGTTCCAAAAAAACGTGTTGGGGGCTCAAAACCGCCAGAAATGTATTTTCTAACATGAAGTGGCCACAATTACTAGTACTGCATGCTTGTAAAAAATCCAGATGCCTGTGAAAAATCTACCTGCAATTCCTAACAGATTTGAGACCTCGTTGAAAGATGCCCAATTGCTGTCAATTCATGTCTGACTTTAATCCCACCATAAACAAAACTAAATGTCAATACAACACTTTGCAAGAACAACACCTTATCACTTATGCAGAAATAGTAACAGATCCCTATCATGACCACCATCATTTCATACATTTGTAAGAAACACCTCAGCCAAACCTGCCATGTACAATTCAAGAGCAACCCATTGAGTGCCACTCCTTTGGCAATATAACAGCAATAGGCCACCGGCATCCTATCAAAACTTCTGCTCTTGACCCAATGCATTGGCAGACCATCCAGAACAGCAAAAACATTACAAAACAAGTCATTATTATATCAAAATTACTTAAATGTGGCTGCTCCAAATCACCCTGCAAAATCAATAAAAAGATAGCAAGCAATATAGGTAGCAATGATTCAATTCCAACCCTCCAAGGACTGCCACATCATGCAAGGAAATAACTCCCTTTGTATTAGACAACAATATACCAGCAAATATATACCTCTTAAGACTAAACCAGCACATGAAGCAATTGCAGTAGTAACCATGCACCAATTAACAATGCCCCTCCTTCAAAAAAAGCAATTGCAGTAGTAACCAGGCACCAATTAACTCAAATGAGAGTGAAATCATAATAAAGACATCAAATGTGATAAATATAAAGAAAAAGAAAAAGAAATTTGCTAATATATATTAAGATAGGGAAAATCAATAATAGAAGTAATT
Organism: Lotus japonicus; assembly: GCF_012489685.1. Classification (NCBI taxonomy): domain Eukaryota; kingdom Viridiplantae; phylum Streptophyta; class Magnoliopsida; order Fabales; family Fabaceae; genus Lotus; species Lotus japonicus. Next base: position 42,063,597 of record NC_080043.1, read on the forward strand.
ATATTACATTTGCTATAATCCATACATAATGTTTGAGTCTATTACATTCAAAAGGCTTACAAAGCATATGACTGCCACCAAAACAAAAAAACATATCCTTTTACATCAAAAAACCCTTCCTTAGCTTCCTACTTCTTTCCATAATAGATTACATATTAGTAACACAAAATAGCTAAAGGCACTAGAAGATGTCTTCAGTACAAACACCCCAAAATGTACATAATGCACACTAGCAAAAAAACATAGGCTGAACATGAATTGTCACTGCAGCCCACCGACATTCATCATTTGAAACAGAGTCTGCAGGCGCATGTGAGCTGGTACACCAAAAAGCAGGCGCGTCTTTTGATCATTAGTGCATAAAAATTCATAGCACTGCATGCGGAGGTGATCGATTACATTCAGTTCAGTCAACATGTTCCACACATCTGATTCAGTATATATACGTGGTTTACTATGTTTAAAGACGGTCAACTGGTCTTTGTAAATTTCATTACGCTCTTCAATTGCTACAACTTGACGTTCTGCGACTCCCACCTGCCTTTCAGCCACATCATGTAGCTTACTAGAAATACAATTACCACTAATCAATGCATCAGACATCAATCCAAGAGCACTAGTCATTTTCTCCACTTGAGAATCAAAGGAATCAATCATCGGTGTCTTACGCTTTATTCCTCGTGAACCAGATGTACCTGTAGATTGATGGGAGGGTGCTTGGGCTGGGCTAAAATAGTCGACATTAGGAGGGGAGAATTGCCCCCCCTCAAAGACATCAGCATTTGGTTCCAGCATAGAAGTGTCATCGCCAGCATCATTTAAGCCCACAGTTTCCTTCTCCATTTCACGCAATATTTGGCCAGCACTTAAGGCTTTTTTTCCCGTTGCTCGATCAGCACCAAAAAGCTCCTTCAATGTATCATAGTGCTTGACTTGCGATCGTTTCCATGAGGTTTTTCCTTTCACAAATTAAATGACAACATTAGTTAGTATTATGTTGTGTAAATAAATAGCATAATGATCAGCATCACATGTCATGAATAATGCAACTCACCTTAATTAATTCCTCCCATACATGATCCTCAGCCTCAAACCTCTTAGTCATTGGACTCCATGCAAAGCCACTAAGACCTTTGAATAGATCATAAGCCTCAGTGAAGTTATCCTTCATGGTTTTCATTCTATTTTTAATATTTTGCTTTGTCATGGTTGGTGAAACGCCAGCCTTTAATGCCTCAAGTACATTAGCATAGCCTTGCGTTGTCCATGCACCATCCGGCCTATTTCCCTTGGTAACCTCCTCACAAAAGGCATCCAGTAATATTTGGTCCATGTCTTCAGTCCACCTCAAGATCACAACACGGACTTGAGTAGGTTCCCCAGCTTGACCTTTACTCTTTGACATCTTTCAACCTATAAATACAATTGTGGTAAATAGATAGAAGGATAGAGAATGCTGACCATTGTATTTTAGGAATCAATGACAAATACATATGAAAAGAATAGTCTTTGACATTACCCAAATCAATTCAATACTTCACAGATAAATTAATAACAAGTAGAAAGAATAACCCAACACTAATGACATATGGAAAACATGAATAACAACATCAAAGTTTACATGCACATAATCCAAGTATAAATTACAAGATGAAGACCTAGGAACCATGAGACAACAACACTAAACTTGATAAACATTCCACATTTCATTTGCAATATTATCCCTTAGAAGTTGGCCTTGTCTGTACTCCTCATCACGTTGAGCCTGGGATCTATCTATGTCACGTTGAAGCAATTCACGGTCAACTTCAGCCATTAAGGCTTCATCAATGTCCACACCCATTAAAAAATTATGCAGTATATTGCAAGCAACTACTATGTTCCTCATTACTTCAAACGAATAATGTGGTTCTGTTCCGCTGAATATGATGGGAAATCTTTTTTTTAATACACCAAAAGTTCTCTCTATGACATTTCTGAGTGAAGAGTGGCGTAGGTTGAACAACTCTCTAGGATTTTGGGGGCCTCGAGTTGAATACTCCTTCAAGTGATAACGAACACCTCTATATGGTGTAAGTATCCCAGGTTTAAGCATAAATCGCGCATCCCCAAGATAAAATTTTCCTACATAAAGGTTGAGATAAATTACAACACATTAGATCGAGTAAAAGAATTGAAAATTGAATGGTTTTTACAAATTGAAAGGTTTTTACTAACCTTCTGGTATTATTAAAGGGTCTTCCCTACTCAAGGCATCCTTTAAAATTCTAGAGTCTGAAGCTGTTCCTTCCCACCCTGCTAGAACGTATGTGAATTTCATGTCGAAATCACATGCAGCGAAGACATTTTGCGTGGGGCAATCCTTTCTTCAACGAAAGCGAGGGGCTTCTGCCCTTGGAACCTTGACCCGAACATGTGTCCCATCTATAGCTCCAATGCAATCCTTTGGTCATAAATAGTAATGTTAGTTTTGTATATAATCATTAAAAATGGTAAGATAACCACAAGTAAAAAAAACCACCCTCATACCTTTAAAAATGGATAGAATCTGTCATTGTGAAGTATTTGTGCCGAGACATCCGCACCTGATGGTTGGATACAAAATTCTTCTTGTAATGAGATTAGGGAATGCAACACATTATGAAAATGACGGCTAACTGTCTCTCCGGAACGATGGAAGAAGAACGAAACCACACGATTTTTAACATTATGTCCTATAATGTGTAAAAATTTCGCCACTTGCTCCTCTACAGTGGACCATATATTATCCTTTACTAAACCTGTGCCTCTTATTTTCTGGCACAATCGAAGGAATGCTTCAGGCCCCATGCGTATAATGTCGCGACACTTCTCTGTATGTGTTAGGTAACCCATTAACTCACGACGCCTACGCTCTCTTTGTAGATCCACATCTTGGACTCGTCGATGAAAAGAAGTGGTCACCATTTGAAACAAATGCAATGCATGTACCACATAACATAGCAAGACAACAACACCAATGTATTGCCTCTTTTCCAACTCTTGTCGGGTACTATTCAAAATTTGCACTTGAATCGACATTCCAAGATCAATATGGTCATCTTCGTCCCTCTCAACTTGATTTAACAGTTCAGTATGATCATCAATATTGACATCTTCATGGTTATCACAATTCAAGGCTCTATCCATAGGACAAACTAAAAAGAGACCTTATGCAAGACATGAACAAATGAGAAAATTTTGAATACAGAAACCAGAAAACAAAATAAATTTCAATCTCAATTATGAAATTGCAAAGTGGCATGTCTTTATAATCAAGGATGAAATATCTGTAAGCTTACCTCTATTACATGTCTTTATAATCAAGTTTTATTTTTTATTTTTATAAGCTTACCTCTAATTACCTCTTTATAATCAAGTGACAATTTTTACAAATGGCATGTCTTACCTCTACAGTTCCATCAATGCTCTAGAATTTAAATTCATGTGAAAGAGTACAACTTGGAGCAAAACAATATTTGCCCCATTTCACGCAATAATAACAGCACTAATATGAAGAAAGAATCAATCCCAAACAACACAGTAAACCAAAGAATCGATATGTAATTATAATAGACATCAATCCTTCAATAGAATGAAATAAATGGATTAGAGACACAAAAACAGTGTGTCGAGTTGAAGGATGAAATACTTGAGTTTGGTGACAGATTAAAATGCGCTCGGTGGCAGTGGGTCGTAAGATGAGTCGGAAATGGTGGTGGGCAAGATCTATCCACTTAAATAAACAAAGATCAAGCACCCTTTGCTGGTGGGTCGACGCCGGATGCTCAGCCACCGAAGGTTACGTCGGTGTCGCTGCTACACACATGGAGTAGGAGAATATTTATCAGAAAACAAGGAAGAACACGCGGGAGAACAAGGAAGAACTCGCTGGAAAAGAAGGGTAGAAAAGGCAGAAAGAAAAGGGGTGAGCGTTCCTCTTATTATCTCTTTGCAATTTGGGGGAACCATAAAAAGTGGTAGGGCCCACATAAATTAACCATCTCTCTTCTGTTTATGTTGCAACCAAACGAGGGTGCCTCAAGTATCTCTTCTCTATCTCTCTCTCTCTTCCCTCAATCTCTTCTCTATCTCTCTACAACCAAACAAAGTGTAAGGGCATGAATTTGTGACATTCAATTTTGGGAGTATAAGGGTTTTTCCATATAAAAAGCCACGTATAAAATGAAAGGGAGTATAAGGGTATGAATTTTGTGACATTCCAATTCAAGGAAATATAGGAGGACGAATGAAGTAATAATGAACCTAATTCAACCTCTATAAAATTAGCAAGATGGGCAACCAAATCAAGTAGTTATTGGTTTTTTTTTGTATTATTCTGTAATATGAATAGAAACGTGTTGAATTTAATCTCATCCATTGAATTTAATCTAAGGGTTAAAAACCACACCTCTCACTCTCACATAAAAATCAGTCCTATCACTAGATACTCAAGGAATAAACAAATAGCATGTTTGACAACCATGTCTAAACCCCACAAATTTACAAGTGAAATAAACATCAATTTGTAACATACCATGTCAAATGTAACAAGCGTATGGTACCATCCATGAATTTGAAAACAGACCATTTAAAGTACTGATGGTTCAAATAAAACAACATTACAAATCCACACAATATCCCAAAGCATCATATGCCCTACTAAACATTGCAAATCCACACAAGTTTGTTAAAAAGATCATTACAAATCCACGAATTACATTACTAAAACAACCATGCTACAAAGAGCATCCAACATCCACCTGCGAGATTCCCTTCCAAGATAGATAGTGTGTGATTCCCTTCCAAGAGTGCACCCCCACCTGTGAGATGACAAAAACAGTGGCAAATTACAAGTCAGTGGTAATACGTTTGTTCATATAATTTTACATTTGTTGCATATATTGCAGATGAAGGGGTGATAAGAAATACACAATGCCTAGGGTTGCCACTAACATAACCATGTACATAAATGCAGATTATTAAAATCATAAAGTAAGTAAAAATATTCACTTCACTGTGTAGCCCGTAGGCATGTTTTTCGATTATGGCCTGCCCCGCCACAAAGACCACAGTGGGAAGTACGCCTCCCCGGTCCACTACCTCTAGAAGCACCACCAATGCGCCTTTTGATGGGTTTGAGTGGGTCACGCAAGTATTGTTCAGCATCGTTGGTCACCACATGTACAGTTTGTTTCACTCCATCACCTTTCTCCAATTTCTCCAGCTTCCTTGCTTGCTTTAGAACCAGTTCATTTGTGTCCCGGAATGTTTCCAGTGTTCTACATGCTGCTTTAGACATTCGCCTGCAGTTTTCCCTCAATACTGTAAATCTACAAAGATCCATGGGGTCCCATGTACCCAATTGTTCCCCACGCAGCTCAAGACCCTCTTTTGCATCCTTGGTCCATCTCCCCATAATTAATGATGAGGGAATTCCAGGCATGTCTAGATATCTACAAACAGCAAGAATATGATCGCATGGAATGCCATATGATTCCATCCTCATACAAGAGCATTTGAACTCACTGGTTGTTTTGCACATAGTCACATTCCATTTCCTACTAGACAAAGAAAACCTTGAAACAAAGTAAATGATGCAAGTTGAAGTCTCCTTGAAAAGACTGACCTTTAGCATCAAACACCGGTGAAGACCCTTAGAGACAAGCCTGAAAATGTTGTTCGTGTAATGGTTGGAAGCTGACTTTTCAAGCCTCTTCAATTGTGTTTGCGGCACATGGTCACCGTGCATTGATGCAAAATCTGCTTCAAGTTCCCTTTGTCGCTGATAACTCATATATCGAAAAAAGTTGTGCATAAAATCAGTCAAATTGTTCCATGAGTCTACAAACTTCCCAACTTGGGCATGTAATCCCTCAACCCGAGAGGTTGTACGAAAGCCAGCAAAGAATTCACCCCGCATATATGCAGCAGCCCACATCTTCTTCTGCTCATACAAATCATGAACCCACACATTGTCTTCACACCCACATTCAATAACCATTTGAGTCCATCTGTCCTCAAACTCCACAATTTCAAGATCCCAAAGCATGCATCTTGAAAACATTTGAACAAACTTTGGTTCCGCAACATTGCTTACTGCATTCCGAAGAAGATGCCAAGCACATAAATTGTGATGCGCATTTGGAAACACACTTTTAATTGCATTTTTCATTGTCGGATCTCCATTTGTGATTACTAATACCGGTGCTTTCCCCCGCATTGCATCTAACAAACTGTGAAGCAACCAAACATATGTCTCCTCTTTCTCATTAGAAACTAAAGCAGCAGCAAAGATAATTGTCTGATTGTGATGATTAACTCCGGAGAAAATTACAAGTGGCCGCTTGTACTTGTTTTTCTTGTATGTGGCATCAAATGCCAACACATCCCCAAACAATAAATAGTTGTCCCGGCTACAACCATCACTCCAAAACAACTTGTCCAACCTTCCTTCCTCATTAGAAGTGTGTTTCCACATGAAGTCAGGATCCTTTTCCTTCAAATTACGTAAGAAAGCGATAACACCTCTAGCATCAGATACTTCCATCTTCTCCTTTTTAAATTTTTCATTGTACTTTTGTCTAGGTCCAAATGGAACATTTTGATATCCACCCATCTGGTTGGCAAACACACCATAAGCCTGTGGAGTTGTAATTCCTGACTTCCTAAAGCAATTCAATTGAGTAATGTCAGCCTCATTCATTCTCCTATGAGTAGGTAACAATCCAATCAAATTTTCTTCAACAAGTACATGATTATGATCATCACAAACAGATCTAACATGTCAACGCTTGTTATCCTTATGAACATGGACCTGAAAATAAGTCTTACACTCACATCTTGTGGCTTTTTTCGGAAAACGCTTTCTCTTTTCACCAGCATGACCATCAACCTCTGGCTCATCTTTCTCTTTCCTTTTACCCTCCCTAAAGCAAACAAATCTCTGTTGGATTACATCTCTGTGATTTTTTTTAGAACCTTAGCCTTCCTCGCAGCAAATCCATGCATCCGAGCATACCAACTGTAGAACAAGTAAGCAACCTCACGATCCGGAAAGTGATAGGTGACTATATCATTGACAGATAGTTGTTTGAAATTTACCATCCCCAAATCTTCTAAACCATTGATAGCAATCTCAGTTGGCGGCTCCACATCAACATTTTGTTCTTCAACCCCATTTTCAGACTCTTTTTCATCTTCTTCTTCATCAGAATCAGTCCCTTGTTCTTCACCAGTTTCATGTTCTTCATCAGTCCCCTGTTCTTCATCAACAGAGACATGAACATCACCTTCCACTCCTTTAACCACTACTCTGCCAACATGCTCAGCACCCTGGCACAGTAAAATTCCCAAATCAAACAACCCATCAACACAACATGAACATGAAATCAAACACTTACCCAAATAAATGATTTTTCATGGAATGAAAAAATTTCCCAAATAAATGACTTTTCATGGAATGAAACACTTTCCCAAATAAATGATAATATGCAAAAAAAAAATCCATAAATCAAAGACAACATTCCAATCTGTTACCTGAAGTGCGGAGGAATCAAGAGCTAGTTCATCATTCCGAGTGTTCGACCTAGACTCCTGGGTATGGGAAGACATGTTCAACAGCCAACTAACCCCACAAACAACTTTAACCACCACTGGAAAAGCCCACGAAACCCGTTCCCACCAAGGAACCAAACACCCCACTGAAACGGAGCTCGAGCTCAAACTACTGCATAGGAAACCCACGAAAAGACAAAAACTCACGAACAAAGCTCACGGAAGGAAGCGGGAGCAAAGCTCACGAACAAAGCTCTAGAGTACAGAGATGTCATCAGAAAAGATGGAGGAAAAGGGAAAAGGGATGGATGGGCCAGATCGGGTTGAGGATGGCTCACGAACCCTAGCCGTCCTGGACTTGAAAATGAGGAACAAAGCTGGTTGATGATAAATGAATGAATCGGGTAAAGGGATTTTGAGTTAGAAAGAAGAAGGAGCTGTTTAGGTTGTATTAATTATGTTACATGTTTAATTTCTTACTGATGTAATTACCTGACCCAATTAGTTGTATTAATTATGTTCCAGATTTAATTTTTTACTGAGGCAATTACCTGACTCAATTAGTGCAAATCATATTAAGAGGTTCTAACTATATAACTAATTATATATAATATATTAATTTTTTATTTTTTAAAAATTACTAAAATACCTGTTGGACCTGCTATTGCAGGTCAAAAGCAAGTGGTGTAACCATGGACCACAAAAAAGTGGTCCATAGTAAACGGACCCTAAAGTACCAACCTGCACCAAAAAGAAAAATGTAAGTAGCAATCATGACTTCTCACTCAGTTTTCTAACGTCTAAGCTTCTAGCTCACTGGATTTCAAAAAAATTCTTGCACACAAAAACAAACGTGGAGTCATATATTACTTTTGGAAAAAAAGTTTGCCTCCCCTTTTCAAAGTAATAATCAGACAACCATTTTATGTATGTAAATCAGTGTTCTGAAAATCGGACCGACCCGGCCGATCCGATCGGTTTAACCGGGAACCGGGCATATGGCCGGTTCTGTCAGTATATAAAATCGGGCACTTGTCAAACCGGTGAACGAACCGCTGATCCGGTGGGCGAATAGGGGAAACCAGTAAGAACCAGCCGGTTCACAATTTTTGAATAAATAGAAAAAATTGGGGAATAAATAGAAAAAATTGGGGAAATTTGCATGTAGCAAGGTTTGAACCCAGGACGTGAAGCAATAAAAAAGGTAAGCATACCAACTGTGCCAGCATTGAAGTTATGTAATTGAAGGTACAGTTTTATATATATATATATATATATATATATATATATAATATTTATTGGATGAAATGTTGAACTTAAAGTTTTTTAACAATACTATCTTTAACTTATGACTTGTGACTTATGAGTAATGATTACTTGGATACACAAGAATTATTATATACAAATTTTGGATATATTAGTTTATATTTATTTAAGTATAGAGATAAATTAAGTAATAAATTTTTTTTACATCAAAAAACATTGAAATTCATTTTCCAATGATTGATTTTTGAACCTTACCTTCCTCAAACTATGTCCTTAATTCTTATCACTTGAGCTTTCCTTTAGAGACTAAATAATAATTTATGTTATTGTAGTATTATATTCTTTATTTTTATATTTAATAAAAAAGAATTTTATTATATATTATTAATAAGCTATTCATTATTCACAAATATAAAATATATTATCTATATTAATATATGTAATATATCATATAAATTATCACGGTCGGATCCCGGTTCAACCTCGGTTCGACCTTTGAACCTTGAACCTGTGCCTCGACCGGTTTGATGACCGGTCCAATTTTCTAAACATTGATGTAAATACTAAATTTTAAAAGTGACAAAAAAGTTATATTAACACTTTTTGTGATTCATTTTTGGTATATCGAAAAAATAAATTGCACCCGCCAGGAATTGAAGCCTAGACATCTCCCTACCTCACTCATATGTCCTCTAACTCCTACCACTTGAGCTATGATACGAGTTCCACTTTTTGTGTTTCATGAATAAAAATAATTATGAACTAGAAGTTAAAAGGCTTAATTGCACTTTTAGTCCCCCAACTTTGCCCTTCATGCGAAAATCGTCCTCAAACTTCAAAATTAGCAAAAAAACGTCCCTAAAGTTTACACCCGGTTGCAAAATTGGTTTTCCGTTAAATTCTGTCTAAAAACTAACAGAATATTCTGTTAAAATGAATTCAACAATAAATAAAAAACAAAATTGAGAAAAATAGTATTCTTCATTTATCTTTTCTTTCTCATATCTAACATCAGAAAGAAAATTTTACTCACTATCATCTTCATCATTCTTTTATCATTCAACAACAACAAAAGCAAACCAGAAAAAAAAAATATATCCAAACCAAACTCAAGCTAGCAAGAAAGATTTCCAAAAATCAACATGTGTATATCCCAAATAATTACATCAGAGCAAGAAAGATTGATGGACGTATGGCAGCATGGAAATCCCTTCTTTTTCTCATAGCCCAAAAGCTTGGTGCTTCAATGGTGAACAAAAAGGAACCACATTTGCACCTGGTTTAGGGAGAATCTCAATTGGGGTTTTCAGTTTTTGTGGTTTTGATAATTTGAGTTTTTGAATTTTCTGAGTTTATGGGTCATAACGACTCAGTGATTCACAATTCTAGCACTGGAATTGAGTTTGGATCCCATCAAATCCATCATCGTTTATGAGTGAAACCAGATCCGGTTCTTCCTCAGACCTTCTCTTTCCGATCTCGGCCAAACCATGAGCCATCTAAAGGAATCACCACCACCAGCATACTCCCCTCGCCGTCTGCAACAAAAGCCCCAAGTCAGATAGACGTTCCGTCGCTGCCGGCCGCCGCCGTCGCCACCTGTAAATGGATTTTCCGGCTGATTCGTTCAGCCTTTGAGAAATGAACACCACCACGACGATCCCCACCACGGGGAGAAGAGGTTTCAACCCTCAGTTCTTCTCCGGCGACTTCGCCGCCGTTCGCCGGTGGTGGGGGTGGGTTTTGGGTGATGGTGGTGGAGTGAAGAGAGGTTGGTGATGATGGGTTCATTGTTGAAACCAGATCCAATTAATCTAATGTTTTGCTTAAGAAATATGTTTTTTAATTTTTTATAACAAGAAAAAGTTAGTTTTTAGACCGAATTTAACGGAAAACCATTTTTGCAACCGGATGTAAACTTCGGGGACGTTTTTTTGCTAATTTTGAAGTTTAGGGACGATTTTCGCAAGAAGACCAAAGTTGGGAGACCAAAAGTACAATTAAGTCAAGTTAAAAATCAGTCATGCTTATGAAAGTCATAGTTTTTCCGCAAAGATGAGTAAACACCACATCCATGTGGATATGTTCTCAGCTCTAAAGGCACTTTGATTACAAAGAGCTTTTGTTTTTATGTTCTTATCCAAAAAATAATACACGGTAAGGATAAAATAACAAAAAGATAACTCCTACCTATACAATAGTTAAATAATAAATAAATAAATAAATTTTTTTTAAAAGACACTTTAACAAAAAGATAACTTCTACTTCCTAATTTTGAGAGGCTACACGGAGCTGTATTCTTTTTGTTGTTTATGATTTTTTTTTTCTCACTAAAATACTTATGAGCCGATTAGTATCACTTACACTTAAGCTAATCTTATATGTCTTATTTGAACAAAAATACTTATGTTTTTTTTGGCACATTTTTTATTTGATAATAAAAATTAAAATTTTCTTATAAATTATATTCCTGTAAATCTTAGTATCATTTTGAAATTCATGTCTCCATCCCTACATGATAACCTAGATCTATTTTAAGATCCTATAACATTGTATATACTTACATATAAGTCCCCGAATGATAGCTCAAGTGGTCAGAGTTAGAGACATAAGGGTTGGGTGAGATGAATGGTGAAGGGTTCAGGGTTGAACCCTGAAGATGACTAATTTACTAACAACTAACATTTACCCATAAAAAAATACTTACCTATAATTTAACTAATATGCACTGATAGTGTGCGGTGACACATCTTTCCATCTTGTCTTTTTAATTTTTAAAATTTGAATTTAGTTATGGTATGATAAAAAGGTTTTCTTTTTAAACGTGATGATAAGAAGGTTTTTTTAAACCAATGATAAGAAGGTTAAAACCTTGTAAAATTGAGTTTTCAACGAGTAATGTTTCATTGACTCCAACCTTATCTTCTATTTTATTTCTACTCATTTCTTTTCATATTTCTCTCCTCCTACATTTACAATAGCATATCATTTATTTATTTATTTCTCTTCTATCTTGTTTTTATTTTATTTTTTTATATTTCTCTTCTCCTACGTTTACAATCACATCTCATGTTATATCATTTATTTCTTTCTCTTCAATCTTGTTTTCATTCATTTTATGGGTAAATGGTCACATTAGTCCCTGGATGTTCGCACCGACTTCAGAATCGTCCCTGAATGAATTTTATTAGGCTTGCGGTCCCCAGATGTGGCAAAAAATAGTCATATTAGTCCCTGACGTTAAAATCCCCTAACGTCCGTTAACCCAATTAATAAAAGTCAACATTATATTTCTAATTTTTTTTCACTTTGGTCCCTTTCTTCTTTCTTCCACCCTCTTCACCCCCTTCTTCCATCATTTTCACCAAAACCCACCCCCATCATGCTTCAGAAACCCAGAATGTAAACCCACAATCTTCACTTCCTTCATCTTCATCTTGTTCATCTTCACTTTATTCATCTTCATCCCCTTCTTCCATCATCTTCACCAAAAACTCCTCCCCTTCTTCATCAACTCATTCCCCTTTTTTTTTCTTTTTTTTCATATCATCATCATCAACACTCTTCTTCTCCTTCTTCAACCAACCATGCCCAAACCTTCTCTCCAAGATTTAACACAAACCCAACTCAGATTTAACACCAAATTTACCCTCCTTCTCTCCCAAGTTGGGTTTGTGAGTAACATTAAAATATTAGACGATGTATGGGTTGTTTCACTGTTACAATTCACCCTAACATGTGGGGCTCAATCAATAATTAAAATCAAAAACTGCCTTGAACTTCTTCACTTCACAAAACCCAGATCTGCTTCTTCTCTTCTCCACCCACAAAACCCATTTTCTCTTCAAAACATATTCTCTGCATCAACTCTCTCCTCGACTTCCCAGGCTCAACCACAGCCACCGAGCAGGACCTCGTCCACATCTGCGTGTCTCTCGCTCTCTCTATGTCTCTCTCTGCTTTGTGCCCGGGTTTTGATTTTGGTTCTGGTGACGGTGTCGCCGGCGAGTTCTCCGGTTGAGAGTAGGATCTGGGTTGCAGGTTTGAAGATCAGGGAGGTGACCTCGTCCATATATATGTTTTGCAGCGGAGGTGACCTCGTCCATATATATGTTTTGCAGCGTGAGAGGAATCAGTTGAGGGAGGTAGAGGTGGAGGAACTGGTTGACCATGGCGGAGGCGGAGAAGCCTGAAGTGTTGGAGGCTGTGTTGAAGGAAGCTGTGGATTTACTAGCAAACCAGATCTGAATTTGTTTTTGCTTTTCTTTAGAGTAACATTGAATTTGCTTCACGGGTAGAGAGAGAGAACAAAATCTGGATTGTGGCCGGTGGGAACAAGAGAATGCGGCGGCAATGTTGTTAGGGTCGGAAACCCAAAACGTAAACCCACAAACCCAACTTTCTGGGTTTCTGAAGCATGTTGGGGGGTGGATTTTGGTGAAAATGATGGAAGAAGGGGGTGAAGAGGGTGGAAGAAAGAAGAAAGGGACCAAAGTGAAAGAAAATTAGAAAGATAATGTTAACTTTTATTAATTGGGTTAACGGACGTTAGGGGATTTTAACGTTAGGGACTAATATGACTATTTTTTTCCACATCTGGGGACCGCAAGCCTAATAAATTTCATCCAGGGACGATTCTGAAGTCGGTGCGAACATCCAGGGACCAATGTGACCATTTACCCTTCATTTTATTCATATTTCTCTCCTCCTACATTTACAATCACTTCTCATCCATTCATTTCTTTCTTTCTTTTTTAATCTCACTTTAGGTGTGAATGAAAGTAACATTTAAATAGAACATTGTTCATTACCATCTTTTCTAAATAGGAGGAAAAACAAAATAAGCAAAATCCAATCCACAATAAAAGCAAGGGAAGCTTAACCCACTTCATCTATCACCCAAGGGATTAAATGGGACCTGCAAGTGGACCCATTCAATCCTGTACTATTTGTCTGTATTCGTTTTACTTTCGTAAGCACTACCATTATCCACCATTATCCCCATCCCCAAGGCTGTCTTTCTACAAAAAATCAGACCATCTCTCACTGTCATTCTCTCTCTCTCTAGAATTTCCAGCACACACAGAGTCAGATACATCGTATTCACGTGACTGTGCATGCCCCTACCAACACACCTTAATACCCATTAATACCATCACATCTCAACCCCATCCCTTACCATAAACCACTCCACGTACCCTTCCCTTATTGCTTCCCAGAACACCCTAGAGTTTCACTTGAAATAGAAGAAAAAACCAAAGTTGGATTGTGAGAAATTGGGAATCATCATCTTACCGGCGATGAGTAACGCTGCTGAAACCACCGTCAGGCACTTGCCGGAGGAGATCCTGTTGAAGGTGTTCTCCGGGGTTAGTGATACCCGGACGCGGAACTCGCTCTCGCTTGTTTGCCGGAGCTTCTACTGCTTCGAGCGCAGGACGCGCTCCTCCCTCACGCTCCGGGGAATCGCGCGTGACCTCTACTTGATCCCGACCTGCTTCGCGCACGTCACGCACCTCGACTTGTCGCTCCTCTCGCCGTGGGGCCACGCGCTGCTCTGCTCGTCCTCCACCGCCGACCCTCACCACCTTGCCCAACGCCTCCGCGACGCCTTCCCGCGCGTGACCTCGCTCGTCGTCTACGCGCGCGAACCGACCACGCTCCACCTTCTCCTGCTCTCTCCCTGGCCGGAGCTCCGCCATGTTCGCCTTGTCCGATGGCACCAGCGCCCGCCGTCGTCGCCAGCTGGATCTGACTTCGCGACTTTGTTCTCGCGCTGCCGATCGCTCACCTCGCTGGATCTCTCCGCCTTCTACCACTGGCCGGAGGATCTCCCGCCTGTCCTGACAGCGAACCCCGCCGCCGCCGCATCTCTACGGCGGCTGAACCTCCTAAAGACGTCGTTCACGGAGGGCTTCAAGTCTCACGAAATCGAATCCATCACCGCATCTTGCCCTAACCTGGAGCACTTTCTCGTGGCCTGCACTTTCGATCCGAGATACATAGGGTTCGTCGGTGACGAGACGCTGTCGGCGATCCCTTCCAATTGCCCCAAGCTCTCGCTCCTTCACCTTGCTGATACGTCATCGTTTTCGAACCGGAGCGACGATGACGGTAACGGCGGGGAGGACGCGAGGATTAGCCACGAGACGCTGGTGGCGTTGTTCTCCGGGCTTCCCCTTTTGGAAGAGCTGGTGCTAGATGTTTGTAAAAATGTCAGAGAGAGTAGTTTTGCTATGGAGGTTTTGAGTAAGAAGTGTCCCAATTTGAGGGTTCTCAGGTTGGGTCAGTTTCAGGGGATTTGCTTGGCCATTGGGTCAAAGCTCGATGGAATTGCCCTTTGCCAAGGGCTTCGATCCTTGTCCATTCATGGCTGTGCGGACCTCGATGACATGGGGTTGATTGAGATTGCAAGAGGTTGTTCCAGGTTGGTTCAGTTTGAGCTTCAGGGCTGCAAGCTTGTCACGGAGAAAGGGTTGGGGACCATGGCTTGCTTGCTTCGTAAGACTCTTGTGGATGTCAAGGTTTCTTGCTGTGTCAATCTCGACACCGCGGCGGCACTCAGAGCTCTGGACCCTATCCGGGACCGGATTGAGCGGCTTCATGTGGATTGCGTGTGGAATGGCTTGAAGGACAGTGATGACAACATGGGAGGTGGTCTTCTCAATTTTGACCTGAATGACCCCAATGGTGGTGCTGAAATCATGGATTGCTTTGGGGATGAGGAATGTGAAGACCCAAGCAAAAGGAAGAGGCAGAGATGCGAGTATGGACTAGAGGGTGATGATTCCTTGGTGCAAAGCAATGGCAATGGTTACTATGGCAAGAACTGGGACAGGCTGCGTTATCTCTCTCTTTGGATAAAGGTTGGTGATCTTCTGAATCTCTTACCGGTGGCAGGGTTGGAGGATTGCCCTAACCTGGAAGAGATTCGTGTGAAGGTTGAAGGAGATTGCAGGGGGCAGCCAAAACCAGCTGAGAGTGAATTTGGTCTCAGCATCCTGGCTTGTTATCCACAGCTATCAAAGATGCAGCTGGATTGTGGTGATACAAGAGGCTATGTGCTCACAGCGCCTTCAGGGCAGATGGATCTGAGCTTGTGGGAGAGGTTTTTTCTCAATGGGATTAGTAGTTTGAGTCTGAATGAGCTTCATTACTGGCCACCACAAGATGAGGACGTAAACCTGAGGAGTGTTTCACTTCCAGCTGCCGGCTTACTTCAAGAATGTTACACCCTGAGGAAGCTTATCATTCATGGGACAGCTCATGAACATTTCATGAATTTTTTCCTCAAGATCCCAAACCTGAGGGATGTGCAGCTGCGAGAGGATTATTATCCAGCACCGGCAAGTGACATGAGCACGGAGATCAGGGTGGGTTCATGCAGCCGCTTTGAAGATGCATTAAACAGGCGTCATATCTGTGATTGACTTGTAACAGTGCTCAAGCCTATACGATGAAATTGCTATGCAGAGAGACCGAGAGAGAGAAAATAAGTTCTTAAGGATAAAGTTGTTCCTGCTACTTATTAACATCATCCAAATGTGTATCTTATCTGTTTCCTTCCCTCTTTTTTTACACTTGTAACAATGAGGGATCGCCCAATCTTTGTGTCAAGAATAAATCATTTCATACTCGAACTAGAAATAGATTTTGTTCTTTTCATTGCACAGAAGTGCTATCTGGGTAGAAATCAGTTTTGTTTTCTCTCATTGCCCGGCATACAGACGAAAAATGTTTGCACCAAAGGTGTAAGAAATAAAACGATAAAAGCACACAGGCCCATTTCAACATGTTTTTAGAAAAGGCCCAAAATTCATACAGGTTATACAACATTAGCCGATAACGCAAGGTACTAGCTCTACCCAAAGTTCACTATGTACAAAAGATAAACGGCAAATACAGCAACAGATAGACAGCAAACACAGCATCAGAAACGGCAAACGCAGCATCAGAAACGGCAAACGCAGCAGCATCAGTCCATGGAGTACTCGATGTCCACCAAGCGAGAGAGGATCTCCTCACAACTTGGCCTCTCATGCGGTTCTGCCCAACATTCTGCACAAGAATATCAAATAACCAGTTAAACTAGATGGGATCTGAATCATACCATCAATATAATAAGATTAAAAATAATAGAAATAATAATGATAATAAAATGCTTTGAATCCAGTGAATATCTTGGCAGATGCAGTAAACCTGATATCAGCCGGCCTAGTGGGCCTTCAGGAATCTCCAATCTGGAACCTTCGTGAGCAACGGAATAAACCACCTAATCAGCAGAGAAGAGAATGTCTTAACATAATCATTTTAGTTTCAGGACCCGAATGAAAATTTTCAATAACATTAGATACTTTTCAACAAATACTTTCAATAACATTAGATACTTATCAACAAATAAATATCAAACCATAATGGAGATAGAAATCTTCAGGGAAGATAAACAAATCCTCTTATCAAACTTACCCTCTCCGGAGGCACGCCTAACCATGGCCTTTTCAAGGTGCAGAGCTCCCACATAATCACCCCCAGGCTAAAGATATCACATTTTTCAGTGAATGGCTCATTTCGAATCAGTTCAGGAGCCATCCATTCTGGGGTTCCAGCTGAAGAAGAATCCCTCATGGGTGAATCAGTTACAATTCTGGAAAGTCCAAAATCACAGATTTTCACTGTCCAGTGCCTATCCACAAGGCAATTGGCACTTTTCACGTCGCGGTGAATAATCTTCATACGATGTATGTGCATCAAGCCCCTATTCACCATCAAGGTATTTCCATCAATGTTAACACATACATCGCAATATTACCAACTATCAAAATGAGATAGGAGGCCTGCTAGATTGTACCAATATAACCCAATAAAACTTATGCAATGATGATGTGGCAAAATCATGTAGCTTTGGTGGAAATGTTACTAAATAAATTAGTTGAAAACCACTGCTGAATTGTAAATTCCATTTCTTTCATAGAGACAAAACTTAAAAAGTCATGTTTTTTATTTGTTTTATATTCACTATCGTAGGATCCGTCTCAGTATTCCACTGGGCTGAATGAACATAAATTAATTTACTACTCCTCCATCATCAAATATACTTTTATATGAGAAGTTATGTAAAGCATAGAAACAATGCAGATGCCCCACATGAACATAAATGGACTACCGAATTTAGTTCACTTATATCAGAAAATAATGGAGAGCCAATGGATGTGTTTAATAAAGAGAAAGTGCTGGAAGGCATGAAGAACCAGAACACTTACCTGCTTATGTCCCGTAACATCTTTAGTCTTTTCCGCCAGCTAAGCTTCTTCTTCTGACCGCTCATATGAATCAAGTAAAACAAGGATCCCATCTCCATGTATTCAGTCACCATTGACAAGCCTGGAGGCTTTGTGCATGCACCAAGAAATAAGATGACTGCATAAAATTTAAACAATTGGTAAGTAACAGGTAATCTCAAAGGAAACATGCTACATGAGATCTTCAGATCTTCATTCTTATAAATACGGAAATATTGAGCAAGGAAGAATTTGGTAAACTGATTATTCCAGTAGTCATAATAAAATAATAAACAATTTACAAGAAAATGTGCATATCTGCGAAACAAAATGTACAAGATCTATAAGTGAAAAGCCTTAACAATTTGTTAGAATGTTAGAGATTACCATTAGGATGTCGGAGTCGGCTGGAGAAAGAAAAAAAAGCACACAAAAGAGAAGAGACTCAATCAGCAGATGTTGGATCTACAAGAAACTTGTTGACAAACAGAAAATAAAAAAATAAGATAAAATTTAACAACCACCTGAGAATAGATATCTCATTGCAGAAATCTTCCATGTTCTCAGCCGTTAAATCTTGCTCCAGGAAAACCTTGATGGCTACATCTGTGCCATTCCATGTGCCACGGAAAACTTCTCCGAAGAACCCTGGAAAGAAAAAGAGCAACCAAGTTCCATAAATTAGAAGCTAGTTTTCTTCAGGGCAGTTCAAATCATGAATTGCAAAAAAGAGATAGTTTCTGAATCATAAGGGCAGTAAGGTGAAAAAACTAATAAATTGACCAAACCGCGAACACAAATTCAGTAACAATAGTACCGAATCTAATTTTCTAATTTTATTGTCCCCAGATACGGAGACTCCAATTCTGATTTCTTAATAAATTCTAAAAGTTAATTTTGTTCCTTGTTATGTTTGAATAGTTTTAGGTTCTTCCATTAGTAATTCATAGGTAGATTTCTTTACTAATTTACTCATAATTTAATTTCTTTCCACCTTCCCATGCACATATCCTTGGCCGAAATTTACCTATACTGCTTCCTTTCATTTTTTCCTTATTCTTCCCTTAAAGGAGATACACATTCAAAGACAGCTCCACCCCTTAAAATTATTGAAACCAGAAAGGGGGAAACAAAAAAGAATCATCCAATTTTATTTCCTTTTTTTACGCCTGGGAGAAGTAGATTTAGTGCTGAAGGTTTTCTTCTATTTAAAATCAAATAATGAAAATACAAGGAAATTTTCAAGTTGGCTGTGCCAGATCTGTCCGGATCTTTTATAATCAAGCACGGATATGTAGAAATACAACCTAATGAAATAGTAGGAGTCAGCTCCAACCCTTAAAATTGTAGAAACAAGAAAGGGGGAAACAAAAAAGAATGTTCCAATTCTTTTCCTATTTTTCTTTTTTACACCTGCGAGAAGTAGAATTAGTACTGAAAGTTTTCTTCTATTTAAAATCAGATAATGGAAAACCAAGGAAAATTTCGAGTTGGCTGTGACAGATCTGTCCAGATCTGATATAGATCTGTCCAGATCTTTTATAGTCAAGCACAAATATGTAGAAATCCAACCTCATGAAACAGTTGGAGTCAGCTCCAACCCTTAAAATTGTAGAAACCAGAAAGGGGGAAATAAAAAAGAATCATCCATTTTTTTTTCTTTTTTTCTTTTTACACTCGAGAGAAGTATAATTAGTACTGAAGGTTTTCTTCTATTTAAAGTCAGATAATGGAAAGAAAAGGAAAATTTCCAGTTGTCTGTGACAGACCTAATCCAGATCGGTCCATATCTTTTATAATCAAGCCCAAATATGTAGAAATCCAACCTCATCAAATAGTTGGGGTTAGGTGATTCAGCCAGAAGCTGATTCACAATCATTTCAGTGGTTCGACACTGAATCGCACCGAGATAATCACAAATCTATGATTTTAAGAACTATGAGGGGTAAAAGTTAAAACTTACCGATCCCAATACGAGTTCCAACAGACAATTCTGAGAAGTCGATCTTCCACTCTTCATATGGCAACAGAGGTCTATTATTAAACATTGGTGATTCAAGGACTTTATTCCAAGTCGACTCTAGTTCATCATTCATTCCATATTCGGATGGCCCGCTTCTCTCTGAAGTTTGTCCTCTATAATCATGTGGTGAAGAGGGTAATGACATTGCCTTCTGAGAAGTTGCATTGTCACGATGAAGCGAATATAAGGGGGATCTTTCACGATGACCATCAAGATGAAAATTTAACACCTGTATTGCAGTAGAGGAATCACGTGTCGGAATTTGTGGGTTAAAACAGAAAATAATCCAATTTTTGTTTATATAAATTAACATGTTTATCCTTTGATCATCAATAATGAAACCATGTTTAAAGCCTTTTCTCACTAAGTGAGATCGGTTTCTATCATGTAATGACGATTTCCCTATAGTTTTCCTTAGGGTCTATTTGTGAGTTGAGATTTGGAGGGAAGGGGGAGGCTAATGAGAAGCCCTCATAAGCCCTCCCCTTGTTTGGGAGATTTTAAGATCGGGGGGCAGGGTTTGGGGTATTTCTGAAAACCCTCGAAGATCCCTCCAAGACCCCCCTCTTAATTATAGTTGTTACTTCAACCAAATGGGCGGGTAGCTGGGGGGGGGGGCGTGTTTGAGGAATTGGGAACTTCCAAACAATGGAAGGGCTTCCCCCCCCCTCCCTCTTGCCCTACCCTCAAAGCCTTTTCCTCCTCTCCCCTATAAACTATAAACTCTCAAAAAAAGCCTTAGTCTCCTTCTGCCTCTAACTATTGGACTATTTTCCATCTAGTCCGCCTACTTTTCTGGGGCTTCTGTACATGTTAGCCTTACATGCTCAAACCACCTAAAGTGAAACACTATCATCAACAATGAAACGCATGCACATAACTCAATAATCATTATGGAATTAGGGTTCCATTCTCAGTTGTTGTAAAACAAATGCTTTTTTGTTACAAACAGCACATTGCCCTTTTCTAGTTTTCATGATTGCAATCAAACCGTAGTTGTGATGCATAGGAGATGCTAATAGTGCCATGTGCAGAGAAAGAAGATTAGTATAACAGCATACTTCATTTTTACCATAACTATAGACATACATTTTTCTGAAGATCTGCAGTGCTAGTTCTATCATTTGGAGAGTGGGACAATGGACTATCATCCCCTTGTTCTCTCAGAAGACGATTTTGCTTTAGCTTTTCATTCATAGCCCGTACAGCCCTACAGAGATTAGATCAGGAGTTATCGCAGTAATACAACAACTTGTAAAGCAGCAATAACGCAATACAATACATTACACATTGAATTAAGATGACTGATGAGTATGCACCATGGAAATTGGAAATAAAGGATCAATAATTTACTTGATCGAAGTGCAAATACAGGCAATGCGTTCTTTGTGTTTGTTATTTAGCCCACAGCGGAACCATTTTAAACAGGCAAGCATCTAACAATGTAAGAAATTAATAGGTTGAATTATAACACAAGCAATGGTTAATTGATCAAACAATAAAGGAAAAAACACAGCAATTCCCTTTCATATCAGATAACAGAAACCCTTCCTACAGCAAAGCTCTAGCCCCATGCACATGTCCATCAAGAGGGAAAAATTCGAATTCCAATAGAAGATGAGGTGCTAACTAACTACAACTTAAAATTCATGCAGCACAGTTTAAGGCAGCACAGTTTTCTGGCAAAAAAGACAACTAACTCCATAACATCACAGCAAATTAGTTCTAACAGCATAAACTTTAATGGTGAGATTGTTAGGAACCCACTCACACAACAACAAATAGCAAGGTAAATACTGAAAGTGATTGTTTATTGATACTGAAGAAGATTTACAGAGAAGGAATGAACCCAGAATACTCTGCCCAGAGCTATGCTCCTAAGGAAGCTAGTGCTTCCTTTCCATACTAATATCTCAGCAATTCTCTAGGATACCCACTCAACCTCTCTTACTCTCCTTATATATCGGAGATATTACAACCACTCTATCTCTCTCCATTCTGCTAGTCAGTTAGCCACTAATCCCTTTCTTACCCCTCCTAGAATATACCCTCCAAACCTTAGGCCCCACCTCCTCATGATGAGCCAATCTATCCTGTGGCCTTGACTCCTGCCCAACGTTCCTAACAGAGATCATACAAACTTTTGTAATCATAACATCGTTTTGTGGAAGTCTCAACGAAAACCTTAAAAGGCCAGAAATAAGTAACTTTCAACATCAAATGACAAAAGAAACTTCTAAGTGGACCAAGTCAACCTCTACTTTCTAAAAGCAAAATCCAAGGTATTAAACATTTCTAGTCATTTTAAAACAACTTAATACAGAACCTCTACTTGAGCTTTGTGCTAAGGTCATCATTGATTATCTGTTCATGAAATAGGGTAACAGAGTCTCCAATTGTTGACAAAACTCTGTTGCAACCTAAAGGGGGGAAAACTGAACCTTCTAAGTTCTAACCTTGAACAACAAAGTGCACAAAATAAATGAAATGAAAGAAATAAAAAATACACACAACATATACAGGTGATTAACAAACGAAATGATCCAGGGAAATTATCATCTTTAACATGTCCATGAGCTACATTAACTTGCATATGGAAAATGATTTCCACGGTATAAGTCTGAGTTTGAATTCGCTTATCCTTTTTCCAGAAAAAAAAAACAAAAAACAAAACTTGTAATCAAAATGTTCGAGATAGATTTTGGCTAAAAGCTATTTTTGAGTGCAAAGTAATCAATACCCTTAATGCAATAAACAATATTGATCTTCTAAAGGATATTGTTTATTGCATTAAGGGTATTGTTTAAACAATACCCTTAGTTAAGCATCTACCAATCCAGAAGCATAGTAGAGCAACAACCAACCTTACGATATCATCACCAATTTCTGGTGTAATGGTGATGCTTCTTCGTATTCTACGAGCTTCTGATGAGGATGCACCATCTGACTTATAGCTGGATCTGAAAAATGAATAAACTCATCTATTTGAAAATGTGAGGAAGAAGAAGGCAATTTCATGAAGGTACATATGAAATGAACATATGCCCACACCATCAAGTTTATGTTCACTACACCTAGAGTGATGATAATTTATCATTTATATTATATTTACTTAGTTAGTTTTCGGCCTTGTCTCTTCAGATGAAATTCAACTAACCGATGATTTTATCATGAACTTGAACTGACACTGAATGTTATGGTTTTTTTTTTCAAGTTATTACGGCTTTATCCATGCAACAAAGTTTCATTAAGTAAATGCAACATGATTATGTCTAGAACCCATAGAAGTTACAAAATTACATGTTTTGATAAATAGTTACATATATACAACCAAAAAACAGGTGAAAAACATGACAGAACAAACCAAACTTGGATACAAAGAAATTGTGGAGTTAAGGAGCAACTGGTTTCCATTCAGTAAATAAGAACCCAGTAAAGAAATTTAATATAAGTGAAAAATAAAGTAGCCAGCAGCCAATCAAAGGCAAGGGGCAAATATTAGGAGCCATAAAGGCATAAACCTTGAAGTAGCCTGGTCATCGGCGAAATCCCTAAATGCAGTCCTGTCACCACTAAGCATGGACCGTCCACGCGCTCGAAATGATGGATGTTCTGGACTGTAAAACCAGATATATATGAAGACTAATAAGAGACTGAGCATAAATTATTAATAAGCTAAGATAGTAAGCACGATGAATTTGGAGATCATTCAAATACCACTTCCACTGATTCACAAGTAGACAATACATAGACCGATTAAAAAGACAAATTGGCATATCACATTCACATCATCAATATACAAGGAGGTCACGCATCACTTTTTCAGCAGCAGAAAAGTCATCTTTAACCAATAGAAATAAGAAACCAAGTATGAGCACAAACATAGATAATACACAGGCACATGCACAAGCACATCAAAATCGAAAGCTTGATACTTCAAACCAAGAATAGTTTGTAGCAGAATACGGGTTTTTCTAATCCAACCATTAGATTTTAGGGATTATTATGTTAATCATACATTCAGAATAAATACAATTGAATAGCACAAATGTGTAGACAATATTGTACATTTATCAACAAAATAAAATTTATCTGAGATCTTCTAGTCACAGGTTACAAAGGCCTCTAGTATCACATACACAAGCTGCAGAAAATAAGACCAGAGCAAATATTGACTTAAAATATAACTGGTTTCACAGAACTTGTGGTGGTCATAGCAGCATATCATCAAACACTTATTCTAAAAGTACCTGAAAATAGGTCTTTTGTATATTCTGATTGCTTACAAAATTTTATCCAAAACAAGTGAAAATGTGAGAAGAGATTTTCTTTAGAATACTTTTGTAAAATCATTTGAAACGAAGTCAAGAAAATACCCATAGAGCCAGCTAGCGAGTTAAATTGAAGGCTTTATCTAAAAAAAATCAAATCTAAAGGAAGTTTATATTTTATAAGCACCATGAATAAGTAACTAAAATCAAGATAATGATTAAATGAACAATACCGATAACTTATTCTGAATCTAAAATGCATACTCATATCCAGAAAAACATAAGGAAAATATGGATAACCTTGAACTAGCAGTCCTCTGTTCAGCAATGACCTTCCTCCGACTACGCCGACCAAATGCAGTTGTAATGTTGGGTTCACTATGAGAGAAACTGAGGGAATTGACAAAACCATTCAACAAAATATGGTTGGTATTCTACATCTTTAAGAGATTCTAGTCAAATAAGGTTCACAAACAATTGAAAGGGGTGAAAACTGATCATATTGAGGAAAACCCCTTTTAAAGTGATATGGTAAAAAAAACTAAGAATAGAATCTTTAACTGATAAAAAGGTAAACGGGACAACACATAAGATCCCAGGAATAGATGGAAGTTTTACCTCAATTTCCTGTCCAGAGTAGAATTTGATCGTAACATCATATTTCGCAAGGGAATTCCTGAAACATTTGAAGATGCTTCAAATCTTCTATGGAATTGGAGGTTATCCTCCTTCTCTGCACTGTAAGAGAGCCAAGAAAATTAATAAAAGTCAATTGAATTTTCTTGTCGATGACAACATATGGCTTAAAAGGTCAATTGATCAATGTATAGTCAGATGTTGCAATCAAAAGTGCAAATTCAAAAGGTTTAGGGTCCATTTGTTTTCAAGTTGAGTAGAATACCTATTGATAGATTAAGTTAAAAAAATAAAATTTTGAAAGAATGCATTGTGTTAGAATCATTTGTCTGCAGAATTACTTGTGACGTGTAAACTGGGAATTGTGAGAGAAATAGAACAACTGAATCTGAATCTGTTATTGTATTGTTGAAAGGTGAATACAACTATGACTTAACTACTATATTTATACTAGAAGCAAAGCTTCTTACACAAGCTATTACTATTGTACTCTAATAGTTGGGAATACACGTGTCAGTTTGGTATCCCACATTAGTTAAAAGTGGCTAGATGAAGTTAATATAAGATAACAGACCCATATACCAAATTGTTTTAAGATTTTGGGAAAAGATGTGGTGTCAGGTTTTCTTGGTGGTCTGTTGCTTTGCCCCATTGGTGCAACTGTGCAAGTCCCCCTCAGAAAGTGCTATCACAGCCAATGGTTCGACTACTGAGTATTTGAAGGAGGTGATTAGGTTATGTCTTTGGTCCTAGGCCATGTTTGTGAGACATGTTAGGAGCACGCTTTGGCTCTTTGTGAGAACTTTTGTGACACGTTTGTAAGGAAGAGCCATTAGGCCTAAGGGAGAGCATAGTAACGTATTGTAGTGTGGTAGTAAAGATTTTTGGGAATCCAAGTTTAAGTTTGAGTTCCACATTGGTTAAGAGTGGGCTAGATGAAGATAGTATAAGAGAATAGACCCATATACGGATATACCCAATATTTTAAGGTTTTGGGTTAATATGTGGTGTCGGGTTCTCTTGGTGGTCTATTGATTTGAACCGTTGGTGCGGGCACTATCTGGCCAACATGTTCAATAAATATAGTTAAATTTTATGAGTCTCACACGTAGAAGACCTTTTCTCAATGGAAAAGTTATCCATGTTGACGTGATTAATTGTAGCATTGGTTAAGGGATTGAGACAACAAGGCTTAATTGGATGGATATGAAAATTGAGGACAAGATTGTCAATCTGTTGCAATATAATTAGGGGACAATCCAGTTCTGAGAAACAAAAAGATAGCAAATTGCAACTGAGCCAAAGCAAAAAAAATAAAAAAATAGCCAGTTTCCAAGCCTTTCAGGATCTTACCTCTCTGAAACCCCATATAAAGGACTGTTTGGTTCTAATGGTGAATCACAAGAATCATTTTCTGCTGAATCACTCTCACCTGCTGCAGAAATGTGTGTCATAAGAATTGACTTGATTGATTGTGGTAATAGTTGACCAGGAAAGCGCATAAGATCCACTAGGAATTCCACAGAATTTAACACAACTACAACAGACATATGCTTGTATGAGTCTACACATTCAGCAGCCCCATCATTTGGAAAACCCTGTAAAAGAGAAACAGTAATCCTTCAAAATTAGATACAAATACAATAGTAAAAAAAGTTGAATATCTGTAGTTCTTTTGCTAAATATATTCTCATTAGATTGTAAGCAACAGTAAACAAGTAGTGACGTGTTAGGCAGGGAGTGATTCTGATTAGCAACAAAAGAAATCAAACCTTACCATCATAAGTTTACTTTCAAGACCTACAGTATCTGCTAATACTTTAAATAAGATAGCTCGAGGACGGCATGAACCATGTTTTATTTGCCCAAGCATCTGGACACCACGATTCTCAAACACGTGGGAGCATTCCTCAAGTGCAGCTTTTGCTGGACTTTCTGCATTTGGCCGCTTATAAAAATCAGAAACCTGTGCAGAAAGTGAGGTCAAAGTAAATGCAGAGCACCTATACACTAAACTTAGAAAATAAACTGCATAATGAATTGAGATAATAACAAAAATTCTTATATATAATTGACATATGCCTAGCCTACCACGTACCTACAAAGTTGCAATTGATAATTAAGACGAATAATTTTTCACCTAAAAAAAAGTTCAAGCTGACTAAAACAAGAAATTAGAAAATATAAATAGCAGAACCTACTAAAATGAACAAGTTTCTTAAAGATTGACAATGGAACTATTTTGGAAAGTATTGGCATTGTAAAAAACATTTTTGTACCAGGAAAAAAAAATTATGACGTGATGACAATAGAACAAATAATACTATATGAGGAAATCCATACATGGTAAACAAGAGCTACAAAATAAGATATAATAAAAGTCCATACTAATCCAGCAATCTTCTTAATCACCGCAGCTGGATTGGAGTTCAATCCCTTAACCAATGCCACAATTAATTGCTTCAACATGGATAACTTTCTATCTTTCTCTGCATCCACAACAATGATATCAGCCCTAAAACCCTCTGCACCCAAAGCATGAAGCTCGTCCAAAGTAGGAATACTATCAAGAAAATTCTTGAGCCTTTTCTCCTGCACAATTTCAGATTAATTAGTGATAATAAAAGATGTTGGAAAAAACATTTTAGTTACATTATAAGAACAGGGATACCACATATAAATTAATACAATATTCATGCCAAAAATGAGCTGAAGGTTATTGTAAAACAATGGAACGTTTTAAAACTATACTGCTAAGTAAATGGCTGGTACAAGTAATAATTAGAATTCAACAAAATACATATATTAAAATGAATGGGCTGAATTATGATAGTCTTCCACCAAGAAACCTCAATAGCATATAATCATAACCATGTTGAATTCCAAAATATACTTAGTTTAACTCTTCCTGCAAAACTAAATGATTCTTTCTTTTACAATCAATGATACCTCTAACAATAGTATGACCCTATAAACACCAACTATACTGCATAGGCTAAAGAATTTTTACAATTCTTTGCCCTAGTATGCACCAGGCAAAGTAAACATGTGAATTGTGATGTCAAGTTAACAAGCACCTTCACATGCAGATTGCTATCCAGCTCCACTAATTGCGTCAAGCACCACTTACATGTATGCTACACCACTCATACCAAGAAGAAGCAAAAGATCCCTAAAGCATGTTCCTATTTCTTAAAATTTGTATAATCTGAGTACTTAAACTCAATGATTGTAGTTTGAGTACACCTGAACTTCCATCAAAAGAATTATAAAGAGGATGAACAAGATAGTACAGAACGGAAGAAAATGTCCTCCCACTAAGTGAAGTTATATAAATAAAGAAAAAATGCCAAAAAAGATACATAGAAATTAATTGAAAATTGATAATAAATAGGTTTCCTCCCATGTGACTCCAGCAAGAAGCTTCAACTCAGCGCAATTGTTATGAAGCCTCAACAAAAGGAATGTAACTGGTTTTCTAACAATTCTAAAGGCCTATATTGTATAGAAAATACAACTATCCTCCAAGCTCGAGCAATTATAACAAGATCCATCAAAATATTTTGTGCTAGGAACTTACTGTATAAGAAAACAAGTACATAATAACAGCTATATAAAGAAAAGATACATAAGACTCGAGAACTTCAGGGGAAGGTTTGGAAAATAAAAAAACAAAGGAAAATAAAAATCAAAACTGTTACAAACTTCGGAATTTTTCTCTAATGAGTATAAAATTTCACTTTTCAGTAACAATTATGCACAAGAAATTACTAGTGATTCTACCAAGAGCAATTGTATATCCTCACTCAGGGAGCATATGAATCAATCCTCACCGGAACGACTGAATAAAAGCCATTTGGTATTGGTTCTGAAAGCATTCCAGTGCGCCAGAGAATTTGTGATGCCTTCTGAGGTGTCATGAAATCTTGGTTACAATGTCTAGGTGATTCTTTATTATTTAAAGTCTCATCTTGAGAGTCCAAAGAAACAGATCCAAATTTTTCAACGAAATCTGAAGGCCACCATGACACATTGGATGGCCTTTGCGCTACCGGCCCGGCATCTACTCGTGTCACCTCCATGATCTTATAAATTTGGAATGTAAGACCATTTCTGCACTTCTTAACTCATAAGAGGCGTATCAAAGCTAATGGTAGTTCTAAAACCACAAATCATTGAAAGACATGCTTTAGCTGCTCCAAGTTCTTCAAGCTGGAGACCACGTAGCCTGCATGAACCCAAATTTGAAGGTACATTACAAATCATCACATACGACATGAAACAGAAGCATTTCCAGTCAACAGTCAATGAAGTCACGTACAAAGATAAAAAGTTGATAATTTTGTTCAAAAAACCCTAAGCTCCTCTTGCGTAAATTTCTTAACTTGATTATACAGCCACAGTATAAAATTCCAAAACAGATGAATAAAAACAATTTAACATTAAACAACCAGAAGTAGTAAATCTCTGTGCAAGTCTATTATTCCTAATAAATTTTCATGGGTATGTGATAGGAACAGAGAATTATATTATAGAATAATTATACAAGCGCTGGTTTTCGAGAGCCAGCCTCTCCTAGTTCTGGAATTTGAGAGTCCAGACCTCTCCCACCATAACACACAACTTCTGAATAATCCTAACAGAAGATACAACTCCTATTTATAACCACTCCTATATTATTTAAATTCAAA
Organism: Lotus japonicus; assembly: GCF_012489685.1. NCBI lineage: Eukaryota > Viridiplantae > Streptophyta > Magnoliopsida > Fabales > Fabaceae > Lotus > Lotus japonicus. Next base: position 42,093,337 of record NC_080043.1, read on the forward strand.
CCATAGCAGTTACCTAACTGCTTTAATCATAAAATTACCCAACTAATAAATTAAATAATAACTTCCTAACTGCTACTGTTCACGAGTACTGTTCATGCAGTTTCCTATCAATACCCTGCCCTAAAAGATCCACCTTGTCCCCAAGGTGATAATTCAGAAAAGTTTCTTGCACTATGGCCACAGATTTGCCAACTGATTTCACATGAAGGAAGCCTGAATCCGGTGGCTTTGCCGGAGGTCGTTTGGCGGTTACCAAATGGCATGGAATACAGCCCAAGGTGTTGGGATCACCGACAGAGAGGTCTGGTGGCTTAGCCGGCGGACGATTGACGGTCATTGTCTTGCAACGGAGTGAGTCCGGCGGTTTTCGTGGTAGCCTTCCCGTGCGAACTGCAACGCTGTTCTGGAATTGCAGAGTCTCAACCTTTGTCACCCTCAATTTCATCTTTACTATAAACTCAAAATACAGCGATGGTGAGTGTTCAACCCGCAATTTCAGTCTTCCTGTACCATCGAACCCTAAGTTGGCCTTTTGGGGCCAAACAGTGGATTCGTCCTCCGTTTCCCGTTGAAAGATGCAATCCTGTCTTTCCACCATGGTCGAACCATGCTGCAGCAACTGCTGGATGAGAGAGATCTTCTCTATTTCGTCCTTTCTCTGACATGCGATTTCCTCTCTCAAATCTGCAATCTCCTTCTTTATTTGTCTAAGAAGGCCAATTGTTGTCTCCTTCTCCATTTCTTCACGATTCATTTGCACCACAGCACCTGGATGGTGCTCTGATACCAAATTGATAGGAACAGAGAATTATATTATAGAATAATTATACAAGCGCTGGTTTTCGAGAGCTAGCCTCTCCTAGTTCTAGAATTTGAGAGTCCAGACCTCTCCCACCATAACACACAACTTCTGAATAATCCTAACAGAAGATACAACTCCTATTTATAACCACTCCTATATTATTTAAATTCAAACCATAGCAGTTACCTAACTGCTTTAATCATAAAATTACCCAACTAATAAATTAAATAATAACTTCCCAACTGCTACTGTTCACGAGTACTGTTCATGCAGTTTCCTATCAGTTTGTCATATATATTGAACCTGTAAACTAACCTCACTCTTAAAAGGATGGAGAAACCAAGTGGCTTGAAGCATAGAAGTTGACTAGGAGGCAAACTACCGAGAACCTCTACAGACCACTTCCAAATCAAAGTCTTCCACACTAATAATGCAGCTACTGAAGTCCATTTATACAGTGATTAAGAGCAGAACATATTTAGGGTTGTGATTGTCAAAGGAATTGATTGACTAATCAATTGAATAACAGTTACTGACCAGATTAATTGCTGTATATAATTGTAGTTGACCAAGCCTGTAATTAGGATTAATTGTTGATTAGCTGTTACAGATCAGGGAAATTATTCCCATAATTAGGAGAGATATTATTTCCATATTTGTAATATGTTATCAGTATAAAGTTAGCTCTATGCTGTGTACTCAGCATCAAGACAGTATTTTCATTCCATATTTTCCTGAGTTTGACATGGTATCACAGCTGGTTTTCGATCATATCCTAGTCTAGCCAGAAAATTCCTAGTCTCTTGTCCTAGACCATGTTTTTTTTCTCAGCCTTGTCCTAGTTCAGACCACGTTCCTTCGTGGTTATCCTCGATACACCCTTTGTCTTCGTTTTTTTTCTCAACCTCATGGCTACAGAAAAATTTGATGTCTTATTTGTTCGCCTTAATGGCAAGAACTACTCAACCTGGGCATTTCAATTCGAAATATTTGTCACGGGTAAGGACCTTTGGGGTCATGTTGATCGCAGCGACCCAGCTCCTGATAAAGACAAACATAAGACTGAACATGCCAAGTGGGAGGTAAAAGATGCTCAAGTCAAGACATGGATCATCAGCTCTGTTGATCCCAGCATCGTTCTTAATCTTCGACCGTTCAAGACGGCTGCCGATATGTGGGACTTCCTAAAGAAAATCTATAGTCAGAATAACGCTGCTCGTAGGTTCCAACTGGAACATGACATCGCCATTTCTCAGCAGGAAAGTCTCTCGATCTCTGAATTTTACTCTCATTTCACGAATCTTTGGGCTGAATATACTGACATAGTCCATGAGAACTTGACTGCTGATGGTCTTAAATCGGTACAGTTAGTTCATGAAACTACTAAACGAGATCAATTTCTTATGAAATTGAGATCTGACTTTGAAGGCATCAGGTCTAATCTCATGAATCGGAACCCTGTACCCTCATTGGATTCATGTCTCAATGAGCTACTTCGTGAAGAACAACGCCTCCTCACTCAAACATCCATGGAACAACAAAAGTCCACCTCTGTTCCAGTGGCATATGCAGCACAAGGAAAGCCAAGAGGGCGAGACATGAGTGCTGTTCAATGTTTTTGTTGCAAAGGCTTTGGACATCTTGCTGCAAATTGTTCAAAAAAGTACTGCAATTACTGCAAAAAGAATGGACATAATCGAGCAAATGGCGGTTTTTTCTTTCTGCTACCCCGTTTTGTTGGGGAGTTGAAGGGCAAGACCTTTGAGATAGAATACCATTATTTTGCAAGAACTCTTGAAACAAATGAGATGTGTACTCCCCTCCATTGTCAGAGCGAAGAATCTTAATTTTTGATGAAAATTGGGTTTGAACATAAGCATGGAAGAATTTGAATGTAGAAAATACTTCAGCTTTTGAGCGCAAAAAATAGATCCATGTGAAACGACTATAGTCGTCAATAAAAGTGACAAAATATTTGTCATTAGCATGAGATGTAACAGGGGCCATCCCCCATAAATCACTATGGATCATATCAAAAGGTTTTTCTACATTCGAATGATGAGTTGGAAAAGGTAGAATCTTACTCTTGCCAAGTTTACACGAACTGCAATCAAACTGAATAGTACTAAAAGATGGGATCTTTTTATTTTCAAGGAAACCAGATTTTAGCAAGTCATGAAGTACAACTGAGTTTGGATGACCAAGACGTTTATGCCACGTTTGGTAATCAACATTAGCAGAATTACAAGAAACAGAAGGCAATGAAAGACATTGAGACAAAGGGAAATGGAGTGGAAAAAGACGTCCAACTTTAGGCCCCTTCACGATCATCTTCCCCGTGTGTTGATCCTGCACAAGACAACCAGATTTTGAGAATTCTACCCGACAGTCATTGTCAACTAACTGACCAACAGAAATAAGATTACTAGTGAGACCAGGGGACACAAAAACATCTGTTAGAGTTGAAGAAATATCACCAGTGGCTGTAATAGGTAATTGGTTGCCATCAGCAGTATGAATCATGAGATTTCCAGAATATTTGGTGACATCAGTAAGGAATTGAGCATTGTTTGTCATATGGTGGGAAGCCCCAGAGTCAAAGTACCAAGGGGAAGAGGTAGAGAAAGATTTACCTTCATCTTCCTCCCCAAGAACGCACAAAGCTCACTGCTCAATCTATTGAATGTGCTTTCCTTGGATACTCTACTCACCATAAAGGTTTTCTATGTTATGATCCTAGTCAATGTCGGATTCGGGTCTCAAGAAATGTCATCTTTCAAGAAAATAAATATTTTTTTGCATCTCACCTAGACCATAGCTCTCCTTCAATTTCTGTTTTGCCATTGTTTTCTAGCTCTGCTATAGGACCACAATCAGCAAGACCTCTCTTGACGTATCAAAGGCGTGGTAATGTTGCTCCAAATTTGCCACCAGAACCTCCAAGGCCTCTTCAGGATCCTTCCCTGCAAGCTGATCCAGTACAGGCTGCACTACCAGACCTTCTACGACGCAGTTCTCGCGTTCGTAAACCACCTGAAAAGTATGGTTTCACCTCTCCCTTGTCTTTGACAGCAACTTTATCTTCTGTTTCTATCCCTTCCTCTTATAAACAGGCAATGGAGCATGAATGTTGGCAAAATGCTGTTGAAACAGAACTTCTAGCATTAGAAGAAAATCAGACATGGGATGTGGTTCCGTGTCCACCATCTGTTAAGCCTCTTGGCAGCAAGTTTGTGTTTTCTATAAAACTTCGTTCGGATGGCTCAATAGACCGGTACAAGGCTCGACTGGTTGTTCTTGGAAATAAGCAACAATATGGACTTGACTATGATGAGACCTTTGCACCTGTCGCCAAGATGACAACGGTGCGTACTATTCTTGCAATTGCTGCCTCCCAGTCTTGGACATTACATCAGATGGATGTCAAAAACGCCTTCTTGCACGGTGATCTCAAGGAGGAAGTTTACATCAAACTTCCGAGTGGTATGCCCACACTCTCCCCTAATGAAGTTTGCAAACTGAAGCGCTCTTTGTATGGTTTGAAACAAGCACCAAGAGTCTGGTTCGAGAAGTTTCAATCCACACTACTTGGATTTTCCTTCACACAGAGCCAATATGATCCATCCCTTTTCTTACAAAGGACTTCAAAAGGTATCGTGGTACTCCTAGTTTATGTGGATGATATTGTGGTGACAGGGTCTGATCAAGAGGTTATTTCTACAATTAAACAATTGTTGCATTCAACTTTTCGCATGAAAGATCTTGGACAGCTCACTTACTTCTTGGGGTTAGAGGTACATTATCAGCCCAAAGGAATATTTTTAAATCAGCACAAGTATATTCAAGACCTGATCCAATTAGCTAGCCTCACCAATGTGACCTCAGTTGACACCCCCATGGAAGTTAATGTGAAGTATAGACGGGATGAAGGTGACCTTCTAGAAGATCCCACTTTATATCGCAAGCTGGTAGGTAGTCTTATCTACCTCACCACCACCCGACCTGACATTTCTTTTGCTGTCCACACAGTCAGTAAGTTCATGCAATCACCTCGGCATTTGCACCTTTCAGCAGTACACCGCATCATTCGATACCTCATTGGTACCTCTAAACGTGGCTTATTCTTTCCTACTGGATCATCACTTCAGCTCCAAGCATACAGTGATGCTGATTGGGCCGGATGTCCAGACACAAGGAAATCTACTACTGGTTGGTGTATGTTTCTGGGTGATGCTCTAATCTCATGGAAATGTAAGAAACAAGATTCGGTCTCAAAGTCATCAACTGAAGCAGAGTATCGCGCCATGTCTGTTGCTTGCTCCGAGATAATTTGGTTGCGTGGTCTTCTTGCAGATCTTGGGTTCCTTCAAACACAACCAATTCCACTACATGCCGACAACACCAGTGCCATACAAATCGCAGCAAATCCAGTATACCATGAACGAACAAAGCACATAGAGGTTGATTGTCACTCTATACGAGAAGCCTATGACCGCCGAGTTATCACTCTACCTCATGTCTCAACTGCTGTTCAGATTGCTGATATTTTCACCAAATCCTTGACACGTCAGCGCCACAATGTCCTAGCTAGCAAATTGATGCTTGTAGACTTACCAGCATCAATTTGAGGGGGGATGTCAAAGGAATTGATTGACTAATCAATTGAATAACAGTTACTGACCAGATTAATTGCTGTATATAATTGTAGTTGACCAAGCCTGTAATTAGGATTAATTGTTGATTAGCTGTTACAGATCAGGGAAATTATTCCCATAATTAGGAGAGATATTATTTCCATATTTGTAATATGTTATCAGTATAAAGTTAGCTCTATGCTGTGTACTCAGCATCAAGACAGTATTTTCATTCCATATTTTCCTGAGTTTGACAGTGATAGGGTTATACAGTGATTACTGATTATTATCAAATAGTCTGACCATTCTTGCAAATGCCAAAAATGTAGCATTCACATACTTGTGCATAATGCGCTGAACGCTGATATTTCCATTCCATGTGTACATTATGTACAATTGTAACCCCAAATGCCATGTCATTTTAATCATCTAATCTTCATCCATAATTATCTACATTAACTGATTTTCCACTTATTAGAGCAATATAGTTCTCACTCTTTTATCTGAGCATATGGTTAAAAGATCCAGAGAGACCATAACTGAGTTCTGTTGGAGATTCTGTAACAGACAGTCGATTAGTTACAATCTGTTACAAACAGATTGGTTCAGTTACAGAGAAAACTCTAACTACAAAATCCTGTGCTTAACTGCCTACACTCCCTGCATTCATGTTTTCACATCAAAATCCACAATATCAGATTCAGATTCACTTCCTTCCTCCTCTTAAGTTTTTCTTTAGCTGCTTTCACTTTCTTGTCCTTAACAAAACTGTTTAATTCCAGCACTACTCAAGTCTCCAAGTCTACTCTCTTCTCTTTCCAAAGTCAACTTCTACAACTGTTTTATACATAAAAGATAGAGCTTTGTACTTCATATTAAACCATCTCCTTTTATCAGATCATTCATTAATGTATTTCTATTTCTATAATTTAATCAGTACAGCCGAGAATGACGACAATTGACATATACATGTGTACCCTCCTGATCGTACGCACATTGTTCCGCGGTCATTCTTAGTCAAACCTTCTCGCCCGTAATTCCGGGCTTGAGAGGCTATCTACCTCCCGGTCGTCTATTAATGACACCTCATTCAACTTAGCCCATATTGACATCACCCACACCGCCTCTCACCAAACACCTCAACTAACCGGCCACCCGCGGATGACCATATAGCATTATAGCGAGTAGGAGCATTATAGTTGTTACGGGGACCAAGCAGTAACAGAATCACGGATATCGCGGCTGATGTACAGCAAAACACTATCCATAATTAAGCAGTAAACCAAGGCAGATACACTGTCGCCAGAACGGAAACTTCTTATCCAAACAACTATCAAATAAACTGGCTAAAATCATGGATAGGGGAGATCTGACGGAAAGAAGAAGATCCTAAGCCGTCAAACGCGGTGCTATATAGCGCTCTGATGGCTCACCGCTTTCCGCAATATCCAGCTATTTTCCATTATTTTACCGTCTCAGGACTTGAAATAGCGGATTTTTGGCTTTCTGCTATTTTCCGCAATCTGCAATTAACAGCACTGTCCTACGCTCAATACGAAGAAAATCAAACCTAGGTATACAGAGGGGAGCAACAATCAATAGAGGATCTTTATTCTTAACACACCCCACCACCATTCTCTAATGCTCCCTTAGCAGACTAGGTTAATGCCAAAGAGACATTGAGTAATCAATCAACATAAATAAAAATGTGTGTGCTCGCGCCTTTCAATTATAACAAAACAAGAAAGAAACCGCCTATTATAACTAATAAAGAGCCTGCTGAAGTAGAAAAAACATAAAGATCACTGTACCAGCATGCAATTTCAAAGTCAATAGTCAATACAGTACACACATACGAACCTTATTATACTACAACACACAGACTCAACCACTCCATTCACTCCGGAATTGAAAAGGAAATGATTAGATTATATGCAAACAAATTAAGAGAGAAGACAAGGTTTTAAAAAGACGAAGGAAACAAACATAACGGAATTGAAAATTTGGCACCACCGACTAAAATCCAAGAATGGTGGCACGTTGACGATGAAGAAAGAGACAAAACAAGAGAGAGAGGAGCGGTTATACCTTGAGGAGATCCTGGCATTTGAACGCGAACATGGTGTTTCATCCAATACTCCGCCGCATTTGAATCTCAAGAACCCCTCTGCATCACCGTCGAACACGGTTATAGGAGTGGAGAGGAAGAAAGAGCGTGATGATGATGATGATTTGATTTTGATTTTGACGAGTTGTGTTGGGTTTTGAAGTGATGAAAAATATGAAGGAAGAAGCGATGGGCTTTGTTTGGGTTTGTGGGAGTGAGTGTGTAAGAGAGAAAGAGAGAGAGGTTTTGTTGTGTGTTGTGAGATGAGGAGGTGGTGGTGAGTGAGTGAGAGTCACGTGCAGGGGACCGAGAGAGAGGTTACACGGATCTGGGGACCTCTCTCCGACAGCCAGCTGTAGTTATATATAGCTGGCTCTTTTTCAACCGCGTGAAATTAATCAAATCAACTCAACTCTACTCTTCCCCTCCTTTCACTTCACCTCTTTTTTCCCCTATTTATTTCACTTTATAAAGGACCAAAAGTACACTTAAGCAGCACAACCCTGTTTATTAGAGAATACTCGTAATGGAACTAAATCTACAGGAGCAAGGATCGATTTCGTGCGAGAGCTACGCAAATCCAATGAGGCTAACTTATCTGCACACAAATTAGTGTTTCTCCAAATATGCTAGAAAGAAATACGTCATGAGTGAATAGAGAAGTAAACAATCTGAGCAGACACTACTCCTAAATGAGAGGACATGGCAAAGATAGTGGAACACTTAAACAGTCACATTTTGTAGTCGGTTGTTTATTAGTTTATATGGAAGTATGTTATGAAGGGATTAGTCATGTCATCAGAAATGAATATTCGAGTTTCAACCAAAAATAATAATTTTCTAACGTGTGATTAGTTTAAACAATACATGTTTAGTTCTCTTTAATCAAATTTTGAATTTGAACCTGTCGTATAGAATTAAAATCTTGATGTTGCTGCTCAAACATGATACAGATTTGAATTCAATTCAATTCAATTGAATCCAATAATGAATTGATACAGATTTGAAAACCTCTCTTTGGGAGCACGCACCACCAACTAGGAATGAAATTCAATTCAATTTCTAAGAAAATCAAAGAAATCATATTACTCTGATATGATATTCACCCTATGTGGTTTTTTCTATGCAGTGCAGTAGTTTTAGGGGTTTAAAATCAAAACTTTGAAAAATATTTTATCAAACAACTTTTAACTTAAAAGTAGCTTTTAAGCTATTAAAAAATGAAAACTGACAAACAATTTTTGTTTTTTTTCTTCTAAAAATCTTATTGTGAGCTTAAAATTAAAAGTAACTTAAAAGCTGGAAAAAAAAATGGATCAAACACTACCTTAATATACCTTCTTGCCTTTGACCATATAATCTTTGCTATGAGATCTATTAGTTGAAAAGGCTGGCCTGAAAAATGATGACTCATTCTAATCTCTAATAGCAGAGTTAAAATTCATTTGGAGTTGTACTTCACTTCTACTAGAAGTAACTACATTAATTACTTCAACGAATGGTCTAAAAGTTGTCGATAATAGGAGTAATTAAATGAATGACTCTAGAAGTTTGAGGTTGACTAGAAAGTTTTAAAATATGATTAGTTCTTTATTCAGAAAATATAATGAATCCAGGATGAAAATAAAAATTGTAACTTCACAATTCATATTCTTCTAAATTATTTTTTTTAGAAAGAAAAATTAAAATAGTCCCTAACATATACTCCCTCCGTTTTAAAATAATTGTTCATATAGAGAGAGAAAATATTTGTTTCATAATACTGTTCACTTAGAATTCCAATGAAACATTAATTGATGTTTTTCCATTTATAAGAAGAATAAATGATGAGATATAATAGTAGACTTAAAGGGTAGAATATAAAAACAAATTTATCTTCTAAAATGTTAACAAAATTAATTACATTCTTTAATATGTGTGTATCTTTTCTAAGTGGACACTTATATTAAAACACATGGAGTACATCATCATAGGGTTAAAGAAAAAACTTTCTTAATTAAAAAAACTGCAGCGTTATTGTCACTTCTACAAACAAACAAAAATGTCTATAAAATTGAAATTACAAGTGATCAAAATGACAATCCTAAACTGAAGAAAAAATACACGACAACCCAATTGTAAACAAAAAGTCTCAAAACAAACAAAACAAATCCTCAATTCACAGCCATAGAAAGAGCTCAATGGAAGCAAAGGGTCTCCGCTATCAAAGGAGAAAGTACATGAAATGAAGAGGTTGTAGCTACAGCAAGAACCTCACCTTTATCGTCACAGGCAAGGAGGCCAAACCCCGCAGCAGAAGACTCAATAACAGACGCATCAAAGCTCACTTTTATCCTCTGATCCCATCCATAAGACGATGCCAATTGCCAAGAAGTAAGACAGACCAGCGGCAGACACAACAGAACATAAATCAGGAGGAGAAAGCAAACAAGAAGATCATTGCATAGGCCGCGACACATCATGCTGCAATTCATTAAAAATGACGTCATTCCAGTGATCCCAAATACAATATAACAGTGAAGAACAAAGCGAGCATCTCATCATCCACATCTGCAATAAACTATAACAAAGAACCGTACCATTAAGAGAAATGGCAAAAACATCTAACCTGCACAGAGATCCAAAGGAAAGCCAAACCACATCATATGGACATGACCACAACGTCAAAAAGCATGATCAATAGTTTCTTCCTCACATCTACAAAGAGAGCCCAATCCATCTGTATCCACACCGCGAGCATGTAAGCAATGTCGCACTTACACCCCAAACAAGCTATGTACATCTAGGGAGTGTGGGCCGCTTCAAATCCTCTTCAAAGCCTTGTAATGAACAATTTTATGATAAAATAATTTATATTGGTTAATACATGGGGTTGTCTAATTGACTCAAGGTAAATATTGGGTAAATCAACCTAGGTTTAGGTAGCTAAATACTCCCTTCATTCTATATTATATGTCACTTTTTGTGAAGAAAAAAAATTGTTCTTAAATATAAGTTAGTTTCTAATATCTAGGAAGCATTAATAATATTTTTCAATTTTATCCTCATATTTAATATGAAAGTGATGATAAACTTTTGAAATATAACTTGGAGAGAAAAAATCATAAATAAGGGTAATCTAGGAAATTAATTATTTCCTTTACAAAATTACTAGTAATAACTACTTTTTTAAATGTAAGAGAATTGAGTATTTGTGATTTATATATAGAAGAAACAAAGAGAGTACTATTTTAACATGTATCATGGACTAAAATTTTCTAAGACACATGTCAAATATTATTAAATCACTTAAACTAGAGTGATTTTACCCAAAATAAATCTTAGGCCATTTACACAACCCTTTAAGTGACAAACCCTTCTTTAATTATGCAACCCCTTTTATAATGAAAAATTGAATTATTACATTGATAAAAACTTAATTAGCACACATGACACATACATCATGAATTAAAATATATATATGAAATATATTAGGGTCTTGTCCTAGTTAATTATTTATCCTTACCATCTTTTCAGTATCATATTTTATATTTTATAAGCTTTTTAACTACTATTAACTTGCTGCTATTGGAAAATTCAAAGGACAATTTATTTTATTTTCGTAATCATACCTACAAAGAGTATGCTAAAGAGTCTTATTTTAATAGCAGTTCTTCTGTGATTTCTTTGTACTATACATGACATGATTGAAACTAGCCAAATTATTTATGCTAAGTAGTAAGAACTTTAATAGTATATACTAATTTACCCAAAATAAATCTTAGGCCATTTACACAACCCTTTAAGTGACAAACCCTTCTTTAATTATGCAACCCCTTTTATAATGAAAAATTGAATTATTACATTGATAAAAACTTAATTAGCACACATGACACATACATCATGAATTAAAGTATATATATGAAATATATTAGGGTCTTGTCCTAGTTAATTATTTATCCTTACCATCTTTTCAGTATCATATTTTATATTTTATAAGCTTTTTAACTACTATTAACTTGCTGCTATTGGAAAATTCAAAGGACAATTTATTTTATTTTCGTAATCATATGAACCTACAAAGAGTATGCTAAAGAGTCTTATTTTAATAGCAGTTCTTCTGTGATTTCTTTGTACTATCACTACAACATTTTGGGTCTACGGGAACACCTCTCCTTGCTACGGACGGAAAAGCGTTGCCATAGATGACATTAGAGAACAATTCTGAAATACGTAGCTCTGGTTGTAAAACAATAACATCGTCCATCAGCAACGCTCCAATAAGTGTACCCTAAGGTCAAGGAGAACGTTTTTCTACACTTTTCTTTTTCTACGAGATTATAACTGTTGCGGAATCTAGTAATTTCTAAAAAATGTTCTCTAATGTTATTTGAACAAAAGAGAAAAGAGTTAATTTCAATGATTTAAGTTAAAAAACTTTGACATGAAATAAAAAAAAGACAAAACCCTATCTCTTCTCTGCGCCGTGAAAATCGTCTTCCCCTTCCTCCCGTAGCATCGCACTCGCCGTGAAAACCCTAGTTCTTTGATCGAAGCTCTCTCTGCGCGAAAATGGATCCTCCGATCGAATCTGCTTCCTCTGGGTCGTGAAGCTCTCTCTGTGCGATCGAATCCTCCTCGACAAAGCTCCGTTCGTGCTTCAATCGAACCTGCTTCAATCGCATTGAATCTTCCTCTCTTTGCTTCAATCGCATCTGCTTCAATCGCACTGAATCTTCCTCTCTTTGCTTCAACCGCACCTGCTTCAATCGCACTGACTCACGTCTCATTCTGCTTCAATCGAACTGTGTCGTTCAACTTCTGGTAAGCTCTCTCTCTCTTTCTCTCTCGTATTAGATCCTCAGCTAGGTCAGATTGAGAAATAGAAGTTCGTTTACCAGTTCCTCTTTCAATTTCGTTTCCATTTTGTTAGAATGTGAATGAGAATGAGAACTTCGTTTCGTTTCAACTGAGTCAACATTGCTGAACCTGAATCAGTTACACGTTTACAGCATTTTAATTCAATTTCTGGTCAAAATATGCATTTGAATTTTGCAGCATGAGCTTTTGTATTCATATATGATAATCACTCTCTATCTTACTATGTTTTTGTTTCTTTGAGTTTCTGTTTGAATTCTCCTATGTTACTCTCTATTCATTTGAATTTTGAATTTTGCAGCATGAGCTTCTGTAAAATCTATCAATTCTAAGTTTGGATTAACAAATTTACACATTGTGCAGTAAAATATCAAAACTAAAGCTATCTATCTTATAGGTGCAAATTGTAAATCTACTACATGTAGCATGTTTAGATCAACTTTACTTTCATCAGAATCAATTTTGAAATCTAAAAGCTACTCACAGAAACTTACCTAATTCTAGCTTGAGAATCAATTTTAGAAATATTTACAAACATGAACATCAGAACATGGTTTATTAGGGGAAAAGCAAAATCTGAAGACAAAGCTTCACGTTATAAGAATAAAGTTCAAGTGTTCAAGTGTTCAAGTGGGGGGTTTGAACTTTGAAGTTTTTTTTTTATTGATAAAGGCAGAGTATAACTGTGAGCCAAGACACTAGTGTTGTAATGGGTGAAAAAAACACCAGCACGGCAGCACACAACTATTTTAACTTGATCTTTTGCACACTAACAATATTCCTTCTATTCTTATTTTTTATTTATCTATAATCATTCTTTTTGACCAAGCTATTATTTTCATCATTTGACTAACAGGCCTACTTATTACCAAGATATGGGATAATTTTCACAGACACCATAACATACTATGGGTCAATTACTGAAATAATCGAGCTAGACTACTATGGTAGTTTTATGTTTGTGTTATTTAGATGTGATTGGTATCAAGTTGAAGAAGATAAATACGGATTGACTTGTGTTTATTTCAATAGGAGATGTTATGTGGATGAACCTTTTGTGTTGCCTACTCAAGTCCGACAATGCTTTTATATTGAAGATCCTTTTGATTCAAATAGGAATTATGTTATGAAGACCATACCAAGGGATCTTTTTAATATGGTTGATGAATTAGATTCAGATGCCTTGGAATCATGTCAAAGTGAGCCATTAGATCATGCAGTGAACCTTGCAACAGTTGATTCTGATTGCGAAGTTGAGTTGGTTAGGGATGATATGCCTCCAACAATTACTGAAAATCCGTTGCTTGAGTTAGAAGACTTTGATTTTGACATTCAATCTGAAGATTCTGATTTTGATGACACTTTGTTGGACTACATGGATTGATGTATCTTTGTCAATTTTTCCCCTTTGTACGATGTTAGTTTGAAGCTGTGATTACTTTACATTTGGTTGTGAATCTAATGCAAAATTTGACCAAGCCTAGTTTCATTTGCTTTGAGTTTTGGTGTTATTTGTGAGCTGAAGTTCTTTTAAACTGAAGTTTATAAATTTATTAACTGTAAATTTGTATATTTGCAATGTCTTTGAAGTTAACCTTTTGTTGGCTGTTTTGTTTGCTGCTAATTCAAGCTTCTGTTTCTGAAGCTGAGTTTTGGTATCTTATTCTTTGCTCTCTTGATGGTTTACTTTTATGTTATAATTTTGTTTTCCTACTGTTTACAAATGTGATTGATTATTTTTCTATTTTTTTGTAGGAAAATGAAAAGAAGAAGTGATTATGATCTCCAAGCTAAGACTAGTGCTGAATTGCTTCAGCTGTACAAAGTGAAATTGGAAGGTGCTAACAATTTGAAGAAAATGAAGGGGTCTAGTCAAATACAACAGCAAAAGAAAAACCAGAGCCAGCAAAGCGAAGATCAAAGGAAGAACCATGTGAGTTTTAGAAAATCAGTTCAAGTAGAAGAATCTTCCTCTATACAACAAAAAATACAGCAGCAGAGGCAGCAACCGGTGAACTCTACGAAATCTAACCAAGAGGATCATTCTGATGAACAAGGCTCCAAAAAAAAACATATGATGCAACCATTGAGCACTAGAATAGAACTACAAGCAACTAGATCTACTCAAATTCCAGGCATAAGAGAAGATCAAAGGAAGAACCATGTGAGATTTAGTACCAGAGGCACACTTTAGAGAGTTGATAGATTATTGGAGGCTTGAAGCAATTAAAGTAAGATATATATACCTACAGTTCTTTGATGTTTTGTTATTTTTTCATGTGTAATAATTTTTTAATATTAACACAGGAAATCAGTGCCAAAAATGCTAGAAATATAGCACAGCAGAAATGGAGACACCGAGTGGGGCCTATAAGCTTTGCTTGTATAAGGGAGAGATTGGTATATCATTGTCATTGCAATAAGTGGGCATTTAAATGTGTATGACTTTTCTGCTAAAATCATTGTCTTGATGCAGCGTGCAAGCAAAGAGGATGGAGAGAGCTCTACTCAAGCTGATATTTTCATTGAAACTCGTAAAAGCAAGAAAGGAAAAAAGGTGGATGAAGAAACAAATAATGTGATTGTAAGTTTCTTTCTTTGATTTATTTTTTTGAATATGATTATGCATATCCTCAACTAACATTACTTTTAAATTTGGTAGACAAAACTTCATGACTTGGTTGAAAATTGTGGTCAATCTTCTTCTGAAGCTTTTAAGCAAGTGTTTGGCGACGAAAGACCGGGGAGAGTGCGATGCTACGGGAGAACTATGACACCAAGTGTCTTCAAAAGGAATAATGAAATAGCTGAAATTGAGAAAAAACATGCGAAGGAAGTCCAACGTTTAACTGATAAGGTGCATGACATGGAGGCAAAGCATGAGGACATGGAGCGAAAATTTCAAATTCTTCTACGGACCATGCTGAACCATACTGACAACGCAGTTGATTTGGATCCTTTAGCTGCCTTGTTACTCCCCAGTGATGACAATGGCCCTCTATATTCATCTACATCTGTGCATGCTCCAAATAATCAAGAGGTAAAGTAGAGTTGCATGCTATTTTTCTCTTCTGATTTGATCTCTTTGTCATATTCATGGATTTATCATTGGGAGGCTTGGAAGATCCTCAAAGTTCTGTTGTTGTGTTTTGTAATCAAGAGGGATTTCACTATTTTCAGCAATGAAGATGCTAGTTCCTACCATATTCTTACTTTGGTTTGCTTAGTATTGAACAGTTGGCATGCCTGCCTAGTAGAAGCTGAAACATGACAACTAGTTTATTTTCTTATTCTAAGTCTGGTAATTGAATGTAAACTATTCATGTTCCCTTGTACAGAAGAAAGGCCACAATCATGGTGCAACGGCCGAGACGTATTTTCTCAATTCTTCGTCAAATGAATTAGGATGATATGGCCATCATTTTTCACTATGCTTCTTGATTGAATGTAAATTTTTTATTCTTGTTACACATGTTTTATGTACTTCACAGTGACTGATATATATGTATATATTTTTTGTTTGTAGCAAAATGATGGTGGCATGATGGCGGAAGAAGATGATGCTACACTTTGATGGTGGAATTTGGATCCTGTAGTTTGGATCTTTAGTTTGGATCTTTAGCTTATTAGTTTGGATTATTAAATTTGTTGGATTACATGGATTAAATTTTCCACTCCTTGTTGGATTACGTGGATTTAGATGGTTATGGAGGATTGCAAGATTCTATCTGATAATTTCTACACAAGTCAGTTGCTGCAGGTTAAAAGGAATTGCAACAAAGCTGCTGATTTTATGTCAAAATATGCTCTTTCTTTTGTTAATCATGTATGGTTCTCAATATGGGTCCATGCGGTCTAGGACAAATTCTGTTAGATGACTGTGGGGTTCCCTCTCAATTTCCATTTCAATGAATGAAATACTATTTTAATTAGCAAGTATATAATTGTATTCAATTTGATGACAATATTTTTTATGAATCTCCCCATATCAACAAAAGATCAATTTCCTTATAAAATAGAACATTTTCAACTGTTGACAAAAAAAATAACATTTTCAACTTCACTGCAAAAAGCTGTTCTCTTAGGTAGAAAAGGCAACGCTTCTGGTATAGCGAAATCTACCGCTACACTTTAAGATCTGTTCTAAAAAACATAAGAGAACGCTTTTCTCTAGTTATTTACGAAAACGTCCGCAAAAGTGTTTCCGTAGGGAAATTGGAAAAACGTTTCCCTATCAGATAAAGGGCTACGCTTTAACCCCAAGTGTTGCGCTATATTATGAAAAACGTTCTCTTAGGCTTAGGCAACGCCTCAGACGACCACACTTGCAAAAGCGTTTCCGAAACCAAAGGCAACGCTTTTTTGGGATTAGGAAACGCTTTTCGAGCGTTGCTGTAGACCCAAAATGTTGTAGTGTATACATGACATGATTGAAACTAGCCAAATTATTTATGCTAAGTAGTAAGAACTTTAATAGTATATACTAACTAAGCGACAACCATAACAAAGACAAATAGTATATCAATAGTATCCTGGTACAAGCAGGTACGATCCTGGTGGACCCTAGAGGTCAATAGACTCAGCAAGCTCTAGTCCTTGATCAAAGCTACCACGCACGTGGAGAATTTAGTATGGGACCAGAGCTTAGTTACTGACACAGTCATATGAAATGGGATTCTTTTTCCTCCGTCGATGTTTTTCTTTATAAGCTCCTCCGTCGATGTGCCTTGGTATCTTTGAGTATCTTTTCAGGGAAGCTTTTAAAAATATGGCTAAGATATTGGTGTTCACTAGGGTGGACCATTTATATTTTGGTCCACCCATGCACCATCCTTAAACACAATTGGATTAGAGAATTTTAAAATATTCTTTAGATTAACGGTTAGAATTCACTGAAGACTAAAAGGGTAAAAATGTAAAGTGTTATATCATTATCTCCCTTTTCCCGGTGAAACAACCTCCATAGCCGATCCAAACCATGCCTTCTTCAATCTCTTCATCATCATTCTCAAATAATTTCAGATCCATCATTCATGCAATTTAAATTACTGATTCCAGAAATCAATTCTAGAAACAAATGAAGCAATCCCAAAATAAATTCCAGAAATTAAAATAACCAGATCTTAAATAATTCCACAATATATACCAGAAATCAATTCCAAAAATCAATTCATACATAAAACTGAAAATAACCCAAAAATTACATGGCTAAATTTGGAGATGAACAACTCAAAATCATCCCCCTGAATTGAAAACGTGGTAGCAGCGGTGGAGCTTTTCCATTGTGTCAAGATGAAGCATTTGCTGGATATATGTTTCCTCATGTTTTCCACAAATGGTTTTTGACCACAGACATGGTAGTTTCATGAGAACTAGGTCCACATCACATCTTAATACGTAATTTCTCAATTGCCCAAACTCCTAAATAAAGACTAAACACCTCTTTCCTTCTTCTCCTTTCTCTGAAATCAGCTTCTATTGATCTCGCTTTCTCCTACCACACCACTCTCACTCTCTGATAATTCCCCACTCGCGTGGGTTCCAAAATCCACGCTCAAAATTCTACCAGTGGTGATTGTGTTCATGTTGGTTTCAGTTGTAATTGGAGAAATCCAAGCTTGTTTTCTTTCAGATTAACCCAGGTGGGAAAAGGTAAAGGGAGGAGGGAGAGGAAAAAGGTAAAGGAAAGGAGGAAAGACAAAATTACCCTCTGGTCCACCGATGGACCAGAAAATAACTAGTGCACCCTAGTGGGCACCTAAGATATTGAGGAATTTTTTTATATTTAGTAAATTGATTTCATGATTTCAATTCGCGTATCTCGAATGATACCTTAAATCGGTATAAGTTTTATTAATCTTTAAATGATACAATTTATTTTTCTAATATATAAAAAAATATTTAAAAAAAATCGCATGTGATGACACAAAAAGGATCAGATTTTTAACTTATGATTCTCATTCTAATCATTTTTTTTGTTACATAGGAAATTTAAAGAACAAACAAACTAGACTAAAACATCCTGGCAAAGGAAAGATACAATATTGGAAGGTGGAAACTTTCAAACTTGCCTCCTACAGCCCACCCGAGTTGCGTACTTAGCTAACTCATCCGCCACTTATTTCTTTCAAGAGGAACATGGCTAACTGAAATACTCCAACTCCGATTGAGTAATTCTTGAGCTTGTTGAATCACTAAGCTATGCCAAAGGCGAGAGACATCATGAACTCCATTCACAACCTTCACCACTTCTGCACAATCGTAGAAGCAACGAACTGCCTAAAATCCAAGCTCCCACACGTGTTGCATTCTAATCATATTTAAGCTTGTCAATAACATTTCATTATTAATTTAATTTAAAATATTATAATATTTTTGCATAAAATCAGTTGTTATATTTTTAGTTTACAAATAAGTTTACATTGAAGAAATTTTATCATATTTCAAATATTAAATATCTGAGACTCTTTAAATATTTATAAAAAAACCTAAAGTGGGTGCATGTTATGTTTTTTCGAGGAAACAATGGTCCGAAACTCAAATATTGGTGGATGAAGATGGTCATAGTGGGGTGGGTTCAAGATTTTAATAATGCAACAAGAATAATGTTGGTTCAACTAAATTTAGGTTTAATAATTTCCTAAACGAGCGATCAATCAAGAAAGTGATTTTATTCCTCAATGCAGGTTCTCAAGACGCTAAAAAAAAACTCTTAGTGATTGCAGTTATGAGGCTGAGGACGGCGTAGTTAAGGGTAACTAATGTAATGGAGAAAAACGGATGAATGAAGATTTCAGCAGCTAGAAATAAAGACATAAACGAATAATTCAAAGCTAGGATAAATGAATAAATTAAAGACTTGTAAAAGTGAAGGAAACAAATATAGAAACTAATGTAGTATTTGACCCAACTTTTTTATAGCTTTTAAGTTACTTTTAAGTTTAAGCTCAAAAAAAAAAGGTTTAAAAAAAAACAGAAGTTATTTGTCAGTTTATATTTTTTTATAGCTTAAAACCTACTTTTAAAATAAAAACTGGTTCGCAAAATACTTGTATATATATATATATATAAACTAAGTTAAATAAAAATTCAAATACAACCTCATCCTGTACCTAAAAAAAAATACAACCACATTAAGATGATGGGTATTCAGACTACGAAGAGCTCACAAATTAAATCTCCATGTCACGACTCACGAATCACATGTTAATGGTTTATAGTTTGTTTATCAAGGACCATGATTTCTGTTCTATAAAAAAAAACGAAATTAAAGAAGAAGCCAAGGTCGATTCCCACAGTTCCAAAATATCTGGATATCCCAAAACTCACGCTCCCTCTCTCCAATTTGAAACAATACCTTGACACTCTCAACAGCTTATTAGAAAAAAGTTCATTCATTTAACTTTTTTCTTTAAAGTTACTTTTTTATATTTCTTTGTAAAAAAATAAGTTACTTTTGAAGGTATGAAAAACGATAGAAAGGGGGGGGTTTGAATAGCGATTTCAGATAAAACTTTTCCCACTTGAGATTTTAACAAATCTCTCAAACAAAGAATGCAAAGTGCTAAGATAAGAGTTGAGGAAAGCACACAATGATTTTATCCTAGTTCACTTGATAAATCCCTCAAGCTAATCTAGTCCACCCGTTAAGGTGATTTCTTCCTTCTTAGAATGAAGGCAATCCACTATTCAGAGTTTGTAATAACTGCACTAGCAACCTTCTCAGTGACTAACAATACAATGAATTAGTAAACACTAAGATTCACTCTCTTAGTCTTCTCAAGGATTCTGACCAACCTTGGTCCCTTAACGAAAAACAAACTAACTATTTGAATGTTGAGTTTACAATAAAATGCTTCTCAGAAAGCTAAGGTAAACACAATAAGATCGGTTTGAAGAAATATTGCTAAGAGAATATAAATATTGCTTGAGCTTGAACAAGGTTTCTTAAGCGACATCTTTCAACTTCAGCCTCTTTATATACTCCAAGGATTAGGGTTGTATCCGTTACATGGATTGCTACCGTTGGAGGGCAAATCTGTAACTTCCAGATTCTGCTATGGCTGAACGTCTTAGGTAAGGTCGTCAAGGTAGTACAATTGCTTTTGTACTTGGATAGCGACATGACCTTTATCCTAGTTGACTTCTGATCAGAGCGACGCTTCATGTTGGAACTTGTGAAGCTTGGTGATCAGAGTTAGAGGGAAGCTTGGATCCTCTGACCTTCGTAACTTCTGCTTCTGGACCTCAGAGTAGAAAGTACTTGGTCTTCAGAGCCATCTTACTCTTGGACTTCAGAGTCTTCATTTCTCAGCTTCTGGACCTTCAGAACTTCTGATCCTTCAGAGCCTCTGGACCTTCAGAGCTTCTGGACCTTCAGAACTTCTGGTCTTCAGAACTTCAAGTGATCTGAATCCATATCAGAGCTTGTAAACTTCAGAACTTCTGAAGCATATACTACTGTTCAAAAGAACATAGTGAGTGCGAAAGCGTTGCATCGGTTACTCTTTGGGCATAGTGTTTCTGATAAGTGTGAGTATTGACCAGAGTCAGAGCCTGTCACATAAACACTCAGAAAACAACGTTAGAGTACCATAATTGTTCATACACAATAGTTAACATGTAATCATCAAAACATAGAGTTGTACTACATGATCAAATCTTGATCTTACAATCTCCCCCTTTTTGATGATGACAAAACCAAGTATTTTGATGAACAATTCGTAAACTATAAACTGAATTCACTAAGAGTTTAGAGAGTAGAGATAAAATTATCCTGAGATGAATGGTTTATGTTGCTCATTCTGAATCCAAGTCACAGCTTGATTCTGAGGTTAGCTCCCCCTGAATCTAAGACTTAATGAAAACATTAGTAACATATAGATTCTGAGCTAAATAATAAAAGAGATCAGAGTGAGAATTTATGACATAGATAATATGTGAATATCAGAGCGCATAAATATTCAGAGTCATGAGCAAGGTAAAGGTAACAAAGTCAACCGATTGAGCATAAGATCACTTCAGAAGAAGTGAAAATGTATTCCTTGTATGTGCCCAGTGACAAATCTATGGTCATAAAGGTGGAACTCTTGAATTCTCTAAAAGAAAAAGAAATCACACTAACACAGCTTACACATCGAAAACTGGGTTGTACTCCCCCTTTTTGTCATAAGCAAAAAGAATGGGGTGTGAAAAACTTAGTTTGAAGTACAAGGTACTCCCCCTTAGAGAAGGTCTAAGTTTAAAAGACGGAGAAAATAAAAAGATTAAAGAAAAAGTGTTTAATTAATGCATATGCAGAAAATTAAATGAGATAGTGGAACGTTTACCACCGGCCAAGGAGTTAAAGGTAAGCAGTTGTTTCCAATGAATAATCCTCGAGAAACTGCTTCAGCAATAACTTCTGGAGACTGAACTGAGCTTATAAATAGCG
The DNA here is from genome assembly GCF_012489685.1 of Lotus japonicus. Lineage (NCBI taxonomy): Eukaryota > Viridiplantae > Streptophyta > Magnoliopsida > Fabales > Fabaceae > Lotus > Lotus japonicus. Next base: position 42,115,170 of record NC_080043.1, read on the forward strand.
GTTAAAGCATAACAGTCTTCACATCTCATCTGCTTCTGAAATCAACATTGCAATGGCATCCTACATAGCTTGTATCGAAGAACTAAGGAAGAAGGCCTATGATGAAGATCTCTTCATCAATGTGTGGCATCCAGAGGATCCGAGTGTCTATAGTCTGACAAACCAGCTATTAGGCATGGGCCTAAGTCCAGAAATGGACGACATCCTTAGAGGGTTCCTTGCTTTTGTAAAGGAGCTTCAAGAACTTTTCCAGCGGGAGCTGGATAACTCTGGCAAGATACAAGCGGTGGAGACTACACTGGAGACCATGGCGGAAGGTCCTGAGAGGCAGGAAGTGTGCCAGAGCTTGGTCCAATTAGAGTATAGGCAGCATCGTCTGGAGCTTGAGAAAGCAGCGATGCGCAGGCAGTGTAGATCTTTGAGGAAAAATCCTCCTTTTTGAATGTATGAATGTAAATGTATGAGTGATTTTAATAAAAGAAGCTTGTTTGTTGATTAATGCATATGTGTAAAATGAAGTAATAATGAACAAGTAATTATGCAAACACATAAGAAAAAAAATAGTATGATAAAAAGAACAGAGTTAAAGAAAAGAAATTATAATAACATAGTAACAGAGTAATAAAATCAGAAGAAAAGAGAGTTCCTAAACTAAGGTTTAGTTGTCCTCTTCAGAATTTCTGTGCACATCTCTTGAAGACTCTGGAGAAGAGCTTCTTGAGAATCAAGTCTTCCTTCAATAAGGTAAAGTCTGGAGACTGGCTGAACTAGAGCAGACGGAGCAGCTTGATTAGAGTGAGGAGCTCGTGCAGAGGTTGAGGGGATGTCTGTGACCGGAACAGGAGCGAGCATTTGAGCTTTAAGGGCTGCAGCCTCAGCTTCTAACCTTACAGCTTGTTCCAGAGCATCAAGCCTAGCAGACTTACGTAGAGCTGTTTCTAGCCTTGCAGCCACTTCTGCTCGCTATTTCTTCTTTCTTGTCTCTTCTATTTTAGTGTAGAGTTTTTCCCTTAAGCGCCTTTCATGTAGAGCTTGTTTTCTTTTGTTTCTGGCTTCAAATCTCTGTCTAACAGCATTTATTCTGGCCTCTCTTTCTTCATTGTAGTGTAACATCATCTCATCAATCTGGTCATGCATCCAATTGCACAGACGATCCCAGTCTTCAGCAACCAAGTTGGGTTTCTCACTGTGGTCAGTTTGACCATACAAGTTGGGAATGCGTGTTGATGCTTGATCATGAAATAAGTTGAGGCAACTAAGCAGAGTGTCTAGTTTAGGGTAAGTGTATGGGATGATGGACAGATTGGTTTCAGGTGAGGGAGGATGATTACCGCTAGTGGCTTCAGAGGTACCTTGAGGAGATCCAATATTCAGAGTTTTAGGAACATTGGTATTGGTCTCAGGGTTTTGGTTTGAAGTGCCAGTGTCAACATTAGGAAACTCAAAATCAACAGATTTGACTAAAGAGAGATTTGAAAGGGACACTTTGGAGAAATCCTTTTCCTTCTGAGGAGGAGGAGAAGAAGGAGGAGAGGGAGGAGGAGGTGGTGCTGAGTTCAGAGGGACCGCATTGATTGGAAAATCAGGAGCAACCAGAGGTTCTGGTCTAGGTCCAGGATAGCGGTTTGGACTTGGAACATTGATGAAATGCTCAGGAATCTCTGAGATCCTTTCACTTGCAATTTGAACGAATTGGTGATTAGATTCAAATTTGTTGGATGGTGAGGAAAATGGAGTAGTGGTAGGAAAAGAAACAGATGGAGCGGGAGAGAGATTTTCTCGATCAGAGTGATCAGGTGATTTTGGTTCAGAGTCTGGCTTTTTAGAGGTTTGTGTTTCAAAAGCTTGTGTTTCAGAGGCTTGTGGATTATATGGAAGTATAATAGGTGAGGTTGGTTCAGAGGGTTTAGGATTTTGAAGCATTTTTCAGAGGGATTCTTCATCAATGGAAGGTTTTTTTTTGAACAGCTCAATGGAAGGTTGAAAGAATGAAGGCCTAGGTGGTGAGATGTGAGTGGTTGTTTGGACAACAGGTGTGGATTCAGGAATAGGAGAAGGTAAAGCTAAGGTTGGAGTGGGGTTAGACACAACATCAACAACATCAGATTCATCTTCATCAGTAAGAACAATGAACTTGCTTGAATTCCTGACTGAAGATCTGGTAACTCTGGAAGTAATTGCTGCTCGAGTAGGTTCCAGCTGAATAACCTTTGTAGCAATTCTGACCTTCTTTTTCTTCTTCTGAGGTGGTTGCTCATCATCATCACCATCAGAGTCATCCTTTGTTTCAGTAGTATCCTCTTGCTTCCTCTTGGTCTTCTTCTTCTTGGGTGATTCAAAATCAGGAGCGTCTGGCAGAACTCCGAAGAACTCATCCACATCAATTTCAAAGCCTTGCCTCTTCAGATCATCAAGATAGTACATGATTGCCTCTGGATCATCAGCCTTTGACCAGAGGGGGTAGTCTATGAGAGAGACTCTTCTTTGCCTGACTTCATCTATTGTGGCAGCAGATTCAGCTTCAACTTTCATATCTATCAGACCCATCTTCTTCATTGATGTAGGAAAGAAAGCATCTCCAACAATAGTTGAGAGATCTTTAGTGCATCCTGCTTTGGTCAGAGCTTCTATCAACTTGCTCTCAATGAAGAAATCAGATAGTAGCCTTCCAAAAGGAATGTACTTAATTGTAGGCTTGGTTGAGGCTGCAGTTGTTCTCGACTTTCTGATGGAGTCCTTGAGATAGGTGAACAAGAAATAAGGAAGACATATTTTCTTGTGAGGCTTAATGAAGTACAGCATCACCTTCTGAATGAAGTTGATATAATCTGGAGAACTTCCCTTTGGTCTGGGATTGAAACATTTAAGTATGATCTTGTGCCACATCCTTAGATCAGGATGAAGATCTTTTGTCTTGCAATCACCTTTACCTGGTTTCCAGGTAGAGTACAACACCTTGTTGATTTTGTCTTTGGTTCCCTTTGTCTTGGGTTCGCTTGTCTGGAACCTGTAGCCATTGATGGTTTCTGCACCTAGAAGTAGAGCAATATATCTCTCAGTGATGATGATCTTTTTGCCCAGCACGTAAGAAACCACTTGAAGATCATCACAATCAGCATGTTTCCAGAATTCCTTCACCAATTTGTAGAAGACTGGACCGGTAAGTCTAGAGAAGTACCCTTCCCAGCCTTGAGCTTGCACTACAGGACGAAGATCAAACTCATTTGCAGCAATGCTGTTGAGGTCAAAACGCATTTATGAAAGAACCTGAAGTTCTTCTGGAGGATAATTGCAGGTAACTGCACAACCTCTCTGAGCAATTGGAATGACATTCCCAGTTCCTTGATTTGCAGCTTGAGTAGACTCAGTGGATCTTGAACGAAGAGTCGGACCAACTTGACCCGTTGGAAGACCCACTACTAAATTCGGAAACACTCTTCCATCAGCAGAATCAACACTTTCTGATCTATCCATGGTGATGAAGGTTTGGATAGAAAGAAGGATGATCGAAAGAGAGAAGAGAGAATGGTAAAAAGGAGGTTTAGGTTTTTGCAAATAAGAGAGAGAAGCAAAAATAGAGAGTGGTGGAGAATGTGTGTGCGTAGTGGTTTTGAAGGTAACCATTGGTGGTTATAGAACAAAAGTAAAATCAACGGCTAGAAATTAGAGACATGAATATGAACAGTTAATACACAAAACACACGGTGGAGAATAAGCACATCAACACTCATCACAATAGATTGTCCGGAGGGGCACAAGGAACGAGGCATTAGGATGAACTGACACACGTTTGCTGTCTTGTCTCAGAGTAAGCACCAATGGGTACTCAGCATCTGACAAGGTTACCTTCTGAACTAGACAACTTCTGATAGAGAAGCATCATAACCAGAGGTTCTGATCCATCTTCATACTGGACATAAGTCCATATTCAGATTTTTCAGTATAAAATTAAATCTATCCTCTACTAAGGGCTTTGCAAAGATATCTTCCCATTGATGGTCAGTATCAACAAACTTCAGAAGAAGTACGCCCTTCTGAACATAATCTCTAATAAAGTGATACTTTACCTCAATGTGCTTGGCCCTTGAATGTAAGATTGGATTCTTACTGAGTGAAATAGCAGCAGTATTGTCATAGTAAATTGGAATATTGCTCTAAAGGATTTGATAATCTTCTAATTAATGTTTCATCCAGAGCATCTGAGTGCTGCAAATAGCTGTTGAGATATATTCTGCCTCTGCAGTGGATAGTGCAATAGTTGACTGCCTCTTGCTTGCCCATGAGACTAAATTACTTCCCAGAAATTGACAATTTCCAGAAGTACTTTTCCTTTCAGTTCTATCTCCAGCATAATCAGCATCACAGTAACCTGAAAGCTTATACTCTGATGTTTTCTTATACATCAAGCCAAGGTTAGTGGTACCTTTCAGATATTTGAGAATTCTATTAACAACAGTTAAGTGAGTTTCTCTCGGATCTGATTGGAATCGAGCACATAAGTGTACACTAAACAGAATATCTGGTCTAGATGCAGTTAAGTATAGAAGTGAACCTATCATACCACGATAGAGCTTCTAGCACACTTTGCTACTAGCATCTTCTTTCTCCAGAATGCATGTAGGATGCATTGGAGTCTTAGCAATTGTAGATTCTGTCATATTGAACTTCTTCAGAAGTTCCTTTGTGTACTTACTCTAATGGATGTAAGTTGCTTCTGGTTTTTGATCAACTTGTATTCCCAGAAAATACGTAAGTTCTTCCATCATACTCATTTCAAATTCAGCTTGCATCATCTCAGAAAATTCCTTGCAAAGAGATGGATTAGCAGATCCAAATATAATATCATCAACATAAATTTGCACAATTAAGATATCATCTTTGTAAGTTTTGCAAAAGAGAGTTGTATCTACTTTACCCCTTACAAACTCATTTTCCAGAAGGAATGAGCTTAGTCTCTCATATCATGCTCTGGGAGCTTGCTTCAGACCATAGAGAGATTTCTTCAACTTGAAGACATGGGTAGGGCTCTTCTCATCTTCAAAACCAGGAGGTTGGTGCACATATACTTCTTCAGAGATATATCCATTCAAAAAAGCACTTTTAACATCCATCTGATGAAGAATTATGTTGTGATTCACTGAGAATGAAATCAGCAGTCTGATAGCTTCCAATCTTGCTACTGGAGCAAACGTTTCAGTATAATCTATCCCTTCTTGCTGTCTGTAGCCATGAGCAACTAGCCTTGCTTTGTTTCTGACTACTTCCCATTTCTCATTGAGCTTGTTTCTGTAGACCCATTTGGTTCCAATGATGTGAACACCTTTGGGTTTCTGGACAAGATTCCAGACATCATTCTTGGAGAATTGATTCAGCTCTTCTTGCATAGCTAGAATCCAGTCCTTGTCTTGAAGAGCCTCATCAACAGACTTTGGCTCAATCAGAGAGACCAATCCTTTCAGACTTAGTAAAGTCTCTTCAGAGGGTCTGAATGCAGATCTGGTTCTGACTGGTTCATCTTTGTTCCCCAGAATCAACTCCTTAGGATGAGAGGCAATGATTCTACTCTTCTTCTGAAGCTGTGAATCAGAGGGACCAGCTGCCTCTGGATCATCTGCCTCTGGCTCAGCTTGCTCTGGAGCTTTGCCTTTATCAGAAACAGTTATGCTCATATCTGCAAACTTATCAGCTAGCTTTGACTTGTCAGAGTCAAGCTTATCATCAAATCTAACGTGAATAGATTCCTCAATAGTTTTAGCATCAGTAATAGACATTTAGAAGATTTAGAATCAAATTTATGCAATCTATCCTTAGTATTCAGAACATAGCAAACACAACCAAAAGGATGGAAATAAGAGATGTTGGGCTTTATATTCTTCCACAATTCATAAGGAGTCTTATTCAGAATTGGTCTAATAGAGATTCTGTTCTGAACGTAACATGCTATGTTTACTGGCTCGGCCCATAAGTGCTTTGCCATGTCAGTTTCCTGAATCATGGTTCTAGCCATCTCTTGAAGAGTTATATTCTTCCTCTCAACAACACCATTTTGTTGAGGAGTTCTAGGACAAGAGAAATCATGTGATATCCCGTAGGAATCAAACAGACTCTCAAACTTGTCATTCTTAAACTCTCCACCATGATCACTTCTGACACGCACAATCCTGCAACCCTTCTCGTTTTGCACTTGGGCAACAAAGGTAGAGAACACGGAATGAGACTCATCCTTGCGGGATAAGAATTTTACCCATGTCCAGCGGCTATAGTCGTCAACAATGACCCCCCATATCTCTTGCCACCTATAGACTCAGTTTTCACTGGTCCAAACAGGTCGATATGTAGAAGTTCCAACGACCTTGAGGTGGAAACAACATTCCTTGCCTTGAACAGGACTTTTGTAAATTTGCCTTTCTGACATGCTTCACAAAGAGCGTCTGAAGAGAACTTCAGAGTGGGTAAGCCCCTGACAAGGTCAAGCTTACTCAGTTGAGAAATCTTTCTCATACTGGCATGCCCTAACCGTCTATGCCATACCCATTGCTCCTCATTAACAGAAAGAAGACACTTTACTTTCTGAGTTTCCAACTCAGACAATCTGATCTTATAAGTGTTGTTCCGCCTCTTGCTGTTTAACAGAACAGAGCCATCGATCTGACTTACAGCCCTGCAAGACTTTTGATTAAAAATAACATCATAACCCTTGTCAGCTAATTGACTTATTGATAATAAGTTGTGAGTTAAACCATCTACCAACAGAACATTATCAATGCATGGACTATTATCTATACCAATAGTTCCAGAACCAACAATTTTACCCTTCTCGTTACCACCAAAGCCAACTTCGCCTCCAGCTTAAGTTTTAGCTCTTGGAATATACGCCTTTCTCCTGTCATGTGTCGCAAGCATCCACTGTCCAGATACCATGATTGGTGTTTCAGTGGAGCGATCAAGGATATCTGCAACATAGATAATCTTATCCTTAGGTACCCACTTTCTGGGCCCTTTCTTGTTAGTTACCTCAGATGTTCTGACAACCTTAGGTTTCTCAACATGATAACGTAAAGAAATTTGAGCATGATACTTAGTCATAGAGAAGGTTCCCTTTTTGAGAGGGGGGTTAGCAACTTTAATAGGTAATGGTTCAGGCAATATAGTACCAGAGGGTACAAAATGTTCATATAAAGATTTTGCCTTAGGCATAGGAGGCTGATTTCTACTGGGTCTAGAATAGCCAATGTCATACATTCCATTTCTGCTTACGCCATAGATCATTGAAGCCATTAAGCTTCTGTCTACGCTTTTAGCCAGGAATCTTTGAAAAGATTTTTCATATTTAGATTCTTTCTTACTATCAGAGGCATCACAAGCAACAACTTCTTCTAACTTAACAATCTGATTTTTGAGTACAGAGTTAGAGTTTACTAAAGCATGATTATTTTCTTTTAATTCAGAAATACTTTTCTCATGTTCAGTAGAAGTCTTAGAAACAGCAGAGAAATCCTTTTTTAACTTTTTATGCTTAGTCAAGAGAGAGTTATATTTATCCATAATTTCAGACAAAGCATCTTTAAGTTCAGAGGTTGAGAAAGAAGCGAATACCTCATTTTCATCATCAGAGTTTAGATCTTCCTCTGATGCAGGTTCAGAGTTAGTTGCATATTTTGACTCTGCTTCTTTGTTCTTGACAATAGCCATGAGTCCTTCAACAACTTCTCCATCAGAATCAGCTTCTTCTGACTCTGAGTCATCAAAAGTCACCATCAGACCTTTCTTAGCTTTGAAATGCTTCTTTGGCTTTTTGTCCTTTTTCAGCTTTGGACAATCACTTTTGTAGTGCCCTGATTCTTTGCATTCGTAGCAAGTGACTTCCTTTGATGAAGACTTCTTCTGACCAGATGAAGATTCATGCTTTCCTTTGGCCTTTGCTGAGCCTCTGTACTTGCTTTGCCTGTGCTTCCAGATGCGGTTGAGCTTTCTGGAGATCAAGGTTAGCTCATCTTCATCAGAATCTTCAGAGGTTTCTTCAGACTCTTCCACAGCTGCTTGGAGAGCTTTAGCCTTTTCAGATTTGGATTTCAGGGCTATGGACTTCTTCCCGTGCTTCTGATGTTCAGCACGATCTAACTCATGACACTTCAGCATGCTTATGAGTTCTTCCAGACCCAACTGTTCAATGTCTCTTAAAAACGTCAGAGAAGTTATCAAGGGCACCCAGCTTTCAGGAAGACCTCTAAGAACCCTCATAACATGATCAGCAATGATGTAGCTTTTGTTGAGGGGTCTTATTCCAGCAATAATCAACTGGAATATGGAAAACATATCCTCAATGGATTCATCAGGTTCCATTTGGAAGGATTCATACTTCCTGATCAAAGACAACGCCTTTGTCTCTTTCACCTTTTTGTTTCCTTCATGTGTCATCTTCAAGGAGTCAAAGATAGACTTAGCATACTCACGATCTGTTATCTTCTAGTACTCTTCATAAGAGATAGCGTTGAGAAGAATGGTTCTTGCTTTGTGATGTAACGAGTACAACTTCTTCTGCTCAACTGTCATGTTTTCTCTAGAGATCTTCTTGCCAACATCATCAACTAGACGCGTGTAGCCATCCACTATGATATCCCAGAGATCTGCATCGAAGCCCAGAAAGAAACTTTCGATTCTATCTTTCCAGTACTCAAATCTTTGTCCATCAAAGACAGGAGGCTTTGCACTGTAAAAATCCTTTTGCACATCATTGGTGGTAGCCATCTTAGTTTTTCACACCGGCCCGGATCGCTGAACACTGTTAGGTGTGGTAATCAGAACTTGCGCTTTGATACCAATTGAAGGTATGAAAAACGATAGAAAGGGGGGGTTTGAATATCGTTTTCAGATAAAACTTTTCCCACTTGAGATTTTAACAAATCTCTCAAACAAAGAATGCAAAGTGCTAAGATAAGAGTCGAGGAAAGCACACAATGATTTTATCCTGGTTCACTTGATAAATCCCTCAAGCTAATCCTGTCCACCCGTTAAGGTGATTTCTTCCTTCTTAGAATGAAGGCAATCCACTATTCAGAGTTTGTTACAACTGCACTAGCAACCTGCTCAGTGACTAACAATACAATGAACTAGTAAACACTAAGATTCACTCTCTTAGTCTTCTCAAGGATTCTGACCAACCTTGGTCCCTTAAGGAAAAACAAACTAAGTGTTTGAATGTTTGGGTTTACAATAAAATGCTTCTCAGAAAGCTAAGGTAAACACAATAAGATCGGTTAGAAGAAAGATTGCTAAGAGAATATAAATATTGCTTGAGCTTGAACAAGGTTTCTTAGGCGGCATCTTTCAACTTCAGCCTCTTTATATACTTCAAGGATTAGGGTTGTATCCGTTGCATGGATTGCTACCGTTGGAGGGCAAATCTGTAACTTCCAGATTCTGCTATGGCTGAACGTCTTAGGTAAGGTCGTCAGGATAGTACAATTGCTTTTGTACTTGGATAGTGACATGACCTTTATCCTAGTTGACTTCTGATCAGAGCGACGCTTCATGTTGGAACTTGTGAAGCTTGGTGATCAGAGTCAGAGGGAAGCTTGGATCCTCTGACCTTCGTAACTTCTGCTTCTGGACCTCAGAGTAGAAAGTACTTGGTCTTCAGAGCCATCTTACTCTTGGACTTCAGAGTCTTCATTTCTCAGCTTCTGGACCTTCAGAACTTCTGATCCTTCAGAGCCTCTGGACCTTCAGAGCTTCTGGACCTTCAGAACTTCTGGTCTTCAGAACTTCAAGTGATCTGAATCCATATCAGAGCTTGTAAACTTCAGAACTTCTGAAGCATATACTACTGTTCAAAAGAACATAGTGAGTGCGAAAGCTTTGCATTGGTTACTCTTTGGGCATAGTGCTTCTGATAAGTGTGAGTATTGACCAGAGTCAGAGCCTGTCACATAAACACTCAGAAAACAACGTTAGAGTAACATAATTGTTCATACACAATAGTTAACATGTAATCATCAAAACATAGAGTTGTACTACATGATCAAATCTTGATCTTACAACTTTGTATGTTATATTGACAATTTGATTGTGTATTTATACAAATATCTCTATCACTATTTAAGGGAGACTTCGACTAACTACAACTTCCACTCGGACATCTAACCACTAACCCATCACTACTATCGTGGGGTTTTGATGTCTTCTCCCTCATAGTCAGCTTGGAAGACTAATCTCATATGTATCAATTGGCTCCTGGTATCAACTAGTCATACTTTAAAGGAGAGGACCCATATCCAATATCTCACGTGATAAACCCTAGATTGAGTATATTTTTTAAACACATTCTTCTTTCCAGACCTAGGTTAATGTTTTTTGTCCACAAATCTTGTCCATATGGATGATTCTCTTTATTTGGTTTTCTTGTTCATTCATGTTAGCCGCTAGTTCTCATGCCTCGGTTGTCATGCCAACGCTAGCCTTTGTATTATGACTAACTTGTCTTCTCAACCACCAATATAGCCGTTGCAAATTTTGTACGTGCCAACGTAGTTTCCCCCCTGCATTCTTGTGGTCATCGTGAAAGGCAGGAAAAAGAAAGCTAGAGACAATAGCGGTGCATCACAAGCCCGATTGTTGATACCTTCAATTCATTACACTGTCAATACCTGTTGGGCCTACACACTCAGGATCATATTGAATTCCCACTTAGGATGAAGGAGTTTATAACCTAGGGAGACCATCGTCCATGACTCCATGCTAGCTTTTCTTATAATAAATACCCTCAGCATATTCGGGGCTGACCTTTTAACATGCTAAATTGCAGTCATTTTTCAATTGATCCCAAATCTCAATACTTAATATTCTTGGCAAAGAAAATGAAATATGTGACATTAAAAACTTATACTTATGCGAGCTTGCTTTGTCGGTTGGACTTGCTTACAAAATTCCTTGGTGTTCAAATGATAATCACTTTGGTAGAAGTTATATTATGTGGAAAGCCCAATCTTCTAGGCCCAAAATCATAAGCCCAAGACCCAAATGACTGGACAATTTTATTTGATGTTTTAAGTGTGATTTTAATTTGACCAAAAAGAAAAAAAGTGTGATTTTAATTCTTTAAAAAATGTGTGATTTTAGTTTGCTCCTAGAACATTATGTGAGAAGAGCAGTGCTATATAGCACGACAGGATTTAGCACGAGAGTGCACGAGCAGCAGTTAGTGGCGGTTTAAAACCCCCACGAGTTTCCGGTGCCAGGAAAAAACGCAAGGTTTACACATTTCTGGCGGTTTTAAATCGCCACTAATTTGTAGTGCCAGAAAAAACCGCAAACGATACACATTTCTTGTGCTCCCATCGTCCTTACATTCTCGTGCACTCTATCATTATCCTTTTTCTTAAGCTTTTTTTAGGAAAATAATCACCTCATGTTAGAAGCACCTTCTTCATGTTTATTATTTTTGTTGCAAAATGACACTACAGAAGTTTAAACATCTAGCACAGTTAATTATTTTTCTTCTCTTTGGTTAAGTAGGAGAATTGAACTACACTTGTCGAAGCAAAACTATGCTACCATATAAAATTGAGGGAACATGCCCCCCCTTCACTTCACGTTGCAGATCCAATTTTCAATGCGGCATTGCCGATGAAGCTGATCCAATTTTCAGAACAACAATATAATTCCGTTGACAAATCGCGCGGATCATTGTCTATACTCTTACAGTATTTTAATTTTAGGATATAGTTTCGAGAACGGGTGATTTTTGTTCATATAGCTTTGATTACTCTAATTAAGTCTTCTCTAGACTCTACCTTAAAATTTGAATAAATTGGTTTAAATAGTAATTTATCATTCAATAACTAATTGAAAAAATAACATATCATAATTTTTGATGCATAAAGTAACATAAATCGTGTTAACATGTCATTGACATAAAAAAAATAAAAATTGTTCATTAGATTGCAAATTAATGTCAACCATATTTGTTCAATTTTAAATTTGGAGTGACTGTTCCCGAAAGATAACTCTACCGGTAAGAGCTGAGTGACATATGGGTTGGGGAGAGAAAGGTCCAGGAACCAAGGGTAAAGTGACTTAATCAGATGTAAAGAAAGCAAGGAAGTGACTTAATTGGAACGATATAAACTATGGTAGTTAGATGGGCTAGGCGTGCTCCACCGTTGGGGGTGGTGAAGGTGAATACGGATGTGGCAACCACTGCTACTGGTACGTGTGGAATGGGTATTGTACTATTAGCGGGCTTACAGCCTTTGTATTATGTGGGCTTACCGAATTTGTACTATTAGGCCAGGCGACCCATGACCCGAACGGGTCAAAACTTCATAATATATAAAGAGGACACCGCCCATGCGGTGGGGGGCCGATACTTTTTACTCATTTTGTTACTTTGCCTTGTTCTACTTTTGTTGCCTAATTGCTTAGCCCTAACCGAAGATTTAGACGGGAACATTGGCGCCCACCGTGGGGCCGAGGAATTCAATCCTAGGCTTCAAACTCACTAAAAATGGTGAATCGATCTGGAGCAAATGGAAGGGACAATCATGTTAACCATGAAAATGTTCCGCCCGACATTTTGCAACAGATCATGGCGGATCTAACTGATCTCCGCCAACACAATCAACAACTCCAAACTCAACTTGCTGAGATCAATCAAGATCGGGGCTTGCATGAGGGCGATCGTAGAATGGCAGAGATGGTGGTAGATTTCCAACCGTTTACAGAAGACATTGCAAACACAACCGTCCCAGATAACTTGAAGACTTTGGTTCTTGATTCTTATTACGGAGATTCTGACCCTAAGGATCATTTGGTGTATTTCAACACCAAAATGGTTATTGTGGGCGCTTCAGATGCTCTGAAGTGTAAAATGCTTCCTTCAACTCTTAAGAAGTCAGCGATGACTTGGTTTACAACGCTCCCACCGCGTTCAATTGCAGGGTTCATGGATTTATTGGCGAAATTTTTGTCCCAATTTTCAACTAGTCGCGCCCAGAAAGTGACTCCAGCAGCTTTGTTTAATTTGCAACAGAGGCATAATGAAAGCCTTCAATCCTTCATGGGGCATTTCAATCAATTGTCAGTGCATTTGGAAGATAAAATGCCTGAAATTTGTATTGCAGCTTTTGAGTTGGGTCTTCAGTCAGGAAGTTTGAACAGCAGTTTAAGTCGTAAGCCCGTGGAGACAATGGCGGAGTTGCGAAGCAGGGTACAAGGTTTCATTCGGGAGGAGCAAAGTGATCGCATAAAGAGAAACCGTAAGAGTGCAGCGGTGGTTGGCCAACAACAACAGTCAGATTCGAAAAAGGCGGCGGTTAACGATCAGCGTTCGGGCGGAGCGGTTACAAAAGGAGAGAGAGGTTACAATAATTCAAGTCGTTTTGATAACCGCTCTAATTTTCGAAATCGTGCTCAGCCTTATGGAAATCGTGGTTATGGACAGTCGATGACGTGGACCAGAAACCAACAAGACAGGTCGACCCCACTTGCGGTTAATTTAACTCAAGCATTGCACATGTGTCTGGAGGCGAACACAATTCGTTTTCCTAAACAACCAAAACGCCCACCAGGCAACGTGGACAGAAGTAAGTGGTGTGAGTATCACCGAATCGCGGGACACAATACAGACGATTGTTTTACCCTAAAGAAAGAAATTGAGGCTTTGATAAAGGCAGGTTACATGCGTCAACTGGAGGGGCGAAAGGAGTCAGAGGGAGCTGGAACCTCGACGAAACGTGATGACACAGGGAAGGAGATTGAAGAGTCTGAACCAAGGAAGCAAGCTGGAGGTGAAACTAAAGGGCGCATTCACTCTATATTTGGAGGATTCCGAGGCGGTGGTATGACTAATTCTTCAAGGAAAAGGTATGTTCATTCCATTAATGTTGTCTATACAAATGATTGGGGAAGCTGGGGAATCAATCAGCCCGATATCACATTTACTGTTAGAGATTTTGAGGGAGTTCAGCCTCATGAAGATGATCCCATTGTGGTGATGTTGAAAGTCGCTGATTATGAAATCGAGAGGGTACTGTTGGATCAAGGGAGTTCTGCAGATTTGATATATGGCGATGCATTCGAAAAGTTAGGGCTTACGGAAACTGATCTGTTACCGTACGATGGGGCGTTAGTTGGTTTCTCAGGTGAGAAAGTATTTGTTAGAGGGTATGTGGAGCTAAACACTGTGTTTGGTGAAGGTAAGAATGAGAAAGCTTTTTCCATTAAGTTTCTTGTGGTACAATGTACATCGCCGTATAATGTGCTTATTGGAAGACCATCGCTCAACAAGCTCGGGGCTATAATCTCAACAAGACATTTAACAGTTAAGTATCCATTGGATAAGGGCGGAGTTGGAACTTTGAAGGCTCATCAGGTGGTTGCTAGGAAGTGTTATTCTGACAGTTTCAAGCAGTATGGTCACATGGGAAAAAGAGCAGTGAAGGAGGGGCATAGAGTTTTTGGAGTTGATGTTGATCAAGATGAGGTTGGTTTGGATCCAAGAGAGGGCTTTTCAGATTTCAAGGTGACTCCAGAAGAGGAAACAAAGACAGTGAAGGTGGGCGAGAGGAATCTAAAAGTTGGGGTAAATTTAACTCCAATCCAGGAGAGCAAACTGGTGCAATTGTTAGCTGAGAACATGGACTTGTTTGCTTGGAGTGCACGAGATCTTCCAGGAATTGATCCAGAGTTCATCTTCCACAAATTGGCATTGAGTCCTGGTGTGAAGCCTATCGCCCAATTGAAGCGTAAAATGGGCGAAGAGAAAGCACTGGCGGTTAAAACAGAAACTAACAAGTTAATTGATGCAGGTTTTATAAGGGAGGTGAAGTATCCTACTTGGTTGGCTAACGTTGTCATGGTCAAGAAGAGTAATGGAAAATGGCGAATGTGCACAGATTATACAGATTTAAACAAGCATTGTCCAAAGGATTCATATCCACTGCCAAACATAGATAAGTTGGTTGATCGGGCTTCGGGATTTGGAATGTTGAGTTTGATGGACGCATATTCGGGCTATCATCAAATACGAATGTACGCGCCAGATGAAGAGAAAACAACATTTATGACAAACCAAGCAAATTATTGCTATCAAACCATGCCGTTTGGGCTTAAGAATGCAGGAGCAACTTATCAGCGATTGATGGACAGAGTCTTTGAAAAGCAAGTAGGGCGTAACATGGAGATTTATGTGGATGATATGGTGGTCAAATCAGAGGAAATGGGCGGTCATTGTATGGATTTGGCTGAGGCTTTTGGAGAAATCAGGAAGCATAACATGCGTTTGAATCCGGAAAAATGCTCTTTTGGAATTCAGAGTGGAAATTTTTTTGGGCTTTATGATTACTAGAAGAGGAATTGAAGTTAATCCCGATAAGTGCAAGGCAATCCTAGAAATGCAGAGCCCAACATCAGTTAAAGAAGTACAGAAGCTAACAGGAAGGATTGCGGCTTTGTCACGATTTTTACCATGTTCAGGGAGTAAGGCAGCTCCGTTCTTTCAATGTTTGAGGAAGAACAAAGCTTTTCAATGGACAGATGAGTGCGAACAGGCTTTCCAAACTCTAAAGGAGCATCTGGCTAAGCCTCCCATATTGTCAAAACCAATTCCAGGTATTCCGTTGTCAATTTTCATTTCCATATCAGATAATGCTGTGAGTTCTGTTTTATTGCAAGAATGTAAAGAGGAGTTGAAAATTATATATTTTGTGAGCCATGCTTTACAAGGGGCTGAGACAAGGTATCAAAAAATAGGAAAAGCTGCACTAGCTTTGATTATCACCGCCCGAAAGTTGAGGCCTTATTTTCAAGGTTTTCAAATCAAAGTCAAAACTGACTTTCCCCTACGCCAAGTACTCCAAAAGCCTGATTTAGCAGGGCGTATGGTTTCTTGGACTGTCGAATTGTCAGAATTTGGTATAGTATTTGAGAAGAAGGGACAAATAAAGGCGCAGGGCTTGATAGATTTTGTGAATGAGATGTCTCCGGAAGAAAAAGTACCAGAAGAAGTGGAATGGTTTTTGTCTGTTGATGGGTCATCAAATCTGAAAGGAAGTGGAGCTGGTATAGTTTTGGAGGGACCAGGTGGAGTAATTATTGAGCAATCTCTCAAGTTTGACTTCAAGACGAGCAACAATCAAGCAGAATATGAAGCAATAATAGCAGGGGTGAGACTTGCTTTGGAGATGAATGTACGTTGTATTGTAATAAAAACTGATTCTCAGCTTGTGGCAAATCAGATAAAGGGAGATTATCAGGCGAATGATGTTCAGTTGGCTAAGTATTTGGTAAAGGTTCAAGAATTGTTGAAGCAGATAGACAAGTTTCAGGTAAATCATGTTCCGAGGGAGGAAAATACAAGGGCTGACATACTATCCAAACTTGCAAGCACGAAGAAACCAGGTAACAACAAGTCTGTGATCCAAGAGACTTTGAAGGGTCCAAGTGTGAAGGAGGATGATGTTATGATGGTAACGGGCGGAGCAACTTTAGATTGGATGGATAGAATTCGAATGTGCCTGGAAGCGGATGGATCAGATTTAGCTCTGTTTTCAAAGGACCAGATACGAGAGGCGAGTCGTTATACTATGATGGGTGTACAACTTTACAGGAGGGGCGTAGGAGTTCCATTGTTAAGGTGTGTTAGCAAAGAGGATGCAGAAAGGATTATGTTTGAAGTGCATGAGGGGGTCTGTGCCAGTCATATAGGAGGAAGATCTTTGGCTTCGAAGGTGTTGAGGGCAGGATTTTATTGGCCAACTTTAAAGGGCGATTGTATGGAATATGTTAAGAAATGTGAAAAGTGTCAAGTTTTTGCTGATCTTCACAGGGCACCTCCTGAAGTTTTAAGTTCAATGAGTTCTTCATGGCCATTTGCAATGTGGGGCGTAGATATTCTGGGTTCATTCACTCCTGCAGGGGCGCAAGTCAAGTTTGTTTTGGTGGCGGTGGATTATTTCACAAAGTGGATTGAAGCAGAGTCAATGGCGAAGATTACAGCTGAGAAGGTTAAAAAATTTTATTGGAGGAAGATAATCTGCAGGTTTGGAGTGCCAGCAACCATTGTTTCTGACAATGGAACATAGTTTACAAGCAGGAAGGTCAGAGATTTTTGTGCAGAGATGGGAATTTAAAACAGGTTCGCCTCAGTGGAACACCCGCAATCTAATGGGCAGGTTGAAGCAGTAAACAAGGTGATTTTGAATGGCGTGAAGAAGAGATTGGGCGAAGCAAAAGGATTATGGGCAGATGAATTGATCACA
Source organism: Lotus japonicus (assembly GCF_012489685.1). Taxonomy (NCBI): domain Eukaryota; kingdom Viridiplantae; phylum Streptophyta; class Magnoliopsida; order Fabales; family Fabaceae; genus Lotus; species Lotus japonicus. Next base: position 42,132,428 of record NC_080043.1, read on the forward strand.
GTGGTTTGGGCTTACAACACAACACCCCAATCCACTACTGGAGAAACACCTTTCAAGCTTGCTTACGGAGTTGATGCAATGATTCCAGTGGAGATACAGGACATGACTTTTCGAGTGGCTACATATGAAGAAAACCAGAATCGGGAAAATGTTCTAGTGGACTTGAACTTGGCAGATGAGGTAAAAGCAGAAGTCCGTTTAAGGGAGGCTGCAGTCAAACAAAGGTCAGAAAGGCGTTATAATACACGAGTGGTGCCTAGGAGCATGAAAGTGGGCGATTTGGTATTACGTAGAAAGGCAAAAAGTCCAACTGATTCAAAGCTGACACCTAATTGGGAAGGTCCATATAGAATTCTGCGTGATTTGGGGCAAGGGGCTTACCACTTGGAGGAGTTGTCTGGGCGCAGGGTTCCAAGAGCTTGGAACGCCCAACACTTGCGATACTACTACAGTTAAAGTTGTGTTCTGTTCATTTCGTTTCAGTGTGTTTTATTCTGTCCAAAGACTACGTCGTGTTTATTTGTTTGGTGGTTCCTGTACTTGTTTAAGTGCCAAGACTATGTGGTTGTTTAGTAAGACTCAGTAGCATGCACTCTTTTCTCTACCCATTAGGGGGAGTTTTTAACGAGGCATGATGTTAAATTTTAATGAAAAAAACAGGTATGCACTTTTTTCTCTACCCCAGGCGGGAGAGTTTTTAACGAGGCATAACCTTTAAAAAATTCTTAAGTGCTTTGTTAGCATTTAAGTTACTTTTCAACTTAGGTCTATCAATTGGGCGATTCCAGACAATTGAGAAAGAGTAAGCCTCTTAAAACTAGAGCGTTTGGCCACGAATTCATAAGCATAGCCTTAACTTGGATTAAGCTTGTCCAACTTAAACACAAAGTCTCCAAGCGAGCAAATTTCTATATCAGAACAAATTGCGCTTCTGATCTCTTTATTTTTGATTCAATTCAAAATTACAAAGGCCTTATGAATTCAAAGAATAGTTGTTAAGAAAATATCAAAGTTTTCCTTTTGTGCAAAACTATGAAAGTTTCCTTTGCGTGGAAAGCTTGAATGAACCCATCGTTCTGTGATTAAAAGGAATCCGGGTGAAAGGTATATGGGCTGTGAATTATTTTCATTTGTTCATATTATTGATGTGTTGTTTAGGGATTTTTCATTTGTTCATATTATTGATACGTTACTTTGGAGTTAATCATATTATCATAAGTGGAAGTGATGAGTCTAGGTGAGGAAGGGCGATGCAGAGTTAAGGTTTAGCAATAACAATGAGATTTTCAACGTAAGAACGCTTGTATTAAAATAAAGGAGAGGCGGTACGCCTTAAACAGACCAGAGATAATTGAAAAGCAGGAAAGAAAGAAACTACATCATCCACTTGGTATAAGACCAAGTAGGAAACAAAACATCATTCTCTATTTTTCGGGCGAAGGATCAGTGGTTTTCTCCTGCACCCTCCTTGTCATTGGCGTCTTCACCTTTGTCGTCATTTCTTTCTCCTTCATTTTCTTCTTCTTCTTCTTCATCTTCTTCTTCTTCTTCCTCGAAGTTGGGCAGAACCAACTTTCCGTCAATGATCCTTGCATAAGGATCAATACCGTCAGTGTTGATGGGCAGGTTTGGGTTGAGAAACAGAATTTGCTCTTTGGCCTTGTTAAAGCCAGCTTCAAGTTGGGAGAGGATGGAGGCCTTCAAGGAGGTGGTTTCGGTGGAAAGATTGGCGACAAATTCCTTCAAATCTGTATTCTCAGAGACGAAAAGGCTTGCCTCTTCCTTCATCTTCTTATTCTCTTCTTCTTTTGCCTTCATCAAGGCTTTGTTTTCTTCAAAGGTCTTCTTCAATTTCTCAAGTTCCAAAGCCAGGTCTGCGGCTTTTTTCTCATTGACTTTGTTAGATTTTTCCAACAGTTTCATGGTTGATTTCAATTGGGCGTTCTCTTTTTCCTTGTCTTCAAGCTTCTTGGCCGTAGAAAGCCCATCGAAGCTACTGGATTCAAGTTCTATCATTTTTGAAATTGCAGCAATTTCCAGGCTCTTGGTCATAACAGCTTGACAGGCTTCTTGAAGCCCAATTTTTCTTATTTTCTCTCTGTCAGCCTCGAACACAAGGTTCGTATCCACCAGGGTGTTGAAGTTGATACGGGAATCCCATAAAGAAGTGACTTCTTCTGCAGTCATGTCTTCAAACTCTTTAAGTTCATACTTCCATGAAGGGGGCGGGGCGCTGGAAGATCCATATTGGTTGCCACCTTTGGATACAAACTTTTTCATTGAAGACTGAATGCTAGCCTTCTCCGTGGGCTTCTCAGAATCTTGATTTCTTTTCCTTCTTTTCGGGGCGGGATTCTTGTTAGTTTCAGAGTGGCTTCCTTCAGGTTTAGTCAAAGTCTTGGCAGGAGAAGGTTTGTTTTTCAATGCTTGCTGTTCACGACGGAAGCGGAGAATGTCATCTTCAGAGAGGCGTGCCATTCTAGCTGCAATGAAATGAAGAAGCAGAAAGTCATAAATCTTTGGGCGAAAGAGATGGGTAGGAGAGATATAAAAGGAGATTCTTACCAACAAAGCTGGCTAAGTCCCTCTTTTTAAACGCTTCGTAAAAGTCATACAGGTTTAAGTTAATTGTTGACAAGAAATCAACTTCATGTTTCTCATCAATTGTTAAGGAAGATTCAGGTATTTTGTAAATAAGTTCGGGCTTATCAGTCCAGTAATATGGGAACCGAGGAGTGCCGTCATCATAGTAGAAAACGTCTTTACTTTTTTCAGATTCCCTCAGTTTGAAAAATTTTGCTTTCCAGTGTTTGTAGTTGCTCCTAAACAGAGTGAAAAGCCCACTTCCTCTAGCGGAAGATAGAGAAATGTACTCACCCTTCACTTTCATCCCAGAGGTTTCAAAAAAGGAGAAAAATTTCTTACAGGTAGGAACTATGTTCAGGCAGATGCATAACAATTCAAAGGCCCTAAGATAAGCCCAACCATTTGCAGATAGTTGAGTTGGGGCGATATTCATTAGGGATAGGCTGGAACAGGTGAAGTCTGAAAGGGGAAGTTTATATTCGAGGTCAAGAAATATGGTTTGGAAGAAATACGTGTAGTTTCTTCCGCTAGAGTCAGGTTTTCCAAAACAACAAGGTTCATCAAGGGCGCATGCGATTATGTCTAAGTAGGCATCATTTCCGTCAGCCCTAAAAGTGTATTTGGTTAGCAGATCCATTACTTTAGGAATGGTATGGAAATGACTGAATCTAGTTGTGATTTTTCGTGAAACCCATAGGGAATCAGCAGCCGTGGGGTTCTTACGATTCTTAGGTGCCTTACGGGAATTTTTTGCAACCATTTTTGAGAACCTACCTGAAATTAAAAGGAAAAGGGGTTATCAGGGTGGAGAAGTCTTGTGAAAGAGCCGTTTATGGATATATTAGGCAGATAGGTCTCAGCATTCTGGGTAAAAGAGTTTGTGTGCAAGAAATTTGATTTGATATTTGATTTTGAGTTCAAGAGAAGAAATGGAGAAGAGGGGATGTGAACATTAAAGCTGATAAACAAATAGTTGAAGGGGATGAGGATTTACCAGGAGGAAAAGAGTAGAGCTTTGAAGAAGACGCGGAATGTTCTTGTAAAATTCTCAGAGGCCCTTTTGTTCCCCGAGAGTAAGCAGCAAGCACCTGTTAGGATTTTGTGAGGAAATTACTGGGGAGGTTGAAAGTAGTGAGAAGTGAAGAGAGGTGGTGCTTTTATAATCGTAACTAGGAGTAGTCGCGTGGTTTCATATACATTTTTAGGCTTTAGGAGAGGAGACGTGTCCTTTGTTGAACCGGTAAAATTTCTCTGGTGAAACGTCTTGGGGAAGTAAACAGTCGCGTTTCTTCAGGTTTGAATGTAATAATTACTTTTTTACTAGTGCCGTTTGAAAGGATTCAGATAATGGGTATTAAATGCTGAGTGGAAATGAATTATGAGAATTGTCAGGTTTTGTGCCATCACGTGTTAGGGAAGGTAGATTCAAATTTCAAAATATTTGCATATCTTATTTGTGATTATGACAGGAATATGACAGTGAAGTGATGGGAAGAGATCTCAGTCAGAATCTTAGAAACGAGAGCAGGTGGAGTAATTTCAGTAATCGACAAGGGCGAAGCTTCTTTTTGCTTATTGAAAAAGGCGAAGCTTCCTTTGCTTGTTACAAGGGCGAGGCTTATGCTGTTTATTATGTGACATCTTTGCATGTAACAGTTATCTAAGTTTAGCGTTACTGACTTTATATGTTTAGGGGCTTCGAGTATTGTATTGTGGGCTTACTTAAAAGACACGCTGCACCTTAAAATGGCTTTTAAGCTTAGGTGTCTTGTGGGCTTGTGTACTGTTAGCGGGCTTACAGCCTTTGTATTATGTGGGCTTACCGAATTTGTACTATTGGGCCAGGCGACCCATGACCCGAACGGGTCAAAACTTCATAATATATAAAGAGGACACCGCCCATGCGGTGGGGGGGCCGATACTTTTTACTCATTTTGTTACTTTGCCTTGTTCTACTTTTGTTGCCTAATTGCTTAGCCCTAACCGGAGATTTAGACCGGAATAGGTATGGTGGCGCGTGATTCTAGTGGAGTTGTCCTTTTTTCTGCAGCAGGTCGTGAGTTTCATATGCGGGACGTTAAGATAGCTGAAGCCATGGCAATTAGATGGGCTATGCGAATAGCTATTGATTTGGGTTTCAAGGAGGTTATGTTTGAGACGGATAATTTATCTGTTGTTAAAGTTTGGTCTAGTTTTTCTTCCCAGTTGTCGTACTTAGCTTCTATTCTGTCAGATTGTGTTGTTCTATCGTCTAGTTTTAATTCCTGTAGTTTGAGTCATGTTCGTCGCAGTGGTAATATGGCTGCTGACTTTATGGCAAAATTTGCCCTATCAGATCAATGTTTTGTTTGGATATCGGATGCTCCTCCGGGTATCGAAGGGATCCTATCCAATGATGTACTTTCAGCTTCTATTTGATTAATGAAATTTGGTTTATGTCAAAAAAAAAAAAAACTATAGGGGTCGCCCTCCTATTCAGAATAGCAACTTGTTTTGTTTCGCTTATAGCTAGAAAAAGGCAGCAAGAGTGAAGCTTTTCTTTGGAAGGTGGCTAATGATATCCTCTTATCAAATGAAGCTTGAGTTTCAACTGCTTCTAAAGCGGCTCCCTCCTACAAAACCATGGATGAAGATCAATACAGATGGTTCCTTTCTTCCACAATGTAGAAGCTTGCGGTGGTGTTATCCGTGATCACAATGTGTCCTAAAAGTTGGTTTCTCAGTTAAATTGGGGATCTATTCGGTTCTTCATGCTGAACTTTGGGGTATCAATCAATTGCATTAGGATTGCTAAATCAAGAGGCTACTCTAAATTTCTGATTGAGTCTAAATTTCGGGCAGTACTCAGATTTTTGAATAAGGGGGATGCCTGCGCTCTTACCCTCGTGCTCCCTTGGTTAAGGAGATCCTTTCCTTGGTCAACATGGATCCTCACATTCATCGTAAACATGTCTATAGATAGGCTAATTATGTGGCGGATGCCTTTGCAAAGAATGAGCTTGTTTTTCCTTTCCCATATGGGAATCTATGATGTGCTCCCTTTTTTTTGTCTAGTACCTTTTATGTTTGATTTCTGTTGTACTTGGTACTTCAGGGATAAATTTCCTATGTAGCTTTTAGCTATAGCAACCAAATTCACACATTTATAAAACTATAGGGACCAAAAGTGCAATTAAGTTTTTATTTCATCACGCTCCAACCAATACTAGACCCAGAACAATTTACTTCAACCTTGCATAAACATGAAGAGCAAGATCCCGATACTCATCATCACTAAGTTATTTTATGTAGCATTTCGTGAAGAAACCATTATTTTGGAGCAAAAGTCCTCTGCCCTCACACCTTAAAGATGATGTGATTTATTGAATTACAAGTTTTAACTGAAACAACTTACTACATTTATATGATAAAAATAGGATTGGCATTTACACTTTATTGTATACCATCTCATGTATATAGAAACAAAAAGGAGACTAAACTAACCTGTAGGGTAACCATAAAGAGAACAAATAATTACACCAAGAAAAAGATGCACATTCCAGCAAGCAATCAAATGATCAAAGGCCTATTCTCCAGGAAATTCAGGCTTCAGGAATGGGTGTTAATTCCTGGAAAACAAAATTGAAGGAATATAAGCATGTCCATGACAACACATAACAGTTACAAAAAATGATCAATTTACTGAATTACCTCAGCAAACCGCAGATGCCCGCGATGAACATTCGAAGATTTAACGATAATTTCCCACTTAGGATCCAGTGATGCTGTCTTGGGAGCTTGAGATGGTACATGAATGTTGGAAGCGAGATTTGACCACGAAGATGTATTCCTTGAGGAAACTGTAGGTAAAGTACGCTTAAGCCAAGACTCTGAAGGAGCTTTCGGTAAAGGAAGGGCAAGAGGAAGCTTCATAGAGCAAGCATATGATGTCTCTCCATTGTCTAATTTCATAGGTGGTTGGTTTTCATTAGAGTCACGAATGCTTTGTTGATCAAATTCTGAATCATTACCCTCTTTTGAGTTTCTCCATGAAACAGGATTCTGAATTAGGCCACCAGAACTTTTTTCACTGCTAGAAAATTTGTTTTCGGACTCTATTTTCTTGTACTTCACCGTTTCTGGACTTGAAATCACAACCAAATTTCGATTTAATTTACTTTGGTAATCAGGCTTTGTCAACCCTTGCTTTTTTGAATCCATTTTGTTGGAAAGATTTCTCATTTTCATTTGCATATCATCAGTATAATTATCAGAACGAACCAGGAGCAATGATTCAAGAGACACTGAACTTTTAGGATGTAATGCCTCCTTCTCATCCACAACACCCAAGTCATTGCTATCCTCAATTGAAGAATCTATACAAGGAGTTTTAAAAATGCTACCGTCTTTTGTTAAAGTGTCGAAATCGTCCCCTCCTTGATTGGTTGGACCTTTCATTTCAGAAGATGAAGATTTAACCATCTGCACAGAATCTACATACAGAGTTTTCTCAGCAACGGGGCTTTCAGAGCTTGATTCATTTTGATTTCCCTCACGAGCGAATGGTGTGCTAAAACCTTTTCGATGTGGATCAATGCCGTGCTTAGAATTTTCTGTAACACTGAGAAAATCTTTCTCTTTTGTAGAGCCAGATTGGGACTCTACTGATCTTTTCCCATAATTAGCAGTTCTAGCATGCTGCAGAAGAAAGAAAACATGAACAAAAAAATAATAGAGCCTGAAGTGGAATAATAACAAAAACCAGAGAAGTAGGTAGGGATTGATTAATACCTCTTTTGAAGTTCTTCTGTGAGATGCAAATGATTTACCCGGCACTCGATCATCCGCAGAACTTAGAATCCTATCATTCATTCTTAATCCTGGTATTGGATTCAAAAGGCAGAATCGAGGAAATAGCCCGCAAATTTTGGCTGAATAGTTTTCAGATCTATCATCATCATCATCACCACTTTCATCTTCACTTTCTTCTCTATCAATATCTTGGGCATAATGTGGCAAAACCTTCTGCCATTTCTGATTAAGAGGATGGGAATTTGCTCCAGTTACCACTTTCCTTAAGTGTCTAGGTTGCTGTTCTTGTTTAACAATTGGCTTCCTAGAGTTGTATTGAACTGGAGGTGTTTCCGAAACCATTGCCTTTGCTGCCGGCAAGAACCTCCCAATCATGAAATCACGAGCCTGTTGATCTGTCGAAAAACTTTCCGACGGTTGGACTTCTTGATCATCCCATCCACTCAAGCCACTCACACTACAGTTCATGAAGAATGATTCTGATCTAGAAAGCGTGTCAAGAGCATCTAGATAGGCCTCATCCCCATCATCGGAAACAGAACTTTCATTTTCCTGAACAACTTCTTTTCTGCTTTTATGTTTTCTCACTTTATCATCCCAAGATGAAACACTATGCGAGTCGGAAGGGGCACTTTCTGTTCTGGACTGAGTTACTGATGCGCCTTTAGGAACTTTATCAAAGTATTGCTGTTCAGCTTTTACGACCCTCCCAGGTGGAAGCTTCGGAGACATATAAGGCCGTTCGATAGCCTTTGTTTGTAATTTGCTTTCATTCTTAGGTCTTCCAGGAGTTTTCTCCCACTCGAAAGGAACTGTTCCCGGGTTACTCACTGGACCTGATTTTAACTCTGATTTGTAAGTAGGAAGAGGAGGTCGTTTGGCTTCTGACTTATTAATTTTCCTTTTATTCTCATTTTCAGATGTCACTGTCGATGAGAACCGCCTCACTGATAAAAGTGGCTGATTGAAATCTAACTGATTTTCTTCCATTAGAATGTTCAGTATCATGTAATTGATTTCTGCAAAACACCAATGTCAAATCAAATTGAAACTCAAACTTAGCATTTTCAGATGCATGAACCAATACCAAGGAAACAAACTTAGACAATTGCATTTGCAAATTCCCTACGAATTATAGCGAAGCATGAAATTGTTTTTTTTTTTAGTAAGCAGCATGAAATTGAATTAGCCAAAGGTTCTAAAGGCAATTTGAATATGAAACAAATGGGACAGAACAACAGAACCCAAAATCATCTCACGAAACATTTGTATTAGATGATTGATGACATCCCAGTGATTTAGTTTTCATTGAAAGTTGACCCACAAATAGAAGATTGAGCTCACGCCTATCTTTGTATACCCATTAACAGCAGTCTAAACGGACACTAAGATTCACTTCGAGACAAAAATTGAACTAAACTCTTCTTATGGATTGGAATAAAAGTTTGTACTGAACTGATATCCACATACACTAATCATGATATAGCCTTTAAGGTTTTTCATATCTTTAAGGCTCAATCTGATACTGCCCCATTAGCTTTCTAAAACATGTATCTGACATGAACCAGAATCCTCCTATCCTATCCATCTCATCAGGTAGGGGGAGAGGAGATATAGATTCAAGTAAATTGAATTTTATGGAGTTGAACAATTTTATTTTACCCTTATGCAAATATTTAATCTGAAAGCATAGCATCCTACCTAATTCTTAAGTCACAATCAAATCAAACCTGAGCCACTTTTAAGGAGAACAGGGACCAGTTTCATAGGCTAGAGCTAATAACACACTTCAATTTCTTTATATTTATTTCTAAAAAGCCACTTCACTAAACAAGAACAAGGGCCAATAAGTTTTGAAGTAAGGAAGAAAATTTCATTCACCCTCAACAAAAAGATACAAATTTTCAGCGTTTCTCAACCAAACAAAACAAACCCCACTGTACCATTCACCAAAACACCAACAAACTGAGAGAGAGAGAGAGAGAGAGAGAGAGAGAGAGAGAGAGAGAGAGGGTTGTGGAAAAGAACCTCAGAAAAACGAACAGACACAGGAATCAATTCACGGTCTTCGTCTGGTTTAGCTGCAAAATGCAAGAAGCAGAGGAAGGTTCCTATCTTGCAGAAGAACAGGGAGAGAGAGAGAGAGAGAGAGAGAGAGAGAAGGGGGCACAGAAAGAAAGTGATTGGAGAATGAAACGTTGAGAATAAATCAGTTTGTACGCTTGTGTTTATGGCTGCTTGCTTGGTTTCGAACTTACCAGCTGGTTCTGCTATGTGTCAGTAGAAAAACCATTTCCATATATATCTTCTCTTTCTTTGGTACAGCCATAATATATCTTCTCTTTTATTATTACACTGCAATTTAAAATTGAATTTCATGGAGTTATCTTTTTTTTTTTTTTTAATTTTTGAACATATCTCATTGCGAGTACTCATAATATTAATCTCCTCAAGACTTAAAAATTACATTAAGGTGAATAATGTGTATGAAAATTATTCTTTATACACATTGCTCGTGGATCAAGCTCAATTATCCAAACTAACTATGCTAGACCTTGTTAGTTAGAGTTATCTATTTTATCATCAGCATATTTAACATAATTCAAGGTGGACGAGTAATATATTTTTTTGGTACAAATAAGCTTAAAGGAAACAAAAAGGACCACGCAGCACTAACGCCTCAAGAAGGCGGCACCACGATAGTCATCCGCAAGGAAGGGATGAGCAGCTAGCGGAGGAGAGTCTAAACATCTCAGCCGGCACAAACCACGGGCGCCCTCTTTAGCTAAAAAATCAGCCACAGCATTGCCTTCACGAAGGATATGCTCCAACCTCACCAACCAACCAACCCCGCTCTAGCAACTCCTAGATGAGACTCACCACAACAGCATAAGCATGGAACCGGCCACACCCACGCTCCACAAGCGAGATAGCATGCTGCGAATCAGAAAAAACAATTACTCCTGAACGGCTAATATTTAAAATAAGTGTTGAAATTTTACAATTTTTAATTTTGTTTTTATATAAGCCATTTTATTGGGTAAGGATGGGGTTAGATAACATCAAGTAGACTATAACCCGAATTACATATGTGTAGGGTCAGAAATAGGTTGGAAAGCAAGTTAGGGATAGTTTAAATGAGTGTAGTGTAAGGTCATTTATTTAATTGAAAAACTGACTTTAGTCATTTAAAAAATTATCTTAAAATATTTGTGACGGTTTCTAAAAACAATGTTTACATAGTATTATAAATCGCCATTAATTCATGTTATATATACCTTCTTGTTGTACCGCAGAATCCCCACATGGATTGAGACTTCAATAATTTAAAAGTAGGCAAAACTTAAATTTTAGAAAGGTGAGTCAAATTGAGCCAAATTCCCATCACTAGTCTTGTGATTATTTAAATGTTGGTCGAGGTTCTTGAGCATTTATTTAAGGACCACTTCGATGTGGGATCATGTGAAGGGAAAGAGTGTACAACTATAAAGCCAATCGATCGAGGTTGATACAATGACCATGAAAGCTGGAGTATCCGTATAAATGTGTGTGTACAGAAAGAGTTATAATGGGAACACAAGAAAGGAAAGACCCACCTGCTTTATTTTACGTGTTCAATTATTTAGAGTATGATCTCAGCTAAAAATTAAGATAAGGGGTCCACTATAGGGCTGAGCAGGTTTATTTGACCCGACCCAAACCCGACTAAACCGAGCCCAAAACAGCATGAACGGGCGGGTCGGGTCGGATACATTATACCGGGTCAAGCTGTCAAGGTTCCAGTTGGATAGGAACGGTCGGGTTCGGGTTGAATTTTTAAAACCCGCCGAAACCCAACCCGACCCGTATATGTATAGTCTAGATGTGCAGGTCTATCTTTGAATGTGTATCATGACTATCACACACAATGCCTAGTCTAGCTGTGCAGGACTAGCTTTGAAGGTTGCAAGTGTATCATCATTATACACTTTTTTTATTTGTAAAGATGTTACAAGTCTGATGCAAAGTCAGAGATGTCCATCACTTATTAATTTATTATACTACTTTTTTACTGGGAAAAGTTAAAGCTTATGGAAATTTCAAAGTGTATTACTCCATCAAACAAAACTAAAAAACCAGCAAATGTAAACCCACTCTCAATACTCTATCTTCCCACTCTGACACTCTCCTTTACCCAACACAATGGACCGCATGGCTTGATAATTCGGTTGAAGATTTCCATGGCCAAGGCTTCGCCCCACCGCGAACATCAATGCAACACTACTTTCTGCTCCAAAACCACCACCTTAACCGCCTCTTCCTCCGCCCATCTCTCTAACACGCCTCCGTCAAGCCCCATGCGTTCTTCTCCAACCTCTGCTGGGCCACCATACACTAGATCCGATAGTCACAAACACTGCAAGATGAAAGCTTTTTCGTGTAATTGCAGGATCTGTGCATGCATGTGGTGGATTGCTCATTCTCTTCGACCGGAGGTTTCCAGAGTTGTGGTTGCTCATAGTCTTTGTTGGTGACTAAAAGATGAAGCTAAGGATTCACTATTTAGAGTTTGTTGAACAATTGATAGTCAATAATTTTTCTTTTATGTACTTTTATCTTCTCTACAATATGTTTTCAAGACTTCTTATTCTCTGTACTAAGTTCTGTTCTATGTAATTCTACTATATTTTTTCAACGTTTTTCTATAATAATTCTTCTCTATTTTTTTAATCTTCTCTAATCTCTAGTCAAAACCGCCCGAACTGCCCGCCTAAACCGCCCACCGTTTCAACCCACACCCGGGATAGCCGAAGCTTAGTTCGGTCGGAAATGGGTGGAGATATGGTTGATACAAAACCGTTCTAACCCGGTATGTTTCACCCGAATCCACCCGAACCCGACCCATGCTCAGCCCTAGTCCACTATATACATTTCTGCCTTCATGCAAGACAGGTGCCCCTGCCTCCTTCCATTTTCTTTGAAGTTGATCATTATGTTTCATTTGTTTTACTCTCATGAGATTGTCAACAATGGAATTTAATAATTCTATAATTACCAAATAAATAAGTTATTACAGCATCTATATCCATCATACTCATTAAAATATCTACACTTTATTTTTTACAATTTCTCATAATGTCACATCATCTACACCACTATACTAATTTTTTACTCCAACTCAACAACTTTTAAAAGTTTCTACAGAGTTGAATATATATATATATATATTATAATTTAATTATATTAATTGTAAGTGCTTGTATTAAATACAAGCTCACTTTTCAAGTCTAGTGTAGAGTCAACATACTCATCTTTGTTATGTTGGAATTGAAGAATATGTACTACAATGGTAATAGATACTCATATGAGTATGTATTTAACATTAAATACTACCATTAGAGATGCTCTTAAGGAATGATTATGATTGATTCAAGTGGTGTGTACATGATAAGTTCTTCTTAATCATCATGCATGGGTGTGCTTTTAATATAATGATAAATAAAACTCGATATGAACAAATAAAATGAATGTGTTCTTACTGAAATTTAAACTCGGGAGCATGTTTTTTAACATATCTAATAAAATCCGATTGTGTGTTTTTTATATACGAAGTTTCCAAAATTCTGGTAATGTGTTTTTCAAAAACCTTGGTAGAGTATTTTTTTTCTTTTTAATTTTACGGATTTTAATATTTGTATTGGATGATAGAGAATAGGTTGAGGAAGGAAAGATGTCTCGTGACTTGTGAGGGGATTTGGGTTTGACGCCCCACCCTTTAGGCTACGCGTTCCAGCCTTTTTTTTTATCCCAAAAGTACCCATCGGTAAATGATTTACCGATATCAAAATACGAATCGGTAAATCATTAACCGTTATTGTTCCTCAGTATGAACACCTTTATACCATTATCCAGAACACGAAGAACAGTATCGGTTAATCATTAACCGATTCGTATATTGATATCGGTTAATCATTAACCGTTTTGATTTCTGGCAGTTTGATCACCTTTTCACCATTACTCCTCCCTCCACCTACCCCTCCACCATTACTCCTCCATGAACAACCCCCCACCAGCCCCCCATAACTCGCCCACACAACCTTATTTCACCATTACTCCACTCCTCCCTCACATTTCACCTTCCCACCACCACCACCGTCTCCACATTTCCACTTGTCATCACCACCACCACCACCAACACCACCACCACCAAGGGAAAGCTTTAAACTCCTGGTAAGTGTTGTTAGTTTTTGGTACTTTATTTATATTTAGTTTAAGTAGTTAGTTGTTAGTTTAAGTAGTTAGATTAGTTAGTTAAGTTGGTAATATAGGCCTCTGTATCGCGAACAAAATCGGTAAATGATTTACCGTTATGTTGTCGGATAATGATATGCCGTTATATGGTCGGATTTTGATTTTCCGTTATTGTGTCGGACATTGATTTACCGTTTTGACTTCCAGGGATGACAGACTCTTTTGTTTTTGGTGAATCACAATTGATACATGCTGCTGATTTGGAAAATGATAATCCAGAGGAGCAACCATCACCATTTGAACCTCCGATTATAACTATAGATGTCTCCCATTGTATCAGACTAATCAGGTACTCATTGAACAAATTTTTGCATGTTTTGTTTATGCTTTGTTTATGACTTGTTTTATGCCTTATGCCTTGTTTATGCCTTATGCCTTGTTTTATGCCTTATGTCTTGTTTCCTGAAACAACGTTTCCCTTTGAGAGATGATCTTATGAAATGGGTTCGCGACATTTCAAGTAGAAATAATTTTGTTTTGGTGACAACAAAGTCTGATAGTGGTGCGAATGGAAGAAAAGAATATGTCATTATGGGGTGTGAGAAGCATAGTGTGTATATTCTCTACAGAGATCCTGATCTTGTTGAAGGAACGTCAACACAAAAAACAGGTTGTCCTTTTAGGCTAAAAGGACGACGTACGAAAGATGGTAAAGGATGGTGGTTGAGGGTGATGGAGGGTAGACACATCCATCTCGCAGCTGGGTCACTACTTGGCCACAATTACGCTGGTCGACTGACTAGTGAGGAGAAGGAGGACGTGATAAATCAGGCTAAGACTTGGGTTCCACCGAGAAAGATGTTGGCGTCCTTGAAGGAAAAAAATTCTTCAAACTTGTCTACCATCCAACAAATTTATGGTGTTTGCAAGCGGTTCAAAAAATCCGCTCGTGGGTCACTGAGAAAGATGCAATACTTGCTGAAGAAGTTGGACGGTGAGAAGTATGCTCACTTTGAAAGAAATGAACCCGGATCGGATGTGATTAGAGATATATTTTGGGCTCATCCGAATGCCGTCAAACTTTTCAACACATTCCCATATGTAGTGATCATAGATTTCACATACAAGACCAGCAAATACAAACTACCCTTGCTCGAAATTGTTGGCCTGACCTCTACGGATAAAACATACTCAATAGCATTCTGTTACATTGGCAGTGAGACCACATATGACTACATTTGGGCACTGCAGTGTATGAAGTCTCTTATTTCCGACCAATCCAGGTTGCCTAGAGTGATTGTGACGGACAGAGATCTTGCCTTATTGAGTGCTGCTCCACAAAGCCTTCCCACCACTACCCATTTACTATGCTTGTGGCACATAAACAAGTGTGTTTTGGCAAAGTGCAAAGAGTATGTTGGCACGGATAATGTTGCTGAAGAGGTTATGGAGAAGTGGGCCGACGTGGTAGAAGCTCCAACAGTTGCAGAATTTGAAGTAAATTGGATGTCCTTGTTAAACTGTGCCATCCTAAATACAGCAAGTTTACCACTTATTGTTCTACTACATGGTTGGTCCACAAGGAGAAATTTGCCAAGGCATGGACAAATCATGTGATGCATTTTGGAACAACAACAAGCAACAGGTACAAAAATTATGTTATTATTGGTTATATGTTTTTCATTTCATAGATTATTACAGTATTAATTCTTATATGTTTTAAAATTGAAAGTAATAAGGCGCGTTGTTTGTTTGCAGGGCTGAAGGTGCACATGCCAGCTTGAAGTTGATGTTGCGGAACAGCAAGGGTGGCCTAGCCACTTCATGGGATGCGTCGCATAGTTTGACCATCAATCGCTACACTGAGATAGTAGCACCGTTTGAGCGCAGTATTAACAGAATTGAGCACATTTTCAAGACCCCATTCTACACAAATATTAGGGGATTTGTGTCAAACAAATGCTTGAAACTCATTGATGCTGAACAAACAAGAATGAAGTCCTACGGCGGCAGATGCGATTGCTTATTGAGAGAGACTCATGGACTTCCTTGCGGTTGTCAACTTACAGGTTACCGGTCAACCACTCTCCTGTCAATTACTTCCAATTATTTATATTTGTGATTGAATGTGACATGCTTGTGAACTTGCAGGTTACGAGAGAATTCCATGAGGCAATTCATCCATTCAGGAAGAGCCTAAGTTGGGAGCATGTACCTGTTGCAGATATTGGCAACTCAAATATTTGCGGACTAGACCATGGAACAATGCACCCAGAAGTTGAGGCACTGACACATTATTTCCAGTCTTTGGATACTGGAGGACAGAGTATGGTAAGGAGGAAGCTTCAGGCGATATATTGTCCTGAAAGCAGTTCACTATGTACTCCTGAGCTTCGGATAAAGTCCAACTGCACTCTTAAGTTGAAGGAGAGCAAACCACCCAAGGGTCGAGCAATAGGATCCTTGACTCGTGATCCTTCAGGGTTTGAACATGTTGACATGGAGATCAAAGCGGCAAAGAAGGCTTCACAACCAGCAAAGAGGAAGAAGTGTGCCAAGAAGTCTGATACAAGTCATTTCATGATTCATTTCCCAGCCTTTCTCCATCCATATATTCAGACAGTTACAGATGTTGAGGATGATGGTAACTGTGGCTATAGATCCATTGCTGCATTACTGGGGCATTCCGCTGGTGAGCACGGTTGGCCTTGGGTTAGGGCAAAGTTGATAGAAGAACTTGAAAACAATAGCTTCATGTATACTGAGATGTGGTCCAGGCAGACTGTTGATGCCTTACATGCTAGACTCACTCTTCCTCTGGGTGAACCGGCCACCTATGATAAATGGATGCAACTACCAAAGATGGGATACCTTGTGGCAAATAGGTTCCAATTGGTTCTCGTAACCTTATCTGGTATGGGTTGTAATACATACCTTCCACTGAGAGGTGCCGGTCCACCATATGTGTATCATGTTATATCTATTGGTCATGTGACAAATCACTTTATACAGGTATATTTTGATTAAATACACTAATATTTTATGGTTATCACTAGCTTGTCAATTAATTTTTGCATTTGGAAGTTATCTAATTTTATGGTTATTCTCTAAAATGTAGGTCCATTTAACTCCTGGACATCCTATGCCGCGTATTGCTCTCCAGTGGCTCAGGTATGTTGATGCTACCTCTGAACACTGGTGCGACCCATATGGCCTACGTTTAGACATGTACCTTGCAGAATTCCAAGCTTGGCTTGGTCATTTTAGTGGTCATCAGGTGGAATATGTGGACATCACCACAGACTGAGTGTTCTTCTATTGTGCAATATTAATTTGTAAACTCTCTATAATATTAATTTGGTCGTTTAGACATGTACCTTAGGTTGTTGTTAAGGAAAACTATGTAGACATCACCATAGATTGGCAGGTTAATGTGTGTGATGGCCCTTATCCTTAGGTTTTTGTTAAGGATAACTATGTAGACAACACCATAGATTGGCAGGTTAATGTGTGTAATATTAATTTGATGGCCCTTATCCTTAAGGTGTTGTTAAGGAAAAGTATGTAGACATCACCATAGATTGGCAGGTTAATGTGTGTAATATTAATTTGTTGGCCCTTATCCTTAGGTTGTTGTTAAGGATAACTATGTAGACATCACCATAGATTGACAGGTTAATGTGTGTAATATTAATTTGATGGCCTTTATCCTTAGGGTGTTGTTAAGGAAAACTATGTAGACATCACCATAGATTGGCAGGTTAATGCGTGTAATGTTCATTTGACAATGAATAGTATAGCTCATTTGTCATTTCATTTCATTATCAAGGTCTTTTCATTTTCATTTCATTATGAAGGTCTTGTCATTTCCATCAACTACACGACGAACTAGAACCCTGACATTACTCTCAACCACCAACTCTGACATTAACCACCAACCCCAACCACACTTCCACCATCCACCAATACACCATAAATCTTCTGACCATTCTGCTATAAATCTCTATTGTGTCTTACCTCTTCTTCTTACTCTTCATCCTCATCTTCCTGTCTTGTAATTACACACACAATGGAACAAGACCCAAATCCATTCGTCCGCCATTGCAAACGTCAAAGCAACAATTCTGGCAGCTCTCGTCCTCTCATTCCTGGCCCGGCTGGCGCCATCCAGGCTGCCATGTATGCCCGTAGATCCACCCCTAACACACCACTAATTCCAACCCAGGAAGTCGTGAGGCGTGTGCTAGATCACGGATCAACCGAAACCGATCCTGATTTCAACTCAAATGCTTGGCTGTCAGCCCTGCAAGAGTGGGGATTTGCCACTCCGCTGGGCTCTCTGACAGCTAACGTTGAGAGGGTGGAGAATGTTGTTGCTGTTATCAAATCTTGCACTCCCAATGGTTTCGGAGATGCGAAAGTTACCCTCAAGGTATGTCGTGTCCTTGCTTTTGTCCCCCTTGCTTTTGTCCCCCTTCTCTAACCGTTCCTATTTATTTGTCAAACAATTGCAAAAATTTAGGACCCCACGGGTACTGTTGATGCTAGCATCCATCGCAAGGCCTTTACCCACAGTGAATTTGCGAATGACATAACAGTTGGATCTGTTCTGGTTCTCCAAAAGGTCTATCCTCTAGACCATAAACATTAAACTTGCTTCATTTTGGACAACTATGCATGGTTTGGTTTGATTAAAGTATGCAATTTACTTGCAGGTTGCTGTGTTTGCACCTAGAAGAAGTGTTTGTTATCTTAATATAACATTGCCCAACGTAGTCAAGGTATTTCCAAAGGATTGCGAACCCCATGACTTCATCGATATCACAGAGGATTAATTTTGTTTTTCGTGTTGTTTCTGGTTAATTTGGTTGTGTAACCTTCAAACTGTTTGTCATGTATTATTTATGTTATTTTACCTGCATTGGATTATTTATGTTGTAGTTGTTACTGTTTTTTTCATTATAAGAGTCTTAACATAAAGCATGTAAATAAAAAGAGTCATAACATAAAGAGTCTCATATGTCCACATAACAACATACATAACAGACAAGAGCAATAAAATCACTCTCCCCGACCCCTATGACCTCCTCTAGGTCCACAAGCTCTACCTCCACGAGCACCCTCTCCAGGATCACCCTCTCCACGAGCTCTGCCTCCACGGGCTCTGCCTCCACGGGGTCTGCCTCCACGAGCTCTGCCTCCACGAGCTCTGCCTCCCGCAGCTGCGGCTCCTCGAATAGCAGAAAAGACAACTCCCTGGGTACCAACGAAGGAACTCCGTCGAAAGAGGTCGAGCGCCCTTTCAGTGAGGAGTCGGGCCTGTGTGCCTTCTGCAAGAGCACCTGGCACCTCCATTGACTGCTCCAACAACTCCACACCCCTACGTATAGCAGACTGCAAAAAATAATATACAAAAAAAATGTCATTAACAAGAATCACAAATGAATGGATTAAAATAATATACAAGTTTAGAATCCAAACTTACCACGACACTGAGCTCCCCCTTCCTATCGTCAGGGATGATGAACACATGGGATACTCTGCTATACCACCTCATGTAACCCTCCACTGCCTCTCCCGGATATGTAGCAGGGATCCCTTGAGGGCGGAGGTGTGGCTCAAACTCACCATAGGTAGCATCTGCGGCCTCAGCAAGGGACCCCGTCGTCTGGATCTTAGAGGGGTGTCGAGGGATGTCCTGTATGTAGCCAAACTGGCACATAACCCTCTCTGGTAGATGTCGGCTCACAGACCGGCCATAAGGTGTCCTGATGTAGCCAGAATAGAGGGCCTTGGGATCCCACGGTCGATGAGCCTGATGGTCCTCAAATGGGGTCCATATGATGTCATCCACTGTAAGCTCATCAAGCATGACTCGTCTCTCATCGAGTCCGGAATGCACGATCCGGGATGTGGACCACCGCTGCGCCCTAGGCTGGTCCTGCGTGTAGTCTGGTACCTCCCTCCTAATAATGACGCTGCCGGATATGTACTCATATGCCCATGACAGCAAGAGCGAGGTGAACCCTCCGATCTGGGCTGTCTTCTTTCGGGATGCACAACTAAGCTGTTCGTACAACGATGCCAGAGCAATCACACCCCACGCGTACTCCGACACGCGACCAAGGTCCTCCAGCATCCCAATCCAGTAGACAGTAGTGTGGTATCCCCCACTCTTACTAGCAAAGAAAGTCGCACCAAGCTGGTTCACCAGCCAAATCCTAGCAGCATCCTCATAGCGGTGCTCTACAATGAAATGAATTAAGTTAACAGTTATTAATAATACGCTAAAAATAAATACAACTTAATAAAGTAATGATTAAGACATACCATCCAAAGCAAACGTATACATGTCCTTCATAGTAAGGAACCGAATATTATGGCCACCCGTCCCATCAAACTCAACAAGATAATCAGCAGCAGATCCTCTCATGAGCTGGGCGCAGAGCGCTGCACACTCATCTCGCTCCCCCCTGCCCGGCGTGTAGAACGTCGACCCCGTGGGGAGATGGAGAAGAGCCGACATGTCGTCCAGGGTGATAGTCATCTCCTCGAACGACATGTGGAAGCTACTCGTCTCCTCATGCCATCTCTCAACAAGGGCCAATATGAGAGGTGGGTCTGTCTCCGGGTACCCGCACCAAGGCAGGTGATACAAACCCGTCTGCTGCAACAGCTATCGAACATGTGTATGGGCTATTGAATTACCATCACAAGGGAGGTTCCATACCTTCCCCCCATTAGTGGCCACCCTCAGTGTCCGACGGTCCTCGTACCGCGGGTCTGTGCGTAGAAGTGACTTCCACGTCCAAGGAGCCTTGTGGTCGGGATAATGCGCCAGAAGCGACAGATCATCAGGCCCCCCGGGAAACGGTGCCACCATCTGGATGAGGTCATCCACACCGCCCTATGCCCCCTCCTCTGGCACGACATCAGCAGCATCAATCTCCTCCTGATGAATAAGAAGCTCCTCCTCCTCACCACTAGCCTCAGAAGTAGACTCCTCGCCACTAGGCTCAGAAGAAGACTCCTCGCCAGATGTCTCCTGACGAGGTAACTCAGCCATCGGTGTAAGACCCAAGTTTTTAAGTTTAGGATAAGTGAATAAAATTCCTATTCACGATTAGGTTTGATGTATCGTGAAGGGAAACCTGAACAAGAGTTTATTGGATGGAATAAATTCATGAAGGAGAAAGTTCAGGAAAATTCTAAGGATTGTATCAAAATTGATAAAAGTTATAGCACGACTAATATTCGCTTAAACCTAGGTCAAGAACGCTAGTAAATAGCTAATTTACACTTTAAGACACGAAGGAAACTAATTCCAAAAATCTTTAGAGAAATGTTAGAACTTCTCTTATTCGTCTATAAACAAGTATTTCGATACGAAACCCTGGAATGTACGAACGTCAAATTCCAATACTCGGAAGTTTGCCGAAACCAAAACCCTGATAGTTCAAGAAACCTAAAATCAACCGACGATGAAGACTTTTTCTATTCGGAACTTCAAATGAAGATTCCACACGCGTACACCCTTTTCTCTTGATGTTTCCAATCTTTCTTCAGAAGGAAGTTTTCTCTTCCGACATTCACTGCAAAAAGTAGTTTTTCGGGTAAAATAGATTTACACCGACTTTGAATCGTTTACCTTAATTCCAAGAAACCTCTTTTGAGTTTTGGAATTCTGTCGTCAAAACCTATCTTAGAATTCACGGAGGAACGCGCAGGAAAAATCGGAATCGCGAAATTTTCATTTTCCGCATTTTCCAAAACCTATAAATAGCAAGAAAATGAGAAAATTTGCAAAACCTTCACCATTTTCACCATAGAGGCCGCGAGTTTGAGAGGAGAGGGAGGAGAAAAGATTTTCGCCATTTCTTGCCCGATTGCTGCACAGTTCGTTGCTACTTGAAGACTACGAGGTATAGTTACTATCCCTCACTTCTGATCGTCGTTTCTGTCGACTTCCTCTATGTCTTTCTGTGCTCAAAGTTTGGAGCTTTTTGTAAAACTGTCCAAATAGCTTGCTTTTAGTGTCTAAACATCTTCCCTACGTGCCCAAGAGTACTTCTAGCGGATTACATTTTGCCGAATGTCGCCGAAATGCCGCCGGAATCAATTTCTATGAGAAATACCCATTTTTAAGCAAAGTTGCAACCTTTAAACTGAAAACTCTCGACTTAGCTTAGTGCTAGTAGGATTAGTCGTCGTAAACGTCGTTGTTGACGTCCCCATCAAATTTGTTTTTCGAAATTTCAATTTTGAATTTCTGAGCTGAAAATAATGACCAAAATACCCCTGCGATAGTTTTCGATCCGATAATTTTTATGAGCTTAGATTCGTCTTAGTTACGGCTAATGATAACCTAGGAACCAAGTTTGATCGAAGAAAAATCGGCCCACCTAATTGTGCATAGTGGCCGAGAGCTCCTCAACAAGGGGGGGAAAATTTCTTTTTCGAAAACTTGTCCGATTTCGTTAGATTATCGTACCTCGGAGTATATGCTACTTCGTGTAACCCTAGTATATATTATTTTCTGAGTTTCTGACTCATTGTGATTGATTTTCTGTGGTTTTTGCTCTAAAGGTTCTTTTGAGGAAATTCCCGAAGAACAAGGCGTTGATTGTGAAAGAGCGTTTGAAGAGAACCCTGGAGGAGCTACAGGTGAGGGCTACTCACTGAACTATTAGCTAATGCTTTAGGTGTCGACGCATTAGACTTGATTTACTGTTTATGCACTTGTTTGTGTTTGATTGATAAAATGTTTTTTGAGGCTTCGGCTGACAATGTAGATTATTCATCTACTGACTGTTTTTGAGTTTGAATTACATGCTACGTGCTAAATGGTTAATCTAGGATGTGTGAGATCTGCTTTATATGCTAAGTGCTATGTGGTTAATCAAGGATGTGTTTATATATGAGCTATGATTGTTGGACTATGCTGATTTAACTATGCTATTACACGTAAATCTGTGTACTGGAGAGTGAGGATAACGGGCAGGTCATGCCAAATTTTTATGAGTTTTTGAGAAAGTTTGACGGGACGAACGGAGTTCGGGCCTTGTTATGGTTTTAGTGGATCGAGACATTCTCTGGGAATCACTTGGGATTATGGGATCTTTGAAACTCATAGGAATTACGATAAGATTAAATGGAGACTATTTTTACAAGGAAAATTCATAAGACATTAAACAACCTCTAAACCTTTAAATAATGATAACAACCTCGGATGCAAGCTTAGGATTGAATTTTAGTTTTGAAAAATGAGAAGTGTCGTCGAATCCAAGTCTTAGGGAAATTGAAAGTTCTGAGTATGTCGATACTCCTTCGCTCTTGGAGCAGTTTGTTTAGCCATCCAAGGGATGAGCCGAGAAGCTTCACTAAGGCGTGAGACCTTGTGAAAGCGTGGATCTTCACTGAGGCGTGAGACCTCGTGAAAAGCATGGATCTTCACTGAGGCGTGAGACCTCGTGAACAGCATGAAACTTCACTGAAGCGTGAGACTTCGTGCAAGTGTGTAAATTCACTGAAGCGTGGGACCTCGTGAAAGCATAAAACTTCACTGGAGCGTGAGACTTCGTGATTGTATAAGACTTCACTGAAGCGTGAGACTTCGTGAAAGCATTGATGACTCGAAGAGTTATCGTGAGTGATTGCACTCTTTTTATGATTAATTGTATTTTGTCGCAGAATCGACATTTACCTTAGGGTATTCTTTATAGAGACAGTAAGTTAGTTAGAACACGTGGCGACGTGTCGAGTGAGGTCGGAGACGTTGTTTGGCTAATCACTTTGCATTCATGCACTCATTTTGAGGTTAATACACGGCGGAATACCGGACCTCGGTGGATTCCAAAATGGTCATAAGACCCGGATTTCCATATAAGAACACTGCGGTGATTCTTAGTCGCAGACGGAAATGGCAGACCTTCGGGTTCACTGCTGATCTGACTACGCTTTGTGTGTTATAAGAGACATGCGAGCAGAAATGGTCCCACCGTGGCTGGTGTTAGGGCTGACTCGTTGATGCCCATCCTTCCGGAATGCATCTTGTCAACCAGCATTGCATTTCATGCAACACGCATACTAACTTAGTTGCTGAGTGTGATTGATACTTGTTAAACCTATTTGATGCATGCTAATTGTTATTATCGTCTTTTATATTATGAAATGTACAACCCTAGGATGCTATCTCTAACTTATAAGCCTAAGTGGCTACTCCTTATCTTTACCTATTGGATTTATTATTTACATAATTCTTTGGAGTTGACCCTCGCGTCTTTTGTGTGTGCTTTGGCGGACTACGCCTTTTGTCAGATGTCCATGACGGACTGGTTCATGAAGGTTCACCCTTCGGGGGGGGACTAGGTTGGAGATGCTTGATCAGAAGGACTACGGTTCATGTGTGGCCGACCCCGCTGGCCACCGAGCGACTTACTCGAGACAGGATTAGTGTAGGAGTAGAGTCTTAGCTATGACCGTCATGTTTTATTTGGGGACAGGGTAGTTTCCTGCCGATAGCTTTTGTGTGGTTTCTCTACGGAATTCACAGAGAGTTAGTTGGATTAGGTGGTCTTGTCTTAGGCCGTTTGGGCTGCCTTATTCTCATTTTTGAGGGATAGTGTTGCAGACACTTGACCTTTCTTTTGGATTGTACCTTTTGCCTACGGGCGCTACTTTCTACCACTTTCCGTCACTGGAGGATACTCGTGACGTGGTTTGTTACTTACAGCGGGGGCTGTAATTATTTATCGTATATTAGTTCTGTTATCTTTTGTTGGGGAGTTTATTTCTTTCAGTCTTTGATTTTATTATCGAAAAAAAAATATTCACGTTTTTCCGTTTTAAGTTTCTTTTTGGTTACTAAAGTGACGCTACCGAAATCGGGGTGTTACATTGTGGTATCAGAGCTTGTCGAGTCTTTCGGGAGTCTTTAGGGAATAGGTCTTCTGTGCTAGGTTGTGTGACTCTGTAAAGAGTGAAAATTGATTGTCTGCCAAGCGATTTTTCGCTTAGAATTGATTGAAGTTATTGCTTGATCATATTGTATAGTTGTGCCAGAGACTATCTTGTGATGAGTACTAACTGTTTGTTTGACTAAGCATAGGATGGTAAGCCCTGACCGAATGGCGAAAGCAATAGCTACAATGATTGAGGCAATGATGAACCAGGCTACTGAGGACGCTTACAGACGCGCTGAGGAGGCTGCACGTGAACAACCTCAACTGCTAAACAGGGTGTCCAAGTACCAGCATAGTGGATTGGACCGAGCTGGAACTGGAGGACCAGTGAGATCAGGTTCTCAGGAGCACCGACGGTGGAAGCCATACAAGCATCCTGAGGGAAGAGACCCTATTTCAGGATCACGCAAGTCGACGACCACAACTATTGGCCAGGAGGTTGTGTCATGTTTCCGTTGTGGAAAGCTTGGACACTACGCCTTTCAGTGCTCAGTGACTGGACCACAATGCTGCAAGTGCAAACAACGTGGACATTTGGCCGTGAACTGTAGGACGTTCCAAGCGGGACCGTCTGATATTAAGATGAAGGGCAAGTTTCCCGCCATGGCTAGAGGAGCGAGGAAACAAGTGTCATGTTACAGATGTGGGGAAATTGGTCACTATGCTAACAAGTGCGATGACAAAGGGAAGCGATGCTTCAATTGTAATCAACTGGGGCATCTCGTCAAGGAATGCAAGGCTCCCAAAGGTGAATCATCTGGAACTGCTCGAGGAAAGCGCCCTGCTGCCAAAGCGAGAGTTTACACCATGGACGGTGAGAGAGCTGAGGGGTTTGCCAGAGGAGAGCGCAAGAACGATGGTAACCTTCTAACTATTCTTTCTCATTTTAGTATAATACGCTCCGTTACTCTCGTAGCGCATGCAACACACCTATCTTACTTATATTGTTTAAGCTTTGACCTTATAGTTATTACGCCTATTAAGACTTTATTTGACTGTTGCTCGTGTTTAAACTATAGAAGTTACACGAGGTTTAGAATAACATGTTAAGAAGTGTTGGAGAGTTAAAGCATATTAGAGGTCTAAACTTAGTGAAGGCTTAGATTTTTGATTAATCGATTTGATCACGAACGCGTGAGACATGAAGTCCTGTCAGGTTTTACAAGTACTAAGGGAGAAGGAGTTGTACGCCAACCCTTCTAAGTGCGAATTTTGGCTCGAAGAAGTAAAATTCTTAGGCCATGTGATCTCTAAAGAGGGTATAGCTGTGGACCCAGCAAAGGTAGAGACCGTATGGTCATGGGAACGACCAAGGACAGTGACTGAGATCAGGAGTTTTGTCGGTTTGGCGGGATATTATCGTCGTTTCATCGAGAATTTCGCCAAGATTGTTGGACCTTTGACTCAACTTACGAGGAAGGGCCAACCTTTTGCATGGACCGAAGCGTGTGAAACTAGCTTTCAGACGATGAAGGAACGTTTGACGACGTCTGTAACACCCCGATTTCGGTGGCGTCACTTTAGTAACCAAAAAGAAAACTTAAGCGGAAAAAACGTGAATATTTTTTTTTTGATAATGTAAACAAGACTGAAATAAATAAAACCCAAATGTGAAAAGACAACAGATCTAATATACAATATATATAACAGCCCCCGCTGTAAGTAGCAACCTCGTCACGAGTAACCTCCAGTGACGGAAAGAAGAAAAGTGTAACGCCCGTAGGCAATAAGTACAGACCAAAGAAAAAGGTAAGTGTCCGCAACACCATCCCTCAAAACTGAGAATAAGCTGGCCCATCGGCCTGAAACAAGACCCCCTAAGTGCAACCAACTCTCTGTGATTCCCGTAAAGAAACCACACAAACAGCTATCGGTGGGAAACTACCCTGTCCCCAAAGAAACAAATGACAGTCAGAGCTAAGACTCTACTCCTACACTAATCCTAATCTCGAGGAGCTCACACTAACACTCAGTCCTACGTGCTAGCATGATCGTCGTCTGAATCTGAATCCAGAACGACCAAGTCTACATACACTACCCGTCCTCCTCTCGCAACCGCGATGCGCTCCGGTGCTGGACTCACGGGCTTAGGGTCCGATCCATGATCATCTATAACAGCAACGGTGGGTGAGCTGGACTCTGCTGAATGCACTCCCACAGGCTCCTCCTCTGAGGGGTCCTCATCATCCGAAGACGACGGTGGTGGTGGTGCTCCTCCTAATCCTGGTCCGCAGTGCACACCAGGTGGCAAGTTGAAACTGACAGTGCATCTCTGCAGCACTCCTGACGTCAAGTGTCCTACCCTATGTACATGGTCCACCATGATCCGCCCCGAGTACGTCGCTCGATGGCTAGCGGGGTCAACCACTCACGAACCGGGGTCGTCCTGGTCAATCATCTCGTATCTAATCCCCCCCGAAGGGTGGACCATCGTGAACCAGTCCGCAATGGACATCTGACAAAAGGCGTTGTCCGCCAAAACACACACAGAAGACGCGAGGGTCAACTCCAAAGAATTATGTAGATAATAAACCCAATAGGTACAAATACGAAATAGCCACTTAGGCTCATAGCTAGGGATAACATCCTAGGGTTGCATATTCCACAAAGAATATAAACGACAATAATAACACTTAACATGTTCCAAATAGGATTAACAAGTAACAATCACACTCAAGAATTATATTAGTATGCATGTTGCATGATATGCAAATGACGGTTAACCCAGTTAACCACATGCATTCCGGAACGGATGGACATCAAACGGATCAGCCCTAACACCAGCCACGGTGGGACCATTTCGGCCCGCGTGCCTCTTACTCCAACAACAACGGTAGTCAGATCAGCCGTAACCCGTAGGTCTGCCATTTCGGTCTGCTACAAGAGTCGTCTACAAACGCTCTTACACGGAAATCCGGGTCTTATGACCATTTTGGAATCCGACGAGGTCCGAAGTACGTCTCGTGTTAATACCTCATTAATGTTGCATGAATCCAGGATGATTAGTCAAACAACGTCTCCGTCCTCACTCGACACGTCGCCACGTTTTCTAGGTAAATTAAAGTCTCTAAAAGCTTACCCTAAGGTAACAGTCGATTCTGCGACGAAAGACACTTCTTCACAACAACACATAACTCATTATGATCTCCAAATCATCCGACTCATCTCAATCCGATGGTCACAACTGCTCAACGAGCAAAGAGTATCACATACTCGGAAACTACCGGTTTCCCGGACTTATCCCCAGGATAGCCCAACAACACAACTGCTCCCAGAGCACAAGAGTATCAACATACTCAGAACTTATCAATCTCCTCAACACTTGGATCCGACGACACTTCTCGTTTTCAGAAACTAAGATTTGCATCCTAAGCTTCCTTTCGAGTTTATTATCATTAATTGAAGATTTAGAGGTTGTTTAATGTCTTATGAGTTTTCTATACAAAATAACATCCTTTTAGTCTTATCGCAAAATCTTATAAGTTCTCGGGATCTCCTAATCCCCAAATAACACCAGAGAATGTCTCGATCCATGAAACACCATAACAAGGCCCGAATCTCATTCGTCCTATCAAACTTTCTCAAAACTCTCAAAATAAAATCGGCATGACCTGCCCGCTATTCTCACTACTCAGAATCACAGATTTCATTGCAAAAGCATAATTAATTCAGCACAATCAACCAACATGTCATATATCAACATATTATACAATAACCACGTAGCACTTAGCATATAAAGCATGCATCACACATCCTAGATTATCCACTTAGCACTTTGCATGTAATTCACTCTCAAAAACATTCAGTAGATGAATCATCTACATTGTCAGCCGAAGCCTCAGAAAACATTTTTTCCAATCAAACACAACCAAGTGCATAAACAGTAAATCAATGTCGAAAGCATCGACCCTAAGCATTAACTAGAGATTCAGTGAGTAGCCCTCACCTGTAGATTCTCCAGGGTGATCTTCTAACACTTCTTCACAGTCAAAACCTTGTTCCTCAGGGAAATCCTCAAAAGCACCTTTAAAGTAAAACCACAGAATTCTATCAAAATCTATCGGAAACTAAGCTATCAATACTCACTAAGGTTACACGAAGTAGTACATACTCCGAGGTACGATAATCTAGCGCGAAAGGACAAGTTTTCGAAAAAGGAATTTTCCTCCTTCCCCCTTAGGGTGCTCGACCACTATTGGTAATTGTGGGGTTCGATTTTTCTTCGATCAAACTTGGTTCCTATGCTATCATTAGCCGTAACTAAGGGTATTCTAAACTCGGAAAAATTATCGGATCAAAAACTGTCGCAGGGGTATTTTGGTCAATATTTTTAGCTCAGAAATTCAAAACTGAAATTTCGAAAAGCAAATTGGATGGGGACGTCACCAACGACGTTTATGACAACTAATCCTACTAGCACCAAGCTAAGGCGATAGTTTTCAGCCCAAAGGACGAAGCTATGCCCCAAAATGGGTATTTTCACCAGAATTGAAACTCGACGTTAGTTTTTCGAGAATCGGCGCAGTATTATTAGCTAAACATACTCAGAAGAATGTAGGGAAGATGTTTAGAATCAAAAATGAGATATTCAGGATAGTTTTGCAAAAACCTCAAAACTATGAGCACAGAAAGACATAGAGAAAAGCTATGGAAAAGACGATCAGAGGTAAGGATTAGCGACTATACCTCGGTACCTTGAAGTAGCAACTGTTGGATCGACGATCAAGCAAGAAATGAACAAAAACTCTTCTTCCTTCCTCCTTGGTGAAGCTCGCGGGTTTGGGAGAGAAAATGGTGAAGTTTTGCCATTTTTTCTCCTTTTCTTGCTATATATAGAGGTTGGCAAAACGCGGTAAAATGAAAGTTTCGCGATTCTGATTTTTCCGGCTTCATTCTCCGTGAATTGTAAGATATGTTTTGGCGAAAGAATTCCAAAACTAAAATGAGGTCTCCTTGTATTTTTGTTAACTAATGCAAAGTCGGTGTAAAACTATTTTACCCGATAAGTTGCTTTTTGCATCGAATGTCGGAATAGAAAACTTCCTTCTGAAGAAATATTGAAATCATCAAGAGAAATGGGTGTACGCGTGTAGAATCTTCATTTGAAGCTCTGAATAGAAAAAGTCTTCATTGTCGGTTGATTCTAGGGTTTTCGAACTACCAGGGTTTTGGTTTCGGCAAACTTCCGATGATTGGAATCGGACGTTTGTAGATCCTAGAGTTTCGCCTCGAAACGCTTGTTATATGTGGAAAAAGAGAAGTTCTACCATTTCTCTTAAGATTTTTGGAATTAGCTTCCATCGCGACTTTAAGTGCAAACTAGCTATTTACTAGGGTTTCTGCCCTAGGTTTAAGCGTATAACGATCGTGCTATAACTTTTATCGATCATGATGCAATCCTTAGACTTTTCCTGAACTTTCTCCTTCATAATTTTATTTCATTTAATAAACTCTTGTTCAGGTTTTCCCTTCACAATACATCAACCCTAATCGTGAATAAGATTTTATTCACTTAGCATAAGCTTAAAAACTTGGGTCTTACAACGTCACCTGTACTCGTTCTACCGCAACCAGAAGAACCGTATGAAGTGTATTGTGATGCTTCGCATCAAGGTTTGGGATGTGTGCTGATGCAACATCGGAAAGTGGTGGCTTATGCTTCACGACAACTGAAGGTTCATGAGAAGAACTATCCGACTCATGACTTAGAACTCGCTGCCATCGTATTTTTGCTGAAAATCTGGAGACATCACTTATATGGATGCAATTTTACCATATTCAGTGATCACAAGAGCTTGAAGTACTTGTTCGAGCAGAAGAAGCTGAACATGAGACAACGACGCTGGATGGAATTTCTCAAGGATTACGAGTTTACCCTACAATATCATCCCGGAAAGGCTAACGTTGTCGCTGATGCCTTGAGCAGGAAGATGCGTATCTCGTCAATGATGGTTAAAGAGCTGCAACTACTGGAACAATTTCGATATTTGAGCTTAGATGTGAGATTATCCGAGGGAGAACTGAAGTTCGGAATGATCAGAATCGCCAATGGATTGATGGAAGAAATCCGAGACCAACCGTTACAAGATGAATTTCTACTCGGGAAAAGGAACTTGGTAATTCAGGGTAAGGACCCGGAATTCAAGGTAGGAAGTGACAATATCCTACGGTGTAAGGATAGAATTTGCGTACCTAACAACCCTGACTTGAGGAGGTTGATTATGGACGAAGGTCACAAGAGCAAGTTGAGCATTCATCTTGGAATGAAAAAGATGTACCAGGACTTGAAGGTGAATTTTTGGTGGCCAGGAATGAAAAGACAAGTGGCTGAGTATGTAGCTGCATGTTTAACCTATCAGAAAGCGAAGTGGAACATCAGAAATCTTCAGGTATGCTACAAAGCTTGGATGTACCAGAATGGAAATGGGATAGCATATCGATGGATTTCGTCGTGGCTTTGCCAAGAACTCAGAAGGGATATGATTCGATTTGGGTAATAGTGGATTGATTGACTAAGTCGGCTCATTTCATACCTGTGAGAACTACGTACAACATGGAGAAACTATCAGAGATATATATAGCTGAGATTGTACGACTTCATGGAGTGCCAACAAGTATTGTTTCAGATCGAGACCCAAAGTTTACTTCACATTTTTGGGGAGCTCTTCAGGAGGCCTTGGGAACGAGGCTGAGGTTAAGTTCTACTTATCATCCACAGACTAATGGACAGACTGAGAGAACTATCCAATCATTGGAGGATTTGCTACGAGCTTGCGCGTTAGACAACAAGGGCAGTTGGGATAACCTATTGCCATTGATTGAGTTCACATACAACAACAGTTTTCATACGAGCATAGGTATGGCACCGTACGAGGCTTTGTATGGTCGCAAGTGTAGAACACCTTTATGTTGGTACCAAAATGGTGAGAATCTGTTAGTAGGACCAGAACTTCTGCAACAGACAACCGAGAAGATCAAGCAGATTAGAGAGAAAATGAAGACTTCTCAAAGTAGACAGAAGAGTTATGCAGATCAAAGGCGCAGAACTCTAGAATTCGAAGAAGGAGACCATGTATTTCTGCGAGTTACCCAGACTACAGGAGTTGGTCGAGCAATCAAGTCAAGGAAGTTTACGCCAAAGTTCATTGGACCTTATCAGATTACTCGTCGTGTAGGACCGGTAGCTTATCAGATTGCACTACCACCATTTCTATCAAACATTGACGATGTATTCCATGTGTCACAACTGAGGAAGTATATTGCTGATCCGACACATGTTATCGAGCTGAATGACATTGAGTTGAAGGATGATCTGTCTTTCGAGACACCGCCAATTAGCATTGGTGACACAAGGATAAAACAGTTGAGAGGAAAAGAGATCGAGTTAGTGAAGGTCAACTGGAACAAAGACACCGGTGATGCGACATGGGAGTTGAAGGAAAAGATCAAGGAACAGTATCCAGAACTATTTACTGAACCCTAAGTTTCGAGGTCGAAACTTTCTTTTTGGAGGGTAGTAATGTAAGACCCAAGTTTTTAAGTTTAGGATAAGTGAATAAAATTCCTATTCACGATTAGGTTTGATGTATCGTGAAGGGAAACCTGAACAAGATTTTATTGGATGGAATAAATTCATGAAGAAGAAAGTTCAGGAAAAGTCTAAGGATTGTATCAAAATCGATAAAAGTTATAGCACGACTAATATTCGCTTAAACCTAGGTCAAGAACGCTAGTAAATAGCTAATTTACACTTTAAGACACGAAGGAAACTAATTCCAAAAATCTTCTGAGAAATGTTAGAACTTCTCTTATTCGTCTATAAACAAGTATTTCGATACGAAACCCTGGAATGTACGAACGTCAAATTCCAATACTCGGAAGTTTGCCGAAACCAAAACCCTGATAGTTCAAGAAACCTAAAATCAACCGACGATGAAGACTTTTTCTATTCGGAACTTCAAATGAAGATTCCACACGCGTACACCCTTTTCTCTTGATGTTTCCAATCTTTCTTCAGAAGGAAGTTTTCTCTTCCGACATTCACTGCAAAAAGTAGTTTTTCGGGTAAAATAGATTTATACCGACTTTGAATCGTTTACCTTAATTCCAAGAAACCTCTTTTGAGTTTTGGAATTCTGTCGCCAAAACCTATCTTAGAATTCACGGAGGAACGCGCAGGAAAAATCGGAATCGCGAAATTTTCATTTTTTCGCATTTTCCAAAACCTATAAATAGCAAGAAAATGAGAAAATTTGCAAAACCTTCACCGTTTTCACCATAGAGGCCGCGAGTTTGAGAGGAGAGGGAGGAGAAAAGATTTTCGCCATTTCTTGCCCGATTGCTGCACAGTTCGTTGCTACTTGAAGACTACGAGGTATAGTTACTATCCCTCACTTCTGATCGTCGTTTCTGTCGACTTCTTCTATGTCTTTCTGTGCTCAAAGTTTCGAGCTTTTTGTAAAACTGTCCAAATAGCTTGATTTTAGTGTCTAAACATCTTCCCTACGTGCCCAAGAGTACTTCTAGCGGATTACATTTTGCCGAATGTCGCCGAAATGTCGCAGGAATCAATTTCTATGAGAAATACCCATTTTTAAGCAAAGTTGCAACCTTTAAGCTGAAAACTATCGACTTAGCTTAGTGTTAGTAGGATTAGTCGTCATAAACGTCGTTGTTGACGTTCCCATCAAATTTGTTTTTCGAAATTTCAATTTTGAAATTCTGAGCTGAAAATAATGACCAAAATACCCCTGCAACAGTTTTCGATCCGATAATTTTTCTGAGCTTAGATTCGTCTTAGTTACGGCTAATGATAACCTAGGAACCAAGTTTGATCGAAGAAAAATCGGCCCACCTAATTGTGCATAGTGGCCGAGAGCTCCTCAACAAGGGGGGAAAAATTTCTTTTTCGAAAACTTGTCCGATTTCGTTAGATTATCGTACCTCGGAGTATATGCTACTTCGTGTAGTTTCTGACTCATTGTGATTGATTTCTGTGGTTTTTGCTCTAAAGGTTCTTTTGAGGAAATTTCCGAAGAACAAGGCGTTGATTGTGAAGGAGCGTTTGAAGAGAACCCTGGAGGAGCTACAGGTGAGGGCTGCTCACTGAACTATTAGCTAATGCTTTAGGTGTCGACGCATTCAACTT
The DNA here is from genome assembly GCF_012489685.1 of Lotus japonicus. Taxonomy (NCBI): domain Eukaryota; kingdom Viridiplantae; phylum Streptophyta; class Magnoliopsida; order Fabales; family Fabaceae; genus Lotus; species Lotus japonicus. The sequence continues at coordinate 42,166,145 of NC_080043.1, forward strand.
GATTTACTGTTTATGCACTTGTTTGTGTTTGATTGGGAAAATGTTTTCTGAGGCTTCGGCTGACAATGTAGATTATTCATCTACTGACTGTTTTTGAGTTTGAATTACATGCTACGTGCTAAATGGTTAACCTAGGATGTGTGATATCTGCTTTATATGCTAAGTGCTACGTGGTTAATCTAGGATGTGTTTATATATGAGCTATGATTGTTGGACTGTGCTGATTTAACTATGCTATTACACGTAAATCTGTGGTACTGGAGAGTGATGATAACAGGCAGGTCATGCCAAATTTTTATGAGTTTTTGAGAAAGTTTGACGGGACGAACGAAGTTCGGGCCTTGTTATGGTTTTAGTGGATCAAGACATTCTATGGGAATCACTTGGGATTATGGGATCTTTGAAACTCATAGGAATTACGATAAGATTAAATGGAGACTATTTTTACAAGGAAAATTCATAAGACATTAAACAACCTCTAAACCTTTAAATAATGATAACAACCTCGGATGCAAGCTTAGGATTGAATTTTAGTTTTGAAAAATGAGAAGTGTCGTCGAATCCAAGTCTTAGGGAAATTGAAAGTTCTGAGTATGTCGATACTCCTTCGCTCTTGGAGCAGTTTGTTTAGCCATCCAAGGGATGAGCCGAGAAGCTTCACTAAGGCGTGAGACCTTGTGAAAGCGTGGATCTTCACTGAGGCGTGAGACCTCGTGAAAAGCATGGATCTTCACTGAGGCGTGAGACCTCGTGAACAGCATGAAACTTCACTGAAGCGTGAGACTTCGTGCAAGTGTGTAAATTCACTGAGGCGTGTGACCTCGTGAAAGCATAAAACTTCACTGGAGCGTGAGACTTCGTGATTGTATAAGACTTCACTGAAGCGTGAGACTTCGTGAAAGCATTGATGACTCGAAGAGTTATCGTGAGTGATTGCACTCTTTTTATGATTAATTGTATTTTGTCGCAGAATCGACATTTACCTTAGGGTATTCTTTATAGAGACAGTAAGTTAGTTAGAACACGTGTTGAGTGAGGTCGGAGACGTTGTTTGGCTAATCACTTTGCATTCATGCACTCATTTTGAGGTTAATACACGGCGGAATACCGGACCTCGGTGGATTCCAAAATGGTCATAAGACCCGGATTTCCATATAAGAACACTGCGGTGATTCTTAGTCGCAGACGGAAATGGCAGACCTTCGGGTTCACTGCTGATCTGACTACGCTTTGTGTGTTATAAGAGACACGCGAGCAGAAATGGTCCCACCGTGGCTGGTGTTAGGGCTGACTCGTTGATGCCCATCCTTCCGGAATGCATCTTGTCAACCAGCATTGCATTTCATGCAACACGCATACTAACTTAGTCGCTGAGTGTGATTGATACTTGTTAAACCTATTTGATGCATGCTAATTGTTATTATCGTCTTTTATATTCATTATGAAATGTACAACCCTAGGATGCTATCTCTAACTTATAAGCCTAAGTGGCTACTCCTTATCTTTACCTATTGGATTTATTATTTACATAATTCTTTGGAGTTGACCCTCGCGTCTTTTGTGTGTGCTTTGGCGGACTACGCCTTTTGTCAGATGTCCATGACGGACTGGTTCATGAAGGTTCACCCTTCGGGGGGGCCTAGGTTGGAGATGCTTGATCAGAAGGACTACGGTTCATGGGTGGCCGACCCCGCTGGCCACCGAGCGACTTACTCGAGACAGGATTAGTGTAGGAGTAGAGTCTTAGCTATGACCGTCATGTTTTATTTTGGGACAGGGTAGTTTCCTGCCGATAGCTTTTGTGTGGTTTCTCTACGGAAATCACAGAGAGTTGGTTGGATTAGGGGGTCTTGTCTTAGGCCGTTTGGGCTGCCTTATTCTCATTTTTTAGGGATAGTGTTGCAGACACTTGACCTTTCTTTTGGATCGTACCTTTTGCCTATGGGCGCTACTTTCTACCACTTTCTGTCACTGGAGGATACTCGTGACGTGGTTTGTTACTTACAGCGGGGGCTGTAATTATTTATCGTATATTAGTTCTGTTATCTTTTGTTGGGGAGTTTATTTCTTTCAGTCTTTGATATTATTATCGAAAAAAAATATTCACGTTTTTCCGTTTTAAGTTTCTTTTTGGTTACTAAAGTGACGCTACCGGAATCGGGGTGTTACAATCGGAGACAGCGAAATAGGATCCAGCACAGCCGCATTCGGAGTAGCAGACGAAGCCGGAGTAGCAGACGGAGCCCCGACCGAAGTAGCAGACGGAGATGGAGACGGAGCCGAAGCCTCTACCGCCTGAGTGGCTGGAATATGGTCGCCGCGCCGGGTGGAAGCATGCAAGCGCTTGTGTCGATCCTCTGGACAGTAGAAGCATGTGAAGACCTCTTCCTCCCGCCCTTCATTCTCGCTATCTATGCAAAGCAAACAAATTTAACATCAATTTTTTTTCAATATGAACTATTCAATATTCAACTATCTAATAAGCTTGAACAACATCACCCTAGATTTGAACAACTTGAACAGACAAGCAAAACATAACGGAAAACTTGAACAACTTGATGTTAAATTTGAACAACTATGCAAAGCAAACAATATTCACCCTAGAACAAACATCACCTTAGAACTATCAAACTTGAACAACTATGCAAATCTCAAAACAATATTCAACTATCAAATCTCAAAACAATAGACTTGTAATGATCGGCATGAATCAATGACATAAGCCACTTTAGGTATTGTCACAGATGATTCAACAATATTGGTAGCCAATATTACCTGACAGACAACAACCACAATCATCGAATGTGAATAATTTCAGTAGAAAATATATCAATAAAAATAATTTTAGAAGTAACAAATCCTCTCAAAGTAAAATTTTCTAACCTGCCTAAGGGAACTAAGAGAAACATCAAGATTAAAGGAACAAATCAGCAAAGTAATCTTATATATATTTACAAGTTAAATACATGCCATGGAAATACATTTGAAAATTTGCATTGTCATATCGGAAAATGATTTTCCATTATGATATCGCAAAATCATTTTCCAATAATACAGTGTTAGGCAATGCAGACCCAGATCGCGCCCCACTCGTGCCCATACTCATTTCATGCAATTTCAGTCAACAAAACCCAACAAAACCTACCTCTAATCATCAATCAACTACCCTAGTGTTCAATCATTCACCTAATTCAAACTTAAAATGTGAGAATCATTGAATATCAAAACTTACCTTTTGAATGTAATAGAATGGGTCTTTGAGGGAGCTTTGATGATGATTAGACCGGAGCTTTGAGGGAGATTGAAGTGGTGGAACTGGATTTTGGGAGAGATTTGAAGAGGGTGCGATTTGGGGAGGGAAATTGGGTTTTGAAATTATGGGTTTCAAAACCCATCTGTCGTGTTTATACGTTTAAGTACCTATCGGTAAATGATTACCCGTTATGGTGTCGGGTAATCATTTACCGTTATTAATCAAGTGGGTTTCTGGTAATTTCCCCCATTTAGGTGGGGCGGGGGCCTAATGAGTGGGGTGTTAAACCCAAATCCCCTTGTGAGGTGACAATTGGAGTGGCGGGAGGTGGGAAAACCAACTCCAACATAAATAATTAATGTTGTAAGATCAAGATTTGGTCATGTGGTACAACTCTATGTTTTGATGATAACAAGTATTTATTTGTGGATGAACAACTATGATACTCTAATGTTTGTCTTGAGTGTTTTGACAAACAGGTTCTGATTCTGACACCAGAAGATATATTCGTCAGAAGATCTGAGGATCAGAGGATCTAAAGATCAGAGGATTTGAGGATCAGAGGATCAGGAGGATCAGAAGATTTGAGGATCAGAGGATCAGGAGGATCAGAAGATATGAGGATCAGAAGATCTGAAGACCAGAAGCTCTGAGGGACCAGAGGCTCTGAAGGTCCAGAAGCTCTGAAGGTCCAGAAGCAGAAGTTACGAAGGTCAGAGGATCCAAGCATCCCTCTGACTCTGATCACCAAGCTTCACAAGTTCCAACACGAAGCATAACTCTGATCAGATGTCATTGGTTAAAGGCAAATGTCTCTATCAAGAAGTACAAGAGCAGTGTACTATTCTGACAAGCCTACCTACCAAGGTTCAGCCACAGCAGGTTCTGGAAGTTCCAGAAATGCCCTCCAACGGTCATATTCTCTCAACAGAAATATCCTTTTCACCTTGGACTATAAAAGGCTGAAGAAAAGAAGAAAGCTGAGGGAGAGAGATCAAGAGCTGCAATACAAGAAAAGATTCAAGCATCTACTTTCTTCATCTATTCTTATTTAGTTTACACTCAGCTTATTTAGAAGCAAACCTTTGTAAACACCAACCTCAAACAGTTGTTTGATTTTCCTTAAGGGACCGGGTAGGTCAGTATCCTTAAGAAGACTAAGAGAGTGAATCTTAGTGGTGATTCCTTTAGGAGATCAAGGTTGATCGGATCCTAGAGAAGACTAAGAGAGTGAATCTTAGTGTGAGCTAAGTCAGTGTATTGTTAGTCACTTGTAGGTTTCAAGTGCAGTTGTAACAATTATCTGATTAGTGGATTGCCTTCATTCTAAGAAGGAAGAAATCACCTTAACGGGTGGACTGGATTAGCTTGAGGGATTTATCAAGTGAACCAGGATAAAATACTTGTGTGCTTTTCTCTTCTCTCTATCTTTATCCGCTGCACCATCTATCTTAGAGAAACCGAAAAGATTTACTTTAAATCTTAAGGGGAAAGTTTTTATATTGAAAACGCTATTCAACCCCCCCTTCTAGTCGTTTTTCACACCTTCAAATGTATCGTATTTATTCAGGCGTTGCTCTAGTTAGGAATGGAAATGAGTTAGACTTTGCAATAATAGGTATGTTAGTAGTCTGCTTAAAAAGTTCAAGGTATAAGATGTCTTGTTATCTCCATAGTCTTTTTTTTCTAGGTCTAGTGTGACTTTTGTGAAAGCATGGTCGTCTGGCTTGTTAGCCTAGCTACTTGAAAGTTTGTTCCATAATAAAAAAATAGGCTTAATCCTCAAATTAGTCCCTGTCTTTGTCTCGCCGTCTGAACCAGGTCCCAGATCGGAAAAATTTGTGGAAAAGCTCCTCTTCTTTGTAAATCGTTTGGAGCAAGTCTTCGTCGGAGTCCGAAGCTCCGGCGAGTGATGAAGTGTCACGCTGACTGTATTAAATTTGCTTACGTGGATTTTAAAAATAAATAAAAAATAAATTACACATCAGAAAATAAAAAAAAAACCCAAATTACCCCAAATTAATTAATTAAAATTAAACTTATTAAAAAAGTTACTTGATTACATATCTAAATTCAGCCAATTAACTTGACATCAAACCAAAAAATACCACAACAGAGGCAAAACCCCCAAATAAAGGAACCCTAAATCTCAATTCATCCAATTTCAAATAGCACATAAACCACAAAGCTACGTTTAATCATAATTTCCATCATTCAAACATTGATTTGGAATTAAGAACAAAAACACAAACTCTTCCAAGCAGAACAAGAAACAATGGCTTGATGATGGTGATTTGGGGTTCACCCTTGTTGGATCTGGACAAAAAAGGTTTTCTTTGCTCATCCTTTTCCTTGTTCTTCATCTTGTTGGAACTTGGATGAACAATGGGAGAGAAAAGTTATTATCTTTCTCAGATTTGGGATGAGAACGTGAGCAAGTAGAAGAGACGTGATGGGTTTTTTTTTTTGGGTTTCTTTTGGATTGGGTGAGAGAGGGATTAAGGAGGAAGATGAGGAAGAAGGTGAAGAACAAAGTGGGAATTGAGTTTCTGAGTTTTTGGGTTTCTAGGTAGGATGAAGTTGAAGGGGGGAGAAATCGATGGTGGGGTTCTGACTCAGAATCTCAACACCAACGCTTCCTGTGAAAATACCCCAAGTTTCTGTGTCACCACAAGAACCAAAAAATAGTGCAGAGAAAGCAGAGCACCAAAACAAGAACATGGTAAGTAAAGGTGAAGGAAGATGACACTGCTTTTGAGTTAGCACAGTAAAAATATTTGAGCTTTGTAATTTGTTCATGCATGAGATGAAAAATGAAATCCTTGTAGAAAAAGGGTAGTTTGAATAGTTGAAATTTGAAGTGAGTTACCTGGTACAGAACTTATGGGCTTTGAGTTTGAAGATGGATGAAATATTGATGAAGATTAATAAGGTTAGGTTTAATTAACTAATTTGGGGTAATTTAGGTTACTAATTTAATTTAGTTTTCTGATTTTTAATTTATTTTTAATTTTTAATTTATATTTAATTTATTTTAAAAATCTACATAAGCAAATTTAATACAGTCAGCGTGACACTTCATCCCTCGTCGGAGCTCCGGACTCCGGCGAGGACTTGCTCCAAACGATTTATAAAGAAAAGGAGCTTTTCCACAAATTTTTCCGATCAGGGACCTGGTTCAGACGGCGAGACAAAGAAAGTGACTAATTTGAGGATTAAGCCAAAAAAATAAGTAGACAATAAATATATGTGTAAACAGACCAACAACAAGCTTATAGTTATTGAACTAAAATAAAGTATTTATAAGTATGACAACAGTTTTATATATATATATATATATATATATATATATATATATATATATAAATGAAGGATGTTTTGTGTAACTTTATAAGACCTAAAAGCTTATTTAAAGTGCTACCTCATAATGAGGTATTGAAATAGATTATAATAAGTAGATTTAATATAAACTTAAAGCATTATAAACCTATGTTTAAATATATAAATGTGTCGGCATATGCTGTGATTATGGGGCAGATTAAGGCTTTTCTTCAGCGGCTGTGGCAAGTTCGGTGTCAGCATATTCTTCGCGAGGAAAATTTAGTGGAAGATTTCTTAGCAAAATATGGAGCGTCTTCCGAGTCGGCGTTTTTAGTTTGGGATTCTCCCCTGCAGGGTCTCGGGCCTATGTTGAGGGCGGATCAAGTGGGAACCGAGTTCATGAGAGTTTAGCTTTTGTTTTTGTTTTCTTGTATGCTTGTTTTAAAAAAAACTATAAATGTGTCAATAATTATATAATTCTTTAGCAATAAAATTATAAAACAAACTTATATAATTAATTAATTTAAATATGCTACTCCCTCCGTTTCAAAATCACTGTCCACATTAGAGAAAAATTTTGTTTCAAAATAACTGTTCACTTAGAATTTCAAGAAAACATTAATTGATGTTTTTCCAAACAATACATTTACAAAAAGAATAAATGAGGAGAGATAAAAATGTATTCTAAAGGGTAAAGTAGTAAAACAAATGATATTTTTCTAAAAGTTAACAAAATTAATTACACTTCTTAATATGTATGTTTTTTACAAAGTGAACAATTATTATGAAACAAATGGAGTACTTATGACCTGAAGGACTTTTTGAATGGTATGTGCTTAGCATTTTTGACTAAATATGCTTTTAAAAGGCCTTAGTTTTAATTTGTCTATTTAATTTATTAATTAGGTATGACCTGAACTAGATATAGGTTAAGTCATAAGGCCATCGCAGTATTTGATCTACTTCCATCTTAACTTCAGTAGAGAGGGTTGAGTACACCCAGTCTATTATTAATATATTTAGAATTTGACTTGAACATTATAAAATTTAATTAAAAATTAATATAAAAGCACAGAACTTTTCAAGCAAAACTTATTATTTGTAATTAATTTAACAACAGCACGCATTGATAATTAAGAATTTCAGAATAAGACAAATAGCAGGTAAGACAGGCCAAGTAAAATAATGATATTGAAAATATAATATGAAATGGATTTAGTACCAATTAATAATTGTAACAACAATGACAACCAAAAAATAATAACCATCATCATGATAAGGATGTTAGGATAACAATAGTACTTGTCCGAACCTTTGAAGACTCTAATGTGAAGGAATATATTCGAAAATTCTCATGTCTATATTATCATATATTTCTAATTATTTAAAGAGACAGGTATAAAATGATTAATTAAAAGTATGTATTACGTATACTTTAACAAAATGACTAGATATTATACCCGTGCGTTGCACGGGTTTCTTTACAACATTTTTAACATTAAATAACAATGATTATAGTTTAAATTATTACATAAATATTAAATTATTTTTTATTTTAAAAGAAATAATAATAATTGTGTTCAACATTTCAATCATTTCAAAAAAAAGGAGTTTTTAATAAATATTATTAGAGTTCTCTTTGTAAATAAATTAATATTACTCAAATTCAATAATTAATATTTAATAATCAGCATTGGATCATTTTAAAAATTTAATTATTTAATAATGTGAAAAATATTATTAAAAAATAAATTAATAAGTTTTTAATAAATATTATGAAAAAATTTAAGCAATAAGTTTTTAATGCCATCAAAAAAGTTGTTTTACCATTTTTTTGTACTTTTTTACCGAGAAAGTCATTTTGGGAACACAATTTCCCAAACAGGTTTACACATGTTAAAATTGAGAAAAATAAAGTAATATCATCTTTTTCAACTATTATAAGATATAAATTAAATAGATTAAGTTTATTCAACTTTGGTCATAACTTATCTATTAACCTTGCTCAAAATCGTTTTTACTAATATATAATAAGATCATAAAATTATATTGAGATTTTTTCGTCAAATAAAACACACATACATTATAGTTAATAGTAAATACCTTATAGTGTCATTTTTATATTTAATTTTTTATCTAAATTATTTATTTATAACATTATTTTGTCATTAATCAACTTTAATTTTAGTTATTTTTTCCTAATGCAAAATTCAAGTCAATTTTTATGTTTATGAATATTATTATTCAATTTAGGTAGTTTAATTACTATTAAAATACAGTTTCTTTCAATTTTTTATCTTATTATTTAATATATTAATTACAAAGAAATTTGTTAAAAAATAAATGATTATGACTAATATATATTTTTTAAATATTTTTGTATCTAATTAAATATTTTATTAAATCAGTATATTAACGCGTATTAACCTTCCTACCTCAAATAAAAGTGTAGTTTTTGTTTATTAGATTTTTTTTGCTCTTTTTTAGAGAACTAAAGTGTTATGTTTAAGGAGTCTTTTGTCATGTTCTATTCTACCTTATACAATAAACATGAAAATTAGTTGGTAGTTGAATAACTAATTGGTCTTAAAAAATTATTGATCAGTTTTTAGTTTAGTTTAATGTATATCATACAAATAATTTTTTTTGGTTTTTTGTCTATTTATAGCAAAATTTCAATTGAGTTATACATTTTAGTAGGTAGTTGAATAACTAATGACTTAGACAAATTTATTAATTTTTAATATTTTAATTTAATTTTTGTAATACAAAGGAAAATGTTAATACAAAGGTTCAAATTAAATTTTACATTTTAGTAGGTAGTGCAAAAAATAGTAATAAGTTTGCTCAATACATTAAATGCATTTAATACTTATAGCTAAAGTGAGCTTTACATATATATATATAGATTAATTATAAGTATTTACTTTACCATCGTTAACCACTTGAAATTCAGTTGAAAGTAAGATGCATATGGATGACAATTATATAGTCTGGTATAATGTTATAATATTCATCCTCGTGCTCGCATTTTAAAAAATTACACGTATATGTTCCCATAACAATGTGGATAACATTGAATGTTCATTTTCGTAGCATCTCTGTAACACCCCGATTTCGGTGGCGTCACTTTAGTAACCAAAGATAAAATAAAGCGGAAAAACAAATATTTTTTTTTCGTTTTCTTTTTAAATAAAGACTCAACCCATTCGCGATTAACAGCGATTAACATACAATATAAATACAGCCCTCGCTGCACCCAAAATCATCGTCACGAGTGTCCTCAAGTGACGGAAAGTAACATCAAGTAACTAAAAGTATTGCCCAACGGCAAACAAGTGCGACCCATAGATAGAGTCATAAGTTTTATAAATACAGTCCTCCGAAAAGTAAGTTAGCCCATAATGGCTTCCAAAAGACCTCCTACATCCAACAAACTCCCTGTGATCCTCATGGAAGGGAACCACACAAAAAGCTAATAGTCGGGGACCTACCATGCCCCAAATTAAGAAATGAAAATCAGAGCTATGACAGTAACACCCAACCTTAGTAGGCTATAAACACCCATACCCTATACTTCCATCATCGACCCTCATCTAGTCATGCATTCAGTCCGGGTCCTCGTCGAAAGCTTCAGTAATAGTCATTACGCTTCTGGTCCTCCTCGAGTGACGAATCAACACGAAACCGCTGTCGAATGTCTGGCAGCAGGCCTACCGCCCAAACACAGACATACAAACAAAGCCAAGGCGCTAGGGTCAACTCACGGAATATAGTAGATAACACAAACAACATGTGAAGAATAAGGGGGTATATATATATATGTTGTATATATACGTATAACTTATGTATTGCCTACCCTAAGGTAAATACATAGCATATTTATCAACATTAAATTATCAAGATATATCACGATGTTTATCAATATCAAATCACAAATGACAATTGGATCTTCAACACATCAACAAATATAGTTAGGTGCATGGCGTACCAATGCAATGTCATGCTCAAAAGATGATCCCAACAATTAGGCATACCAAGTCGATCCAACCCATCGGGTTGAACATACGGACTCGCACATGTAACACCCCGATTTCGGTGGCGTCACTTTAGTAACCAAAAAGATAATAAGGCGGAAAAGCAGGTATTTTTTTTTAATTTTGTTTAAACATAAGACTTGTCGAAATAAAGATTCAACCCAGTCGCGATTGACAGCGACTAACATACGATATAAGTACAGCCCTCGCTGTAACTGAAAACATCGTCACGAGTGTCCTCAAGTGACGGAAAGTAACACCAAGTAACTAAAAGTATTGCCCAACGACAAACAAGTACGACCCATAGATAGAGTCATAAGTTTTAGAAATATAGTTCTCCAAGAAGGTAAGTCGGCCCAAAACGGCCTCCAAAAGACTTTCTACGTCCAACAACTCCCTGTGATCCTCATGGAAGAGCACCACACAAAAGCTAATATTCGGGGACCTACCCTGCCCCAAAATGAGAAATGACAATCAGAGCTATGACACTAACACCCAACCTTAGTAGGCTCTAAACACCCATACCCTATACTTCCATCATCGACCCTCATTTAGTCATGCATTCAGTCCGGGTCCACGTCGAAGGCTCAGTAGTAGTCATTTCGCTCCGGGTCTTCCCCGTACGACGAAGAATCACGAAAGAATCCACCGACGACATCTGACAAAAAGGGCATACATAGCCCCCCAAACACAGGTAGCACGTGCAAGGGTCAACTTACGGAATACAGTATGGAGAATACAAGACATCAGGTAAAGTATAAGGGGTATATATATATATGTTGTATATATACATATAAGTTCTGCATTGTCTACCCTAAGGTTTAAACATAGCATGTTATCAAATCTCTAGTACAATTCAATCATCAAAGCACATAACGATATTTATCAACATTCACTCATCAAAACACATAACGATGTTTATCAACATCAACTCCTATAAACACATAACGATGTTCATCAACATCAACTCATCCAAATCCCCAACGAATATAATTAGAGTGCATGATATGTCAATGCAACGTCAATCTCGACGATTCCGGAAGAAGTAGGCTGGGCACGATCGAGTCGGTCCTAACACTGGCATTGTGTCGACCATAACCCTCGAGTGTCACTTACAACCTTGACATAGCCAGATCAGTCCTAACCCTGCGGGTCGACTTTTCCCTCCGCTATGCCCGACAATCAACAGGTCGATCCTAACCTCACGGTCGATCATATCCCCCGTCGATGTCCGAAGTACCCGAAGGCATAAACTGTACCCGAAGGCATAAACTGTACCCGAAGGCATAAACTGTATCTCATGATGATCTCCAAATCATCCGACTCATCTCTATCTGATGGTCAACACTGCTTAACGAGCAAAGAGCATCAACATGCTCGGAAACTACCCGTTTCCCGGCTTATCTCTCAGATAGCCCAACAACACAACTGCTCCCAGAGCACAAGAGTATCAACATACTCAAAACCTCTCAATATCTCGACACTTGGATCCGACGACACTTCTCGTTTTCCAAAAACTAAGATTTGACTCCTAAGCTTTCCTTCGAGATTATTATCATTATTAAAAGGTTTACAGGTTGTTTAATGTCTTATGAGTTTTCCTTACCAAATAGTTTCCACTTTTGTCATATCGCAAATCTTATAAGTTCTCGGGATCTCCTAATCCCAAATGACTCCAGAGAATGTCTCGATCCACTAAAACCATACAAGGCCCGAATCCTCGTTCGTCCTATCAAACTTCCTCGAAACTCAAAATAAAATCGGCATGACCTGCCCGCTATTCTCACTCCTCAGAATCCCAGATATGAGTGAAAGCATAGTTAAATCAGTACAGTCAACCAGCATGTCATATATCCACATATTATGCAATAACCACGTAGCACTTAGCATATAAAGCATGGACCACACATCCTAAATTACCCACTTAGCACTTAGCATGAAATTCAATCTCAAAAGCATTCAGTAGATGAATCATCTACATTGTCAGCCGAAGCCTCAGAAAACATTTTACCAGTCAAACACAAACAAGTGCATAAACAATAAATCAAGTCGAATTCATCGACACCTAAAGCATTAACTAGCAAGGTCAGTTGCCCTTACCTCTAGTTATTCCAGCGTTCTCCTCAAACGTTCCTTCACAATGAGCTCCTTGATCTTCAGGAAATTCTTCAAAAGAACCTTTAGAGTAAACCACAGAATTCCATCAAAATCTATCGGAAACTAAGCTATCAATACTCACTAAGGTTACACGAAGTAGTACATACTCCGAGGTACGATAACCTAGCGCGAAAGGACAAGTTTTCGGAAAAGGAAATTTTCCTCCTCCCCCCCTAAAGGGCTCGGCCACTTTTGGTAATTGTGGGGCTCGATTTTTCTTCGATCAAACTTGGTTCCTATGCTATCATTAGCCATAACTAAGGGTATTCTAAACTCGGAAAAATTATCGGATCAAAAACTGTCGCAGGGGTATTTTGGTCATGATTTTTAACTTAGAATTTCAAAACTGAAATCCCAAAAAGAAAATTTGACAGGGACGTCACTAACGACGTTTATGACAACTAATCCTACTAGCACTAAGCTAAGGCGATAGTTTTCAGCCCAAAAGACGAAGCTTTACTCCAAAAATGGGTATTTGAGGCTAAAATTGATTCCGGCGGAATTTCGGCGACATAACGGAAAAACTAATCCGGCAGAAGTGATCTTGGGCACGTAAGGAAGATGTTTAGAATCAAAAATGAAATATTCAGGATAGTTTTGCAAAAACCCCAAAACTATCAGCTCAGAAAAGTCTACAGAAAAGCTATGGAAAAAGCGATCAGAGTTAAGGATTAGCGACTATACCTCGACACCTTGAAGTAGCAACTGTCGAATCAACGATCAAGCAAGAAATGAAGAAAATCTCTTCTCCTCCTCCCCTATGCAAACTCGCGGCTCTCTTGGTGGAAATGGGTAAGATTTTGTGATATTTTCTCATTCTTGGCTATATATAGAGGTTGGCAAAACGCGGTAAAATGAAAGTTTCGCGAATCTGATTTTTCCGGCTTCAATCTCCGTGAATTCTAAGATATGTTTTGGCGAAAGAATTCCAAAACTAAAATGAGGTCTCCTTGTATTTTTGGTAACTAATGCAAAGTCGGTGTAAAACTATTTTACCCGATAAGTTGCTTTTTGCATCGAATGTCGGAATAGAAAACTTCCTTCTGAAGAAAGATTGAAATCATCAAGAGAAATGGGTGTACGCGTGTAGAATCTTCATTTGATGTTCCGAATAGAAAAAGTCCTCATAGTCGGGTGATTCTAGGGTTTTGAAATACCAGGGTTTCAGTTTCGGCAAACTTCCGATGATTGGAATCGGACGTTCGTAGATCCTAGAGTTTCGCCTTTAAACGATTGTGATATATGGAAAAAGAGAAGTTCTAACATTTCTCTGAAGATTTTTGGAATTAACTTCCATCATGCCTATAAGTGAAAACTAGCTATATACTAGGGTTTCTGACCTAGGTTTAAGCGTGTAACGATCGTGCTATAACTTTTATCGATCATGATGCAATCCTTAGACTTTTCCTGAACTTTCTCCTTCATAATTTTATTTCATTTAATAAACTCTTGTTCAGGTTTCCCTTCACAATACATCAACCCTAATCGTGAATAAGATTTTATTCACTTAGCATAAGCTTAAAAACTTGGGTCTTACATTACTACCCTCCAAAAAGAAAGTTTCGTCCTCGAAACTTAAGGATCAGTAAAAGCTCCGGATATTATTCCTTGACCTTCTCCTTAGTCACCAATCAAATTAAAACTCGACTTGAGTCTTAATACCTCGTACAGGACAAGACTGACTCCCTTAATCATAAATTCATCAACCACTCATAAGCTAATCACCCTCTTACTGTCTAATAATCCATTATTGTCGTCTTCGTCATCAAAACCTTCCTCACTCAAACCAATTTAGGCTTACTGAAATCCCTAACACTTCGCATAAATCGAGGTTTATCCTCTAAAAGATCCAATCATAACTATACCTCAAGTATTCATCTTGATACGAACACTTCCCTTTCTGTAATTTGATCATCCTCCAATCATCCCAATACTTCTCTCGATCAAAACTTGACAAGACTTCATGTCTCACGCGTTCGTGATCAAATCGATTGATCTAAAATCTAAGCCTTCACTAAGTTTGGACCTCTAATATCCTTTAATTCTTCAATACTTCTTAAATGAATATCCATTTTCTTAAAACTATAACTCCTTCGCAAGAAAACTAATACTTAACGCGAACTTTTACTTCCAAACTCGACTAATCTTCGATCCAGTTCAAATTCATCTTACACATTCTTCTATCAAAGTCCATCACCAGTTGTGATTCCGAATATCACCCCCTCAATATTAAGTTGATCAGGCCTAATACATCGAAGGTGGAAATCTAGAAAAACCTACTGGAACAGTCAATGAGTTCCTATCATCCAATAGTCACAAATATCCTGACATCACATCCTCAACGATTCCGCTACGGAACTACACGCCCTCGACATCATACGTATACTATCCATAAGAAATCTCTATGAGATTCATTCTTCAGCTTCTAGCTTCCTTTTAAACGCATCGGTAGAAGACTACTTTCTAGGCTTAGCGTGTCATTCTAAACCTCGTATAACTTCTATAGCTAAAATACGAGCTACGGTCAAATAAGGTATCAATAGGCGTAATAACTATAAGGTCAAAGGTTAGACAGTATAAGTAAGTTAGGTGTGTTTGCACACGCTACGAGAGTAATGGAATATATTATACTGAAATGAGAAAGAATGGTTAGAAGGTTACCGTCATTCTTGCGCTCTCCTCTGGCTAACTTCTTCGATCCTCCTCCGTCCATGATATAAACTCTTCCCCTAGTAGTGAGGCGCTTTCCCCTTGCAGTGTCAACAGATGGCTCCCTCTTGGGCGCCTTACAATCCACAGCTAGATGTCCCACTCGGTTGCAATTAAAGCATCTTGGTCCAGTCGCTGGGCACTTGTCAGCAAAATGTCCAGTCTTCCCACACCGGAAACATGTCACATCCGTGTTGCCGACTTGATTCCCTGCACCTCCAGTAGCAAGGGTCATCGGTTTGTACTGTCCTAGGGTATAACCTTCCCCCATAGGGCGCTGATAAGGCTTCTTAATCTGAAACCTTCCTTTTCCAAGATTGTCTTGGGAGCTCGACCTCATCGGTCCCCCAGTTCCTGCTCTATTCATCCTTCTATTTTTCATCAGCTCCACCTCTGTGGCCTTCTCCACCAAAGCTTGAAATCGTATAATCCCCAACGGCCTCACTGAATCTTCGATGTCTGCTCTCAGCCCATGGTTGTTGAAAAACTGGAAGTGCTTAGCCAATGATTCCAGCTTGGAAGCATACTCAGGTACGGTCATGCTCCCTTGACAAAGGGTCAGAAATTGTGCCTCCCGCTCGTCTCGAGCGCTAGTTGGAAAGTACTTCTCTAGAAATGCAGTACGAAAAGAGTTCCAATTCACCTCTTCATGGTTAGCTCCCATAATTCCTCTGGTACCCTTCCACCAGTACTCAGCATCGCCCAGCAGCAGATAAGTTGCCAGGCCCACCTTAGCCCCTTCAGGAGTCTGCAGTACTTCGAAAATCTTCTCAATTTCTTGGATCCACAAATCCGCATTGTCCGGGTCAGTCCCACCCGTGAACTTGGGTGGATCCTGCCTTCTCAAATCATTCTGTAAGACCTGGATTTTCAGAACAAGTTAAGTTTCCGACTCACGCGTAGAATCAGTGTAAGCGTGACAGGAGATTGATATTTGAGAAAGATTAATGAAGAAGAAAGTTCAGGAGTTGCTTGAGGAATGTTGCGTGGTCGTTTTCGGAGTTAGTGCGAGTCGTCCGCACACTTGCCTTAGGGCGAGCGTGTCCAGAATAGGCTATTTCGCTCTTAAAGCAACGTTTTAAGTGAGATTTCGAACTCTTGGAAAATTTAAAGATTCTCTTTATTTTTCCATCGACCAGCGTTTCATTTCGGAACTCTGGACTGTACGCACGATAGTATTTATTTCTCGGAAGTCCGCCGACGCTAATTTCTTTGCTTCGAAACCCTTGTTTCGAGCGGTGGATGAAGACTTTTTCTATTCGGGACTCCTAACGAAGTTTCCGTTCGCGTTGCCAGATTTTTTTCGACATTTCCAATCTTTCTTCAGAAGGAAGTTTTGTCGTCTGAGCATCACAGCAAAAAGTAGTTTTTCGGGACAGATTAACTTACACCGCCTTTGGGATTTTCGATATCGTTTTTCCCAAATCATAGATACTTGTTTTGAGTTCTGGAATTCTGACGCCAGAATCTCTCTTAGAATTCCTCAGTGAACGTGCTGCAAAAATCGGAATCGCGAAATTTTCATTTTCCCGCGATTTCGCCTGCCTATAAATAGCTCAAAAAGCAAAAATTCCTTCATTTTCTTCCTATTGTGGCCGAATTTCGTGGAGAGCAAGGGGGGAGGAGATTTTCGTGAAAACTTGACTGATCTTCGTGCAGTTCGTCCCTACTTCTAGGTATCGAGTTGAAGGAACTTTGGAAGGTTCAGAGCACTTGAGTGAAGGAGCTTGTGATTTCGAAGCTGGATCAGCTCGAGGTTAGGGCAACTTGCTATATTTAGCTATGATTGCATGATAGGCGTCGATAAACTCGACCTATGCTTTATCTGATGTTGTATATGATGATGATTTATTGTTATGATTGTTTCATAACTTATGATATTGATGATGTGTTGAATTGAGCGTTTTGACGCAACTTCGGAGTGGAGGTTCATTGATCTGGTGATCTTTGACATTTCGGGTTGGATGAACAACCCTAGGCAAGTCCAAATGTGGGGTTTGAGACTTAGCCATTTGTTGGGATTCGTTGGAATTCCTAGACTTTCCCCGGGAAATGTATTTTGGGTGGTTGATTTTTGGAAACTTAGAGTGATAGAGCTTTCGAAAAATAAAGACTTGGGAAACTTAGACTTTGAGAAATAAACTCATAATTTGACTAATTTGAATTGAAATCATTTTTATTAACGTTTAAGCATAGGAGAACTGAAGGGGAAAAATATTTACGAAAGGCGGGGAAAAGTCGACTTATGTTGTGGGTTTGGAGAGTTTGGAATTGGGGAAAGCCATCAAGGTGGGCTATGGTGATGGTTGAAGGTCACCGAGTACTCTAGTACTCCTGGTAGTGTTGTTCGAGTCGTGTTGTATTGACCGGCACAGACTCTGGGTTTTGTTTGGGCTGTGTTGTATTGACCGACACTAGACCCTCGTGTATTCTTGTTGGTGGAGTTGTGTTGTATTGACCGACACTAACTCTTGGGTTGTTGTGAGTTTGGGTCTGAGCAGTTTTTGACCATCGAGATTTGGTGAGTCAGATGACTCAAGAAGTCATCAAGGGTGATCGCACTCCTTTCATAATTAATTGTCTTTTGTCGCCGAGTCGACATATACCTTCGGGTACAGTATATCTATATACCTTCGGGTACAGTATATACCTTCGGGTACAGTATATCTATATACCTTCGGGTACAGTATATCTATATACCTTCGGGTACAGTATATACCTTCGGGTACAGTATATCTATATACCTTCGGGTACAGTATATCTATATACCTTCGGCTACAGTATATACCTTCGGGTACAGTATATCTATATACCTTCGGGTACAGTAAATACCTTCGGGTACAGTATATCTATATACCTTCGGGTACAGTATATCTATATACCTTCGGGTACAGTATATACCTTCGGGTACAGTATATCTATATACCTTCGGGTACAGTATATCTATATACCTTCGGGTACAGTATATACCTTCGGGTACAGTATATCTATATACCTTCGGGTACAGTATATATGTAAGACCCGGATTTTCGGAACAAGTTAATTTCCGACTCACGCGTGGAATCAGTGTAAGCGTGACAGGAGTTTGATATTTGAGAAAGATTAATGAAGAAGAAAGTTCAGGAATTGCTCGAGGAATGTGGCGTTGTTTCTTTCGGAGCTAGTGCGGGTCGTCTGCACACCTGCCTTATGGCGAGCATGTCCAGAATAGGCTATTTCGCTTTTAAAGCAATGTTTAGGCGATATTTCGAATTCTTGGAAAATTTAAAGATTCTCTTTATTTTTCCTTCGACCAGCGTTTCATTTCGGAACTCTGGACTGTACGCACGATAGTCTTTACTTTTTGGAAGTTCGCCGACGCTAATATCTTTGCTTCGAAACCCTATTTTCGAGCAATGGATGAAGACTTTTTCTATTCGGGACTTCTAACGAAGTTTCCGTCCGCGTTGCCAGATTTGTTTCGATGTTTCCAATCTTTCTTCAGTAGGAAGTTTTGTCGTTTGAGCATCACAGCAAAAAGTAGTTTTTCGGGACAGACTAACTTACACCGCTTTTGGCGTTTTGGATATCGTTTTTCCCAAATCTTAGATATTTGTTTTGAGTTCTGGAATTCTGACGCCAGAATCTCTCTTAGAATTCCTCGGTGATCGTGCTGCAAAAATCGGAATCGCGAAATTTTCATTTTCCCGCGATTTCACCCGCCTATAAATAGCGCGAAAAAGCAAAAATCCTCTCATTTGCAACCTTTGAGGCCGCGAGTTCTAGGGGGAGAAGAGGAGGAGAGATTTTCGCGAAACCTTGACCAATCTTCGTGCAGTTCGTCCCTACTTCTAGGTATCGAGGTAACTAGCATGAATCCTACCTCTGATTACTGTTTCTGTTGCGTTTCTGAAGTCGTTTCTGTGCTCACAGTTTTGAGCATTTTCTAAAATGGTCTGATTTCTTCGATTTCTTGGTTGGGTTATGTTCCTTACGTTCCCATGAGCCTAAAACCTCTGTCAGTAATCGCCGATTGCGATTCAGTTGTCAAGGATCTGAAAAACTGTTTCAAAACCTTTTTGTCTCACATTTCGAAACTTTATTGTCGAAAAGTCATAATCTGACTTCGTGCCTTTAGGATTTGTTGTCACGGATGTCGTTAGGATCATTGCTGTCAAATTTGTTTTCCGAACTGATAACTTTGAGGTTTTGAGCTTTTATTTTGGACCAAAATGCCCCTGGATAGCCGTATTTCGACCCGATTGTCCGAAAATTGTTCCGACAGTTTCTTTGCCTTAGTTTTACCCCAAAACTACCTTGTGAATTGATTTGGTCGAAGAAAAAGACCCGAAGCTCTTTTTTCCTTTGTGGCCGTGACCTTGTAGTGTTGGGGAGGGAGTTTTCGTTTTCGAAAACTTGTCTTTTCGTACCCGATTGTCGTATTCTGAAGCTTTAATGCTTTGTCTATCGTTTATGTGTTGTTTTGTGATCGAACTAATCGATATTGTTTGGATTCTGCTTTGTTTTCTCCGAGGTTCAGTTGAAGGAACTTTGGAAGGTTCAGAGCACTTGAGTGAAGGAGCTTGTGATTTCGAAGCTGGATCAGCTTGAGGTTAGGGCAACTTGCTATATTTAGCTATGATTGCATGATAGGCGTCGATAAATTCGACTTATGCTTTATCTGATGTTGTTTATGATGATGATTTATTGTTATGATTGTTTTCATAACTTATGATATTGATGATGTGTTGAATTGAGCGTTTTGACGCAACTTCGGAGTGGAGGTTCATTGATCTGGTGATCATTGACATTTCGGGTTGGATGAACAACCCTAGGCTAGTCCAAATGTGGGGTTTGAGACTTAGCCATTTGTTGGGATTCGTTGGAATTCCTAGACTTTCCCCGGGAAATGTATTTTGGGTGGTTGATTTTTGGAAACTTAGAGTGATAGAGCTTTCGAAAAATAAAGACTTGGGAAACTTAGACTTTGAGAAATAAACTCATAATTTGACTAATTTGAATTGAAATCACTTTTATTAACGTTTAAGCATAGGAGAACTGAAGGGGAAAAATATTTACGAAAGGCGGGGAAAAGTCGACTTATGTTGTGGGTTTGGAGAGTTTGGAATTGGGGAAAGCCATCAAGGTGGGCTATGGTGATGATTGAAGGTCACCGAGTACTCTAGTACTCCTGGTAGTGTTGTTCGAGTCGTGTTGTATTGACCGGCACAGACTCTGGGTTTTGTTTGGGCTGTGTTGTATTGACCGACACTAGACCTTCGTGTATTCTTGTTGGTGGAGTTGTGTTGTATTGACCGACACTAACTCTTGGGTTGTTGTGAGTTTGGGTCTAAGCAGTTTTTGACCATCGAGATTTGATGAGTCAGATGACTCAAGAAGTCATCAAGGGTGATCGCACTCCTTTCATAATTAATTGTCTTTTGTCGCCGAGTCGACATATACCTTCGGGTACAGTATATACCTTCGGGTACAGTATATCTATATACCTTCGGGTACAGTATATCTATATACCTTCGGGTACAGTATATACCTTCGGGTACAGTATATCTATATACCTTCGGGTACAGTATATACCTTCGGGTACAGTATATCTATATACCTTCGGGTACAGTATATACCTTCGGGTACAGTATATCTATATACCTTCGGGTACAGTATATACCTTCGGGTACAGTATATACCTTCGGGTACAGTATATCTATATACCTTCGGGTACAGTATATACCTTCGGGTACAGCATGCCTTCGGGTAACTCGGGCATTCGATGGGGGATATGATCGACCGTTTGGTTAGGATCGACCTGTTGATGTCAGGCATAGCGGAGGGAAAAGTCGACCCGCAGGGTTAGGACTGACCCGACTATGTCAAGGTTGTAAGTGACACCCGAGGGTTATGGTCGGCACAATGCTAGTGCTAGGACCGACTCGATCGTGCCCAGCCTATTTCTTCCGGAACCTTCTTAATTGACGTTGCATTGACATATCATGCACTCTAACTATATCTGTTGAGATATTGATGATTTGATGTTGATAAACATCGTTATGTGTTTTGATGATTGAATTGTATTAGGGAGTTGATACAATACATAACTTATATGTATATATACAACATATATATATACCCCCTTTATCGCATGTTGATTGTATATCTATTGTATTTTGTAAGTTGACCCTAGCGCCTTGGCTTTGTTTGTATGTTTGTGTTTGGGCGGTCGGCCTGCTGCCAGGCGTCTGTCAGCCGGTTCGTGATGATTCGTTGTGCGGGAAAGACCCGGAGCGAAATGTCTATTACTGAAGCTTTCGATGAGGACCCGGACTTCATGGCTGATCGAGGGAGAGTCGATGATAGTAGTGTGGGATATGGGTGGTTAGAGTCTTTTGAGTTGGTTGTCACTGTCATAGCTCTGATTCGTCTTACTTTTGGGACCGGGTAGGTTCCCGATATATGGCTTTTTGTGTGGTTCTCTTGCTGAGGATCACAGAGAGTCTGTCGGACTATAGGGGTCTTGGGTTGAGGCCATTTTGAGGCCGACTTTCTCTTGGATAGTGGCATATTTGATGCTTTTGCGTACAGTTCTGGTATGTATATATTCGCCTACGGGCATGCTACCTTGGAGTCACTGCGTGTGCGCGTGACGGGATAGTGCAACAGAGGTTGTACCTTTGTATATGTTGTTTATCGGTTAGTTTAGTTGTTGGGCTTTGTCTTTATTTCTTTATTGCTTTTATTAAAAGGAAACAATCAAAAAAAAAATTACCTGTTTTCCGCGTAAAGTTTATTTTTAGTTATTAAAGTGACACCTGGAAATCGGGGTGTTACAATATACCTTCGGGTGCAGCATGCCTTCGGGTAACTCGGGCATTCGATGGGGGATATGATCGACCGTATGGTTAGGATCGACCTGTTGATGTCAGGCATAACGGAGGGAAGAGTCGACCCACCGGGTTAGGACTGATCCGACTATGTCAAGGTTGTAAGTGACACCCGAGGGTTATGGTCGGCACAATGCTAGTGTTAGGACCGACTCGATCGTGCCCAGCCTATTTCTTCCGGAACCTTCTTAATTGACGTTGCATTGACATATCATGCACTCTAACTATATTTGTTGAGATATTGATGATTTGATGTTGATAAACATCGTTATGTGTTTTGATGATTGAATTGTATTAGAGAGTTGATACAATACATAACTTATATGTATATATACAACATATATATATATACCCCCTTTATCGCATGTTGATTGTATATCTATTGTATTCTGTAAGTTGACCCTAGCACCTTGGCTTTGTTTGTATGTTTGTGTTTGGGCGGTCGGCCTGCTGCGAGGCGTCCGTCAGCCGGTTCGTGATGATTCGTTGTGCGGGAAAGACCTGGAGCGAAATGTCTATTACTGAAGCGTTCGACGAGGACCCGGACTTCATGGCTGATCGAGGGAGAGTCGATGATAGTAGTGTGAGATATGGGTGGTTAGAATCTTTTGAGTTGGTTGTTACTGTAATAGCTCTGATTCGTTTTGCTTTTGGGACAGGGTAGGTTCCCGACGCGTGGCTTTTGTGTGGTTCTCTTACTGAGGGATCACAGTGAGTCAGTCGGACCATAGAGGTCTTTGCTTAGGCTGTTTTGAGGCCGACTTTCTCCTAGTGGTTTGTAATTATAATTTTTCTCACTTACACTTCTGGGTCTGTATATATTTTCCTACGGACTCACTATTTTGGAGTCACTGCGAGTGCGCGTGATGTGGAAGTGCAGCTGAGGCTGTACATGTCTATATTTGATGTACATTGGTTAGTTAGTGGTTGGGTTATGTTGTTATTTTATATTGCTTTGATTAAAAGGAATCAATCGAAAAAAAAATACCTGCATTTTCCGCTTTACTTTATTTTCAAGTTACTAAGTGACACCTGGAAATCGGGGTGTTACATTGTGGTATCAGAGCTTGTCGAGTCTTTCGGGAGTCTTTGGGGAATAGGTCTTCTGTGCTAGGTTGTGTGACTCTGCAAAGAGTAAAAAATTGATTGTCTGCCAAGCGATCTTCGCTTTAATTGATTGAAGTTGCTACCTAATCATATTGTATAGCTATGCATAATACTATCTTATGATTGGTACTGACTGTTTGCTAAACGAATACAGAACATGGTGAACGCGAACCAACTTGCTGAGATGGTGGCCACTTTGGTCCAAGCAATGACTGTACAGACGAATGACAATGCACATAGGCGTGCTACTGAGGATGCACGCGAGCTACACTGGCTTCAGAGAGAAGCAGCCCTGGACCAGAACAGGGGATTGAATGATTTCAGAAGACAGAATCCACCCAAGTTCACGGGTGGGACCGACCCGGACGAGGCGGATCTCTGGATCCAAGAGATTGAGAAGATTTTCTAAGTACTACAGACTAGTGAAGGGGCCAAGGTGGGCCTGGCAACTCATCTACTGCTGGGCGATGCTGAGTACTGGTGGAGGGGCGCCAGAGGGATGATGGAGGCAAACCATGTTGAGGTGAACTGGAATTCTTTTCGTGTTGCTTTTCTGGAGAAGTATTTTCCTGATAGTGCTCGTGACGAGCGTGAGTCGCAGTTTCTGACTCTTCGCCAAGGGAGCATGACTATTCCGGAATATGCTGCTAGGTTGGAATCTTTGGCCAAACACTTCCGATTTTTCCGTGATCAGGTTGATGAACCCTATATGTGCAAGCGCTTTGTGAGGGGACTGAGAGCTGACATTGAGGACTCAGTGAGACCGTTGGGGATTATGAGGTTTCAAGCTTTGGTTGAGAAGGCCACCGAGGTGGAACTGATGAAGAATAGGAGGATGGACCGGGCTGGAACTGGGGGACCAATGAGGTCGAGTTCCCGGAGCTATCAAGGAAAAGGAAAGTTTCAGATGAAGAAGCCTTATCAGCGTCCTATAGGGGAAGGTTTTACCCCGGGACAGTACAAACCGATGACCATTGCTACTGGAGGTGCAGGGAATCAAACCGGCAACAAGGGTGTGACATGTTTCAGGTGTGGGAAGACTGGACATTTTGCTGACAAGTGTTCAGCGACTGGACCAAGATGCTTTAATTGCAATCGAGTGGGGCATCTAGCCGTGGACTGTAAGGCGCCCAAGAGGGAGCCATCCGTTAACACTGCAAGGGTAAAGCGCCCTGCTGCTAGAGGAAGGGTTTATATCATGGACGGTGAAGGAGCTGAGGGGTTAACCAGAGGAGAGCGTAAGAACGATGGTAACCTTCTACCCATTCTTTCGCATTTCAGTATAATACGCTTCATTACTCTCGTAGCGTGTGCAACACACCTAACTTAGTTATACTGTTTGAGCTTTGACCTTACAGTTATTACACCTATTAAGAATTTATTTGACTGCTACTCGTGTTTTAACTATAGAAGTTACGCGAGGTTTAGAATAACACACTAAGTCTAGAAAGTAGTCTTCCACCAATGCGATTATAAGGGAGTTAGTAGCTGGAGAACGAATCTTAGAGAGATTCCTTATGGGTAGTATACGTGTTATGTTGAGGGTGCGTAGTTCCGTAGCGGGACCGTTAAGGATTGGATGTTGGGATAATTGTGACTATTGGAGGATAGGAACTCATTGACTGTTCCAGTGGGTTTTTCTAAATTTCCACCTTCGATGTATTAGGCCTGATCAACCTAATATTGAGGGGGTGATATTCGGAATCACAGCTGGTAATGGACTTTGATAGAAGGACGTGTAAGATGAATTTGAATTGATTGAGGATTAGTCGGATTTGGGAGGAAAGTTCGTGTTAAGCATTTGATTGTAAAAGATTAGGATTTAAATCTGTGGAAGTCGATGAGTGTCGTATAGACATTGATTGGTTAGTTCGTGTGATTACTCCAAGTAGAGGTAGACCAAGTCAAGAGATTTAGTGCTGGAAAAGTATTAAGTTGTTTCTCGAAAGTTATGAAGTCATAGGTTATGTGATTGCTGAGGGGAATTGTTAGAGACTAAATAAGTTGGATTTAATCAGGTTTTAGATGATAGCTTGATGGTAGCAAGATTGAGAAGAATTAACTCTGAACTAGATTGTTATAGTCGAGTTCGAGGAATAAGTCTTGCTAAGCGTTTGATTAATATGTGGAGACATTATAGTCTTAAGAGATGAATGTTCATTTGAAAAGTGTTGAATTAATGATTAAGTTGGAGAAAGAAAGTTTTAGCATAAGTTGAATACTTGAGGTTGTTGATATGGATTCCAAAGAAATATGCTAAGATTACTAAGTGAGATTTACTATGTTGGATTGAAATCTTAGGGTTAAGATTGATCTTGAGAGGCGGGAATCGCGTACGAGTAGGAGATCTTATGGTTGTAGGAATGACAATAGGAGTTGAATCTTAGAAGATTGAAGACCTGAAGGTGAGTTTCGGGTTAAGACCATTGAGGTGTAGTATAAGAGAGATCTTGAAGTAAAGGAATTCTGGGTTGTGTGGAGTGTTAAGGTCGGTGATCGATTGATGTTGATTATAAGGATGCGGACATAATGACATGTGATAAGATTTGAATGATGTTAGCATAATAAGTTATGATTATGGATATCAGGATCAAGTGGTGAGTGTGGAAGCATGACGACACTTATCAGGTCGTTTGGGTAAGTGAAGGAGTTATAGTTTTAAGAAACGGATATTCATTTAAGAAGTATTGAAGGATTAAAGGTCATTAGAGGACCAAACTTGGTGAAGGTTTAGGTTTTAAATCTATGAATGTCTGTCTAAGGTGTGTAGGACTCGAAGTTTGTCAGAATTTGATTGAGAGATTAAGAAGTTGATTGACGAGATGGTGATTGAGTCCTAAAAAGGAAGGTGTTGGTATTAAGATGAATACCTGAGGTTGTTATATTTTGACGAGTTTCGTAGAGTTTAAGAGTCAATGGGACTTTGTTATGGATTTTGATGATGCATATTACGGGTAACAAGTGAATTTTACTAAAGTTGAATGAGAATCCTAGGGCTAAGGTTGACCTAGTGAGCTAAGATTCATGTACACATAAGAGATTTAGTGGTGTTAGCGGTTACGATAACGGTTAAATCTCAGAATGTTGAAGGATCGGATGATAAAATGGCTAGTTAAATCCCTTGAGGTATAGTTATGATGTAATCTACTAGAGGATAAGTCTCGATTTGTGCGAAGTGTTAGGGATTTTAGTAAGTGTAAATAGGTTTGAGTGAGGGAAGTTTTGAGGAAGAATACGGTAATAACGGATTGTTAGATATTAAGAGGAGGATTATCTTATAAGTTGTTGATAAATTGATGTTGAAGGGGATAAGATCAGTGAAGGACAAGAAATAAGGACATAAGTCGAGTTTTAATTCGAATAGTGACTAAGTAGAAGTGTGATTTCTTGGTGTGTATAAAGATAGTTACGAAGTTAGAGGTGTTTTAATGGACTAGCAGTTTCCAAGGGGGTGATTTGTCTAGGAGTTATCGAACGAACAAGTGGAGTTTTGGACTGTAGATGAAGATCACGAGGACAAGTTGAGTATCTACTTTGAGATGACAGAGAGGCACTGAGTTTAAGAAGAATTTCGGACGACCGAAAGTAAAGAAGTAAGTGGCTAAGGTTGTGCGACTACACGGAGTGCCAACCGGTATCATTTCAAGCAGAGATCCGACGCAAGTAATCGAGTCAGACGACATGAGGTTGAATGATGTTTTGTCTTTTGAGACGCCGACAGTTAGCAGTGGGGATAGAAGACTGAAACAATTAAGGGGAGAACGGATTGCTTAAGTAAAGGTTATGAGGATCAATGACACAGGCAATACTACATGAGAATTGGAAGATAAGATCAAGGAACTGTACTCCAGACTTTTTGCTGAACTCTGAGTTTCGAGGACGAAACTTTCTTTTTGGAGGGGAGTATTATAAGACCTGGATTTTCAGAACAAGTTAAGTTTCCGACTCACGCGTAGAATCAGTGTAAGCGTGACAGGAGATTGATATTTGAGAAAGATTAATGAAGAAGAAAGTTCAGGAATTGCTTGAGGAATGTTGTGTGGTCGTTTTCGGAGTTAGTGCGAGTCGTCCGCACACTTGCCTTAGGGCGAGCGTGTCCAGAATAGGCTATTTCGCTCTTAAAGCAACGTTTTAAGTGAGATTTCGAACTCTTGGAAAATTTAAAGATTCTCTTTATTTTTCCATCGACCAGCGTTTCTTTTCGGAACTCTGGACTGTACGCACGATAGTATTTATTTTTCGGAAGTCCGCCGACGCTAATTTCTTTGCTTCGAAACCCTTGTTTCGAGCGGTGGATGAAGACTTTTTCTATTCGGGACTCCTAACGAAGTTTCCGTCCGCGTTGCCAGATTTGTTTCGACATTTCCAATCTTTCTTCAGAAGGAAGTTTTGTCGTCTGAGCATCACAGCAAAAAGTAGTTTTTCGGGACAGATTAACTTACACCGCCTTTGGGATTTTCGATATCGTTTTTCCCAAATCATAGATACTTGTTTTGAGTTCTGGAATTCTGACGCCAGAATCTCTCTTAGAATTCCTCGGTGAACGTGCTGCAAAAATCGGAATCGCGAAATTTTCATTTTCCCGCGATTTCGCCTGCCTATAAATAGCTCAAAAAGCAAAAATTCCTTCATTTTCTTCCTATTGTGGCCGAATTTCGTGGAGAGCAAGGGGGAGGAGATTTTCGCGAAAACTTGACTGATCTTCGTGCAGTTCGTCCCTACTTCTAGGTATCAAGTTGAAGGAACTTTGGAAGGTTCAGAGCACTTGAGTGAAGGAGCTTGTGATTTCGAAGCTAGATCAGCTCGAGGTTAGGGCAACTTGCTATATTTAGCTATGATTGCATGATAGGCGTCGATAAACTCGACCTATGCTTTATCTGATGTTGTATATGATGATGATTTATTGTTATGATTGTTTGATAACTTATGATATTGATGATGTGTTGAATTGAGCGTTTTGACGCAACTTCGGAGTGGAGGTTCATTGATCTGGTGATCTTTGACATTTCGGGTTGGATGAACAACCCTAGGCAAGTCCAAATGTGGGGTTTGAGACTTAGCCATTTGTTGGGATTCGTTGGAATTCCTAGACTTTCCCCGGGAAATGTATTTTGGGTGGTTGATTTTTGGAAACTTAGAGTGATAGAGCTTTCGAAAAATAAAGACTTGGGAAACTTAGACTTTGAGAAATAAACTCATAATTTGACTAATTTGAATTGAAATCATTTTTATTAACGTTTAAGCATAGGAGAACTGAAGGGGAAAAATATTTACGAAAGGCGGGGAAAAGTCGACTTATGTTGTGGGTTTGGAGAGTTTGGAATTGGGGAAAGCCATCAAGGTGGGCTATGGTGATGATTGAAGGTCACCGAGTACTCTAGTACTCCTGGTAGTGTTGTTCGAGTCGTGTTGTATTGACCGGCACAGACTCTGGGTTTTGTTTGGGCTGTGTTGTATTGACCGACACTAGACCCTCGTGTATTCTTGTTGGTGGAGTTGTGTTGTATTGACCGACACTAACTCTTGGGTTGTTGTGAGTTTGGGTCTAAGCAGTTTTTGACCATCGAGATTTGATGAGTCAGATGACTCAAGAAGTCATCAAGGGTGATCACACTCCTTTCATAATTAATTGTCTTTTGTCGCCGAGTCGACATATACCTTCGGGTACAGTATATACCTTCGGGTACAGTATATCTATATACCTTCGGGTATAGTATATCTATATACCTTCGGGTACAGTATATACCTTCGGGTACAGTATATCTATATACCTTCGGGTACAGTATATACCTTCGGGTACAGTATATCTATATACCTTCGGGTACAGTATATACCTTCGGGTACAGTATATCTATATACCTTCGGGTACAGTATATACCTTCGGGTACAGTATATCTATATACCTTCGGGTACAGTATATACCTTCGGGTACAGTATATCTATATACCTTCGGTACAGTATTACTTCGGTACAGCCTTCGGGTAACTCGGGCATTCGATGGGGGATATGATCGACCGTGTGGTTAGGATCGACCTGTTGATGTCAGGCATAGCGGAGGGAAAAGTCGACCCGCAGGGTTAGGACTGACCCGACTATGTCAAGGTTGTAAGTGACACCCGAGGGTTATGGTCGGCACAATGCTAGTGCTAGGACCGACTCGATCGTGCCCAGCCTATTTCTTCCGGAACCTTCTTAATTGACGTTGCATTGACATATCATGCACTCTAACTATATCTGTTGAGATATTGATGATTTGATGTTGATAAACATCGTTATGTGTTTTGATGATTGAATTGTATTAGGGAGTTGATACAATACATAACTTATATGTATATATACAACATATATATATACCCCCTTTATCGTATGTTGATTGTATATCTATTGTATTTTGTAAGTTGACCCTAGCGCCTTGGCTTTGTTTGTATGTTTGTGTTTGGGCGGTCGGCCTGCTGCCAGGCGTCTGTCAGCCGGTTCGTGATGATTCGTTGTGCGGGAAAGACCCGGAGCGAAATGTCTATTACTGAAGCTTTCGATGAGGACCCGGACTTCATGGCTGATCGAGGGAGAGTCGATGATAGTAGTGTGGGATATGGGTGGTTAGAGTCTTTTGAGTTGGTTGTCACTGTCATAGCTCTGATTCGTCTTACTTTTGGGACCGGGTAGGTTCCGATATATGGCTTTTTGTGTGGTTCTCTTGCTGAGGATCACAGAGAGTCTGTCGGACTATAGGGGTCTTGGGTTGAGGCCATTTTGAGGCCGACTTTCTCTTGGATAGTGGCATATTTGATGCTTTTGCGTACAGTTCTGGTTTGTATATATTCGCCTACGGGCATGCTACCTTGGAGTCACTGCGTGTGCGCGTGACGGGATAGTGCAGCAGAGGTTGTACCTTTGTATATGTTGTTTATCGGTTAGTTTAGTTGTTGGGCTTTGTCTTTATTTCTTTATTGCTTTTATTAAAAGGAAACAATCAAAAAAAAAATTACCTGTTTTCCGCGTAAAGTTTATTTTTAGTTATTAAAGTGACACCTGGAAATCGGGGTGTTACATTGTGGTATCAGAGCTTAGTCGAGTCTTTTGGGAGTCTTTGGGGAATAGGCCTTCTGTGCTAGGTTGTGTGACTCTGCAAAGAGTGAAAATTGATTGTCTGCAGAGCGATTTTCGCTCTAATTGCTTGCGTTACTACTCAATCGGATTGAGTGGTTTGTTTAGTGCTACCGTATGGTTAGTACTAATCGGACGTTCGATGGGATATAGGATGGTGGATCTTAACCGGATGGCGGAGGCTACACGTGAGCATCATCAACGACTGATGGCGACAGCAATGTATCAACAAAGAGGAATGAACCGAACTAGAGCTGGGGGACCAATGAGGTCAGGTTCCCAAGGCTACAATGGAAGGAAGAGTACCAAAGTGGGGACCATATCAGCGTTCCGAGGGAAGAAATCTTATCTCAAGAGAGTACAAACCGACGGTTGCTGATACTGGGGGGGAAGCCAGTTGGTGACAAAGGAGTGACATGTTTCGTTGCAGAAAGTTTGGGCATTTTTGCTAACAAATGCTCAGTGATTGGACGGAGATGCTTCAAGTGTAACCGAGAGGGGCATCTAGCTGTGAACTGCAAGACCAAAGAAAGTCTATGCTTCAATTGCAACAACCGGGACATTTCTCCCAAGATTGCAAGGCACTCAAGGGCGAATCATCAGGGAATGTTGGGAAAGGAAAACAACTTGCTCCAGAGGAAAGGATTCATGCCAAGGAGGGCAAGAGCTGAGGAGTTGAACGAGGAAGAACGTGGAACGATGTAGACCTTATTCGAGGTTGCTCGTGATTTAACTATAGAAGTTACACGAGGTTGGGAATAGCACACTAAGTCTAGAAAGTAGTCTTCCACCGATGCGTTTTATGAGGAAGCTAGTAGCTGAAGAACGAATCTTAGGGAGATTCCGTATGGGTAGTATACGTGTTATGTTGAGGGTGTGTAGTTCCGTAGCGGGATCCTTAAAGGATTTAGTATCAGGATATTTGTGACTACTGGAGGATAGGAACTCATTGACTGTTCCAGTGGGTTTTTCTAAATTTCCACCTTCGATGTATTAGGCCTGATCAACCTAATATTGAGGGGGTGATATTCGGAATCACAGCTGGTTATGGACTTTGATAGAAGGATGTGTAAGATGAATTTGAATTGATTGAGGATTAGTCGGATTTGGGAGGAAAGTTTGTGTTAAGCACTTGATTGTGAAAGATTAAGATTTAAATCTTTGGAATTCGATGAGTGTCGTATAGACATTGATTGGTTAGTTCGTGTGATTACTCCAAGTAGAGGTAGACTAAGTCAAGAGGATTAATGCCGGAAAAGTATTAAGTAGTTTCTCGGAAGTTATGAAGTCATAGGTTATGTGATTACTGAGTGGAATTGTTAGAGACTAAATAAGTTGAATGTAATCAGGTTTTAGATGATAGCTTGATGGTAGCGAGATTGAGAAGAATTAACTCTGAACTAGATTGTTTATAGTCGAGTTCGAGGAATAAGTTTTGCTAAGCGTTGGATTAATATGTGGAGGACATTATAGTCTTAAGAGATGAATTTTCGCTTGAAAAATGTTGAATTAATGATTAAGTTGGAGAAAGAAAGTTTTAGCATAAGTTGAATACTTGAGGTTGTTGATATGGATTCCAAAGAAATATGCTAAGATTACTAAGTGAGATTTACTAAGTTGGATTGAAATCTTAGGGTTAAGATTGAATCTTGAGAGTCGAGAATCGCGTACGAATAGGAGATCTTATGGTTGTAGGTGTGACAATAGGAGTTGAATCTTAGAAGATTGAAGACCTGAAGGTGAGTTTCGGGTTAAGACCATTGAGGTTAATATAAGAGAGATCTTGAAGTAAAGGAATCTGGGTTGTGTGGAGTGTTAAGGTCGGTGATCGATTGATGTTGATTATAAGGATGCGGACATAATGACATGTGATAAGATTTGAATGATGTTAGCATAATAAGTTATGATTATGGATATCAGGATCAAATGGTGAGTGTGGAAGCATGACGACACTTATCAGGTCGTTTGGGTAAGTGAAGGAGTTATAGTTTTTAGAAACGGATATTCATTTAAGAAGTATGGAAGGATTAAAGGTCATTAGAGGACCAAACTTGGTGAAGGTTTAGGTTTTAAATCTATGAATGTCTGTCTAAGGTGTGTAGGACTCGAAGTTTGTCAGAATTTGATTGAGAGATTAAGAAGTTGATTGACGAGATGGTGATTGAGTCCTAAAAAGGAAGGTGTTGGTATTAAGATGAATACCTGAGGTTGTTATATTTTGACGAGTTTCGTAGAGTTTAAGAGTCAATGGGACCTTGTTATGGATTTTGATGATGCATATTACGGGTAACAAGTGAATTTTACTAAAGTTGAATGAGAATCCTAGGGCTAAGGTTGACCTAGTGAGCTGAGATTCATGTACACATAAGAGATTTAGTGGTGTTAGCGGCTACGATAACAGTTAAATCTCAGAATGTTGAAGGATCGGATGATAAAATGGCTAGTTAAGTCCCTTGAGTATAGTTTATGATTTAATCTTCTAGAGGATAAGTCTCGATTTGTGCGAAGTGTTAGGGATTTCAGTAAGTGTAAATAGGTTTGAGTGAGGGAAGTTTTGAGGAAGAAGACGATAATAATGGATTGTTAGGTATTAAGAGGAGGATTATCTTATAAGTTGTTGATAAATTGATGTTGAAGGGGATAAGATTAGTGAAGGACAAGAAATAAGGACATAAGTCGAGCTTTAATTCGAATAGTGACTAAGTAGAAGTGTGATTTCTTGGTGTGTGTAAAGATAGTTACGAAGTTAGAGGTGTTTTAATGGACTAGCGGTTTCCAAGGGGGAGGATTCGT